>NC_081406.1:123023485-123377360 GCF_030272615.1 Cryptomeria japonica | reverse complement strand
ACCACTGACACACTTTATCCCGAAGCATGAGAACTCCTCGATGGACCTATATCAACACAAGTATATCATCCTATCAGATGCATCTATTATACACAATCAAATAATCAATAATTCATGTGATGACAGTCACACAATCAACCAATATCTGTTCAATCAATCATCCAATCAATCAATCATGCATCATATCGAAATTCACTCAACAAGCTTCATATCAGGACTCATATCAAAAATAAAATACCATTTTAAAATGATCAAGTTCCATATCAAAAACCAATCTCAAAAACCCAATCAATCAAGTTTCAATCAATCCAGCCTCATATCACAGATCAATCAAGAAATTAAATCAGTCCCATATCGAACATAGTCCCATATCAAATCAAATCCATATCGAAAACATATCCATATTGACAAACAATCCATATCAACAAAATGAATCATATCAAAAAATAATTGACCCATATCGACACAAGTCCCATAACGACTTTGGTCCAATATAAAAAATTGATCCACATCGACCAACACCTAACAATCCATATCAAAAACTTGACCCATATCGAATAACGACAAGTTGACCCATAAAGATAAATTGACCCATAAAAGATGAGTGACAAAAGACTCATATCAAACATTGACCCATATCGAAATCATGACCCATATCAACTTTAACTCATATCGCGATCACAACTCTTATCAAAATCAGGACTCATATCGATAAAATGACCCATATCGACCTTGAACCATATTGAATTTGACCAACTTAATTCACACCAACAATTTCAACCATATCAACATGACTCATATCGATGACTGACTCATACTAGCCCATAACATGAAAATCACCCAAACACTATCCCATCAACACAATCAGCTCAATTGACACATTGACAGGGTGTAAAACTTCATAAAGAACCTAAAAATCCAAATTACACTTGTCAAAAATTTCTTTAAATTCAAAAAATTGCTCTTTCTCTCATATGCGCTAAAATAATAGTTAAATGTGCAATTTCATATGCATTATTTAATCTATCATATGTGCTATAAAAAAATTCATAATGCGCTACACTGTTTCACAGATGCACTAAAATCAACATCATATGCGCTATTGTGCAAATCAAATGTGCTATCTAAGAAAACCTATGCAGACAATTAAAATTCAAATGCACGACGACAATACTCATATGCACGAAAAGAAACATCACATGTGCTAAAAGAAAAATCATATGCGCAAAAAGAAGTGAAAAAATTAAAAACGCGGAAAACGCTAACCTAGAGTGAAAAATTTAAAAACTTGCCAAAACACCTAAAATCTAAGCTAAAAATTCACAAAGCGGGTTAGATAATCAACTCACCGGTGGTCCGTACTCTATTGGCCTCTCAAATTGATGAAATCTCTCAAAATGGTGATGGTGGTAGGGTTTCATCTCCTCTATCTCCTCCAAGCTCCAATACTCCAAAGACAAGTGTGCAAATGAGGTGGAATTGGGCCCTAGGAGGCTTATATAGCTCATGTTGATGCAAGCGGCTGTGATACCTCAATGGACGTGTGGGGCATGTGAATGCTATTCCCACATAGTCTTCACGTCATTTTTCAATATCATTTTTAATAAAACTATCGAGCGATAAATTTTAAAAATCCAAATTTTAAAAAAAAAAATCAAATATTTAAAAAAAAAAATCAAAACAATTTTCATCTATATCTCTGTCCACTACCGAATATTGAATTGCTTTGTCCAATATAGCTCTAGGAGTGGGTGAAATACACAAAATTTTGAATAATGATATGTGTGCCAGAGTTTTCTTAAGTTGCTCAACAACACTATAGGTCCCTATTGTTGGTGGATGATTTTGTGGTATTCCTTGTAAAGTTACCTTTGATCTATGAGTAACTACGGCACAGTCTTTGTCTCGGGGAGTTATGGTGATTTGTAGCCACTGTATCATATGACTTACAGGTATTGTCGGTATCATATGCTGTGTTATCAAGATTTATGTTAAATCCCTCTTCATAGTCTTTATGTGTATGCTTGACATCCATGATGTGTTCTATGAGTTCATCTTCAAACCAACCTGAATGAGATGGTTGATCATGCCCCCAGTCTCTGAGACAAAGATTTCTATCATCACCATATTTTGGTGCCTCTGATATCATGCAAATTTGGTTATCATCTGTGTGAGTGTCTAGATATTGCTCATCTTGATCAAGTGTTTCTTGTGAATCATTGTTTACTATATGTCCTAAGCTAATGGCATGAATAGTGTAGTCGTATGAGACCTTTGTGTAGTTAGTTGTATTGTCTTGAGTACCTGATGTGGTAGCTTTCCCTTTTTCATTCTTAACAAATGGATCCTTAAAGATTGTATGATTCATGTTTGCTGAGGTTTTATTAGTATCGATTGTGATGTCACCTTGGTCTATCATATCTTGGACCAAGTTTTTCAATTTGTAGCAGCTAGTTGTTTTGTGACCTTTAGTCTGATGATAATCACATAAATCATTATCATTCCACCATGTGGGTTTGAAAGGACCTGGTTCATATACTCTTATTTTTGGTAAAGTGATCATGTTTGTCTGTATTAACTTTTTGAGCGCTGACTCAATAGGTTCTCCTAGAGGTGTGTAATTCCTCCTTGGATCATTTACTCTAGGGTACCTTGTGTTCTTGTTTTGTGTTGTGTTTACATTTGTTGAAGTAAGGCTATTCTCTATACGTGGATTTGATGATTGATTCGTTCCCAAAGATAAAACCGGTTGAGTTCTATTTACTATTCTGGTGTCTACAATACCATCATTGGTCACATTTTTGTTTTTCGACCAAAACTTGGATTTGTCATTGTTGTTGGTGTTTGCATACTTAATAAGACCTTGTTCCACTAGTCCCTTCTCACATTTTAGAGCTTTTTCTGTGATTTGTTTGAATGTGGTTAAATATTGCATTTGTATCAAATATTTAATCTTGGGAATCAAGTTTAATGTGAACATATCCACTTGCTCTATTTCTGGGATAACTGTTTTGCACCTCCTATAGAGAGCCCTCCATCATTGTATGAAGGATGCAAATGTTTCATTCTCATATTTTTTAGCGGCACATAAGTCCATCAAAGTAACTAGGGTTTCAATGCTATGTGAGAGGTTTGCAATAAAATGTTTAGCTAATTCTCCCCGTGATGTGATGGTTGGTGGTAAATGTGAAAACCACTCTAAAGCCAAGACCCCCATACTTTTAGGAAATAGTCTCATTAAGTAAGTATCTTCAGTTGCAACCTCTATACATACCGTAAAAAACTCTCTGATGTGGTCTCTAGGATCACCATTCCCTCGATATCTGTCGAATTTAGGCATTTCAAAATATGGTGGGAAAGAAGACATGTATAATGTGTGATCGAAAGGATAAGGATGTAAGTCCTACATTGTGTAGCTCTTTTTATCATTACCAGTATGCATGGTCGTCATTTGTTGTTGCAAATTTTGTAATTGTTGTGTCAGAATATCTGTTTGGGTCAAAGGTACACCTTGTGTTTGTGTATGTCCCACAAAAGGATTCGTGGTTGCATAACTAGGAGGTTGTTGGAAGGTACCATGATTATAATTTTGTGTGTTGTATATTCCACTAGGTACCGTGAAATAAGTGATATGCGAACCTATGTTTGGTGGAGTTGTACTTGTTGTATTGGTAAGACCTAGATTTTCATTTTGGTGACTATATGTCAATCCTATAGAATAGGAAACCGGAGATTGGGTTGCACTTGTTTCTTGTATTTGAATAGGTGCTGAGACACTTGATATTATCAGTATGCTTTGTGTTGGTATACTAACATTTATCACTGAAGATGATGCACTTGTTTGAAAGTTTGCATTTGTATTGAGATTTCTTTGGATAGGTATGTTTTGAGGAAAACTGGAGGTCATTTCTTGCATTTGTGTTATGGGTAGTGTTTGACTGTTATCTTGACCTAAAGTTTTTCCTAGTGGTAAGATCTTCATGACATCAAAATCTTCAAGTAGTTTCACCCCATTTTGTAATAACAACGAGAGATATTTGTCCCTATCACTATGTATAAGTGCATCTAAGATCATAAGGACATGTGGATCTTGTTGAGCTGACTCAATTTCTTCTTTTGTTAAATGTTGTTGTAATTCATTTAGGGTATACATTGCTTGAGAACCTGATTGTTGACTAGTTGATATGTCCATATTCCAAGTTGGGTTTACAAACTAGTCATTGTTTGGGTCCATTATACCTTTTGCCTTTTGTGACAGGCATTTACAACTACTATATGAGGGTGGTTTTATGCAAGACAATGACTAATGCTAGATTGTAGACATAGATATGAGGTATGCAAAACTAGACTAGACTCTCTATTGGGGATTTTGATGCGAGACTTGTTGAGTATTTCTGGATTTCTATAATGCAAGTTTTTCCATGTCTTCTCTTAGACGTTCTGCAAGAATTTCTCTATCAATCCTATGGGCAATTTTATACTTGATATTTATCTGGTACTCGACTCCTATATATTGAGGTACGTTTCTCCTTGAGTCCCAGGCTGAGTTCGCTAGACCTTCAATGATTTCTCGCTGACTGCCATTTGGGACTAGATTAGGTTGCTTGAAGGGGAGCAAACCATCACCTGGGAGACCCATTAAGACGCATGCTATAACTTTGTAGGATGATTATGTCAATGATGACGGACTAAGACAGACGTATATCAAATCTAGATGAAGACGTATATGAGGATGATAATGGGGATGATAATGAGGACTATGCAAGGACTAAGGGCCATAGTAAGGACCTAAATGAAGACCTATGCAAGGACTTAGGATGACAGTAAGGACATAAGTGAAGACCTATGCAAGGACTTAGGATGATAGTAAGGACGTAAGTGAGGACTATGCAAAGACTTATGACGATAGTAAGGACGTAAGTGATGACTATGCAAAGACTTATGACGATAGTAATGACGTAAGTGATGACTATGCAAAGACTTATGATGATAGTAAGGACGTAAATGAGGACTATGCAAGGACTTCCTAGTGTCACAAGTGTATAAACCTTTGAGTTTTGACGTTTCAAAAATGGACTTTGTTTTTAGTAATTCTATGTATAGGACAAGTTTCGTGGTTTCTTCAAATCTGAGAACAATTATTTGAAGGTAAATATAGTTGACTAGACTTTTTTTTCAAACAATCTTAGAAAATTCAGAGATACGTAGGATAGGGCTTGAAATAGCCCAAAGGACTAACTCAATACTGGTCTGACACAACAATACGTAAAAAAGCACAAAATACAATCTTAGGTTGGAAAGTGGACATCATTCAATGAGGCCCTTAAAAAATACAGAGACAAAATGAATAGATAGAGAGTCTAACAGCACTGGCTCCACTCCACAGCACACACTTCTTGGGCATGCCAGTCTGTCTTACCCTAAAGATCCAAAGATCTTATAGTCTAGGGATTCTTGTATCATAGTGTAAGGTACATGAAGGGTATCTATGGGGTACGATCCACACTCCCAGAATCACTGGATGTAGGGTTTTGGGCTACTAAGTTGGTTCTTATTGTAGGGTTTCGAGGGGTCCCGATCCAATGACAGATTCTTAGAGTAAGCCACTTAAGACTTTAGTTGAGCTTATCGGTGTAGGGAAGGCCCCCACATACGTCGAATTCACTCAACATTCTAGCTGCCTGACCAGTATATTTATATAGCAGCTCGAAAAACTCGCTCGAGCGTACGCTGGGAGAGATGATATCCCCAAGGCATCGCAATTCAAATTACCTTTGTGGGGTGATAAAATCACCAATCAAAGATACCCCTCATTACATGGAATAAAATAAAATTGGATGTCTTTGTCACCTCCTTCCTTTCTCCCAAGACCCCAAAGGCGGGTGGAAAGTTAGTTAATGCAACAGTAGGTCCACCCCAAACACGATAAAAATTCTTTACCTTAAGAAAATGAAATATGATTTAATCTAATGCAACCTGATTCACGTTCATTTTATAAGCCAAATTGAGGTGTTGAATACGCATGTGCATGTCCATTTTAAACACCAAATTGAAATATGAAGGCATGCATGTCAATTTTAACCGTCGTTGATTTTAAGCCCAAATCAAAGTGTTATACATGCGTGCCAATTTTAACCAATGTTAATCTTAAGCACCAACAGATGAAGTGTGATATTTTGCATGCATGTCCATTTTAACCAATGTTAATTTTAAGCACCAAAAGACGAAGTGTGAGATTATGAGTGCAATTGATCTAATACTAATCCGATCCTTTCTGTAAATTTGCCACAGGCTACAAACAGCTGATTAGCAGTAAAATCAAATCAAAAAACTGACAGAAACGAATGCGTGACAATATCTGCGTGATTGCGTGACTCTGACAAAGCCAATGCGTGAACATAACAGAGCGAATGCGTGATCCTGACAGATCGAATGCGTGACACCAACAAATTGATTGTGTAATCTAAATAGGACGATTGTGTGACAGGCAAGCAGATAACACAAAAAAATAAAAAATTAAACTAAACCCGATTAGAAACTTGCAAAACCAATTGTGAGGCCCTAGCTAAATCTCTCATCATCCATTCAATATTAATTAGATCATATTTAACTTGATATGAGAGAAATAAGTTGTTGTATGTATCAAAGGCTGGTTGATTTTCCCAATCTTGTATCTACTTTTCTGCTTGGAGAACCCTTTGATAGCATTTGGCCTATCTTCTTTGTTCCTTTGTCCTTCTAACACCTGAAATCCTGAATTGTACCTTTCGTGCCATAAACTGTTATAATTAAATCATGTAATATAAATAATCCGTTTCCAGATTTACTCAATTTTAGACAGAATTAAATAGATCAGAGAACAAAAAGGATATGAGAATAGAAACAATCAAACAATAATTTTCCCTGCGAATGAGTGATAATTACAGAGCAATTGCCTAACAAAGAAATGTCAATTCCGTGACGATGTAAGGGAGATTGCGTGATGGGTTCCGCACGAATGTGTAACCCTATCTAGTCGATTGCGTGGCCCTATCTATACGATTGCCTGATGATGTAAGTTTGATTGCATGACGAAGGGGTCTGTCTTGAAATCTATGCAAAACCTACAAAAAAGGAAAAAATCCGTACGATCTGCAAAAACAACACAAAAAATAGAGAAGGTTAATTAGCTGTTATTTCACGTTGGATTTACCAAAATGTAGCATGCTCAAATACACCATTGCTACATAGGAAATAATGACGATCACGAATCCTTAACTATCTAAGCAATTCAAACATAAAACCAATGAAATAGATGAAAAATGAAACTAAATTAAGCAATATGAAACTCCCTATTATGCATCATAGCTTCCATTGTTCTTCTTCTCTCTGTGGTATGATGGCTCTCAGATATTGCACTGACAACCTGCAATTGACACAAAGATTTGAAGTTCGTGATCTAGAGGAATTGTGAGGATTGAATGCTCAATTTATAGATTTTTGGATGAGATTGATTGAAAGGTGGAACGGATTGATCAAGAGGTGGAACTCGGGTGAGCTCACATGCTGATTGATAGTCCAACTGCTGACTTGGAGGTGAAACAGAATAGATTGAATAGATTAATTGAGACAACTACTTGAAAAAAAGCTAACTAAAAGAAGAAAAAGAATGATTGGAGGAAATAAAGAAGACGACAAAGAGAACTAGAAGATGGAAATAGAGATTGGAGAGATACATGATTTAATTAATTAATTGATTGAATTAATTAATTTAGCATGTGCTTGCACTCTGACTTAGATTTTCAAATTTAATCTTTGCATGATATTTATTCAAATAATTGATTTCATTTAATTCAATTTAGTATTTGAATATATTTAGAACTTGACTTTGATTTTGAATTTGATTTTTGAAATCATGCACATGTGACTAGAAGAATTAATTAATTAATTAATTTATTAAAAGAAACTATTTAATTATGCTAGAAATGGACTTTAATTAAATAATAAAGATTATTTAATTTAAGGATTAAATTATAATTAATTAAAAAATTAATATTTAATTAATATTTAGAAAAGGGTTAAATAATTAGTTAATTAGAGAGATAGAAATTGAATATTTAAATAATAAAGATTATTTAAATTAGGAAATTAATCAGAATTAATTAAATAATTAATATTTAATTAATATTTAGAAAATGATTAAAATGATTAAATAATGATAGAATAGGAAATAGAATAATTAGTAAGATGATGAGGAAATATGAAATTAGAAGAATAAGATTAATTAATTAAATTAAATAATTAAAGAATTATTTAATCAATTAGAGGAATAACTAGTACGTGATCAATGAGACATTTTTAGGTGTCTACACCTCATATCAAAATTCACTTAACAAGCTTTATATCAAGACTCATATTATCGAAAATCAAATACCATTTTAAAATGATCAAGTTCCATATTGAAAACCAATTTAAAAAACCCAATCAATCCAAACTCATATCATAGACCAATCAGGAAATCAAATCAGTCCCATATTGAGCACAGTTCCATATCAAATCAGATCCATATCGAACACAGATCCATATCGACAAACGATCCATACCAACAAAATGACCCATATCGAAAAACAATTGAGTCATATCAACAGAAGTCCCATAACGTCTTTGGCCCAATATCAAAAATTGATCCACATCAACCAACACCAAACAATCCATATCAAAAACTTGACCCATATGGAATAATGATGAGTTGACCCATAAATGATGAGCAACAAAAGACTCATATCGAACATTGACCCATATCGCAATCAGGACCCATATCAACTTTGACTCATATCTCAATCATGACTCTTATCGAAATAGGACTCATATCAACTAACCTCATATTGATAAAATGACCCATATCGACCTTGAGCCATAACGACCTTGAACCATATTGACTTGACGGACTTGATTCACACCAACAATTTGAACCATATCAACATGACTCATATTGATGACTGACTCATACTGGCCCATGACACAAAAATCATCCAAACACCATCCCATCGACATAATCGACTCAACTAACACATTGACAGGGTGTAAAACTTCATAACGAACCTAAAAATCCAAATTAAACCTATCAAAATTTTCTTTAAATTAAAAAATTTCTCCCTGTCTCATATGCGCTAAAATAGTAGTTAAATGCGCAATTTCATATGCGCGAACAGAATCATCATATGCGCTATAAAACCATTCATAATGCACTACACTATTTCACAGATACGCTAAAATCAACATCATATGCACTATTGTGCAAATCAAATGCGCTATCTAAAAAAACCTATGCGCAATGACAATACTCATATTTGCAAAAAGAAATATTGCATGTGCTAAAAGAAAAATTATATGTGCGAAAAGAAGTGAAAAAATAAAAAACATGAAAAAACCCTAACCTAGAGCAAAAAATTTAAAAACTTGCAAAAACGCCTAAAATCTAAGCTAAAAATTCACAAAGCGGGTTAGATAATCAACTCATTGGTGGTCTATACTCTGTTGGCCTCTCAAATTGGCGAACTTGCTAAAAATGGTGATGGTGGTAGGGGGTGCCATCTCCTCTCTCTCCTCCAAGCTCCAATACTCCAAAGACAAGTGTGCAATTGAGGTGGAAATGGGCCCTAAGAGGCTTATATAGTCCATGTTGACGCAGGCGGCTGTGATACCTCAGTGGACATGTGGGGCATGTACATGGTATCCCCACATAGTCTTCACCCCATTTTTCAATATCATTTTTAATAAATCTATCGGGTGATAAATTTTAAAAATCCAAAAAAATCAAAACAATTTTTAAATCCAAAAAATTCAACAATCGCACAAAATTCCAAACATTGTCGTACTTCGTGTCGTCCCCTTGAAACAACACAATTTTTTTCAATTTATCGCCCAATGGGGCAATATCATATCATCATATCAACATTTCCATATCGGCTTCATCATCAGTCTCATATTGATATCGGTTTCATATCAGCATATCCTATCAAAATCATTTTTCATATCTAGGGCATCATATCAACAATTTTGGGCAAAAACATCATATCGAAAAATTTTGATGACAAAATTGAGCGTTTTTCTTTGAATCAACATGTGGCCATACGTCGACTCAAAGAGGGGAAAAATGTAGACACCTAAAAGTTGTGCAACAAATTAAGTGAATTTTATTCATTTAATTATCTCTAATTCTTCCAATTAATTAAACCAAGATTTAATTGATAATCCTATTCTTCTATTTTGACCATTAATCAAATTAAAGATTTGATTAATATTTCCCTTCTTCTATCCTAGCCATTTAATTAAATTTACATTTAATTTAAATTCCCCTTTCCCATTTTAATTAAATCTACATTTAATTAAAATCCTCTTTGTATTTATATAAATCCAGATTTATTTATAAATCCCTCCACTTGCAAAATTAAATTTCACATTTAAATAAATAAATATTTATTTAAATCTATCAAATGCAAGTTGCATCCAAAATTGAAATAAATTAATTTTATTTTAATTAAATCCTATTATCCTCCATCCACTTGCAAAATCCTACATCTTCCACTTGCATCTCCTTAATCATTCTTCTAGAAGCCTTCTAATCCTATCTTAATCATCTCTAGTCTCCTAATCATGTCCTTTCCTAAATTTGAGGAGGTCACTTCTCAAATTTGGAAGAAAGTCTTCTAAATGTATTAAAGGCTTCATTTCTTCAACAAGTTAACTCATTGAGTTCCCCCAAATTTGGAAGGACTCTTACAAATTTGTCCCCAAAGTCTTCCAAATGATTAATGGTTAACTCAACCCTCCCCTCATGGTTAGAGACTTTCTCTCTAACTTAACCCTCATCTAACCCAAGGGTCTCATCAAGCACTCATGGCTTTAACCTTGGTTATCCTATTAACCCTTGCACAAGAGTTTACCCTCTGGGTAAAAACTTTATCCAATGGATGACCCTAACCAACCACAACCTTACCTCCTAAGGTAACCTTCATGTCTCCTCAGGCATTTAATGTCTCTTGCATCTCCTCTCAAGCCATCTCAAGGAGACATTTGTCAACTTGGGATTGGATTGAATCCCTCACATGAATTGATAACTTTCAATCCTATCCCTTGTTGAGATTATTCAATCTCAACCATCCCTTGCCCTATTTTCCTTATAAATAGAGCTCTCATTCTTCATTCTCCATATCAAGTTTTAATGCATCTACATTATCGTCTCATAACATTAAGAATCTTGCCTCTCTTTAATAGAATAGCATTTTAGATCATTTTGATAGCATTATAATCTTAGATATGTCATGTTAATCTCATATCATGTTAGCTTCATCTTAGTATCATTTTCATGCTAGTTTAGCTTTGTATCAATCTCCTCATTTTACACCATATCACTATCTAGTTTCATATCTCAATCATTCATTGGGATCATAGTTGCATCCATTTTGATATTAAAATCCTCTAAATCTCGTTCTCTAGGTTGTCATCCAAGAGATCAAGTGCTCTTCCAAGTGAGGGCCACCTTGAATCTTGAGGATCTTTAGAGATAAAGGAGCATGGAACGATTTTAAAGAGTTTTGATTCATTAACTTGCTTTGTTTGGATTTCTATCTCTAATGCAATGTTTCATGTGTGTGTTTGAACTATTCTTCTCTCTTGCAGGTTGATCCCACATTTCCAGCATACACCTTGTATTATTCATATTTCCAACCCAACAAAAATTGATAAATTCCAATGTACCAATTATTTTTCTCAAAATATATTTTTTGGCAATAAATAAAATACTTTGAAGTGTCATTAAGATTTAAAAACAAAAAATAGTTTTAAACTCTAAATGATATCAAGCTAGAAGATATTATGAAAAACAAAAATAATTTTAAACTCTAAGTGATATTGAGCAAGAATATTATGACACCTTTCAAAATCACATGAAAAATACTAATTATAATTATGAATGATTTATTTTGATATGATGAAGATGATTACTCTTTTATATATTGAATTAAACAAAATGTGATTACAAGAAAAGAAAATAGCAATTCAAGAAATGAAAAAAAAAAAATTACAATACCAAACAGCTGAAACCACCACACAAAGATTCTTACATCTAAGTTATATAATAATTACTTCTATATCCAGAGGATGGATTCTTACATCAGAAATATATAATATTCGTTTCCATATAATAAAGATGCTCCTTGCATCATCTCATAATCGTCCAAACCCTCTTCGTTTCTCTATACCATGGATGAAGATATTTCTAGATTGATGGGTAGATTAGGAGTCTTCGTGGACTCTATACCACGGATGAATATTCTTCGGAGGAAGATGACAATGGTACTTCACGCGGTGGGGAGGAGTTGAAAGGTAATGGAGGATTGCTTACATCATCACCGTTTCCTTCCAGCATTTGTACCACCCTGCTCATTGATGGTCGGTCATTGGAATTGTATTGAATACACCAAAGTCCTACTTTCGTCATTCTCCTCACCTTCTCTTCATCTTCCACTTCCATGTCGCATCGACCTTTTTCTCTCAACCTCTTTTCCAACTCCCCACTTTCTATCAATTTGAACGCCCATTCCGGAAAATAAAGTTGACTCGAATGGCTCACCTGCAACTCAATGTTCTTCCTCCTTCCCGCTATCTCCATTAATAGCATTCCAAAACTGTAAACATCTGATTTGTCTGTTACACCTCCCAAATTTATATTCCACACCTCTGGCGCAACATATCCTGGCGTCCCTCTGGTTGCCGTAATTGATACGTGGTCGTCTCCCTTCCCATACAGTTTAGCGAGACCAAAATCAGCTACTTTGGGCGTGAAATCTGCATCCAGTAAAATATTGTGAGGCTTAATGTCAAAATGAATGATGCGCCTGTTACAATCTTGGTGCAAATACGCAATTCCGCGCGCAGCGCCCAAAGCAATTGAATACAATTGCTCCCAACTGAGCTTCTGTTCTTGTTCTTTTCCTTGAAATAGAAACTTCTCTAGGGATCCATTGGCCATGTACTCATATACAAGTGCGCTTCTGAAACCTTCAAAACAATAACCCACGAGGCGAACCAAGTGAACGTGATGAATGGTTCCCAGAGTTGCAACCTCATTCATGAACTGGCTCTCACTCTGTCTCGACTGATCCAAAAGTTTTACAGCCACAAAAAAACCGCTCGGGAGCTTTCCTTTATAAACCATGCCGAATCCTCCTTCCCCAAGTTTATCTGAAAAGTCGTTAGTGATCTTCTTTAGCTGAGAGAATGAATATCTGGTCGGCATTTCATGAATATAACTTTGGAGAAAATTCTCCACTTTCCCAATAGACCCTGAATTCATCGGTTCGCTTGCAACACAACTTTGGATCCATCTAAAGTAGGATGACCTCTTTCGATAAACAACAATAAGAAATAGTGCTACTATCACTATGAAAGCACTTGCCCCAATGGCTATTCCTGGAATTCATGTGTAGTATCATAGATTAGTGACTCCACCATACAAGAAAATTAGAAGAATGTTTAAAACTCACACAAAAAGGTTCCTTAGTATTTACCTGTTATATCTCTGCCTTTTTAAGTTCTGACTGTTATAGCTCGATAAATTGATCTCTCGACTGTTTAAATTTGGTAAATGCTAATCAGATGCGAATATAATTTTTTTTGAACTAAACTGAGATAATCCAATTTCGTATTTTATATTTTCGAATTGCAAGGCAATTAAACTTAATGGGTGCTTAGAAGAAAATATAGAGAGATTTGAACCAAATTATACCTGATGAACATGTGGTTTGATGGGGTGCATCCTCGCAAAAGCAAAGGAACTGGTTTAAATCGGAAATATTAAACCCACACAGACCACCGCTTGAAACGCAACTCTTACATTTCTGGTCTTGTTCCTCTGCAATATTCCAATGGGTTGATGCCTCTTCAACAGTTACCGATTTAAAATAACATCCTGGAACCTCAAGGCCAGGTAGTAGAGCTACACATTGCAAACCACACACAAGAACTTGTAGACTGATGTTATGTCGTTGGATTTGATCGAAGAGACCCCCGTCTTGGATTGCATCTTCGTTGAGATTATATGAAAATGAACAATTTTGGAAACTCGTGTCCTCAGTAATTGTTGAAGTCTGATTATCTGGAAAAAAGTTTAAGATTGTGTACCTCTGGTTTCCAATTTCGATTACCAAATGTCCCTTATCTTCACAGTCGACTTGTAAGTCTGGCAGACCACATCCACTTTCCCTTAAACCAAAAGGATATGGGATTTTTATACCGCCACATGTTTGATTGCTTTCGCAGTTTGTATAACTGACGTCTGCGCATAGCGAACAAGGGAGTAAAAGGGTATAGAGAATGAAGGCATAAAGGAGATTAAAACGAGACATTGGCTGATGGAGGGGCGATTTTATTGAAGTAAAAAGGGACAGTATTGCAGCTACGGGCATTCCTCGTTTATCAGAGAAGGCGAATCCTGAGGCATCTCATTAGAATGAGATCATGGTAGCATTTGAATGATTCGATTATCTGGTAAAGAAAAGTTACCACTTAAGTGGTCAATACGTTCCGTGACAACATTTCAAACCCCCAAAGTCAGATGATTAAGACATCCACCTAACCAAGAGCGCATACACCCTTGTAATCTGTTTCCTTTTGGTGTTGAAGGGCGCACTTATATGTTAAAGAACTGCGTTTATCAGTTTGAGCTGTAGACTAAATGAAAAGGCATAAGGACAAACTTCAATATAGCACATGATATCAAGCTTAATTTGGTTGGCCGGGTCTATGATATGTGGTGCTTTGTCATTCAGGTTCTTTCTTACTTTTTTTCAAACCCTAGATTCATTATTCTAATTTCAAGTCACTACAGAAACACATTCTGTTAAAAATTTACACAAATTTACATTATCTCAGTTTTTGAGATTTGATTTGTTCTAATATCACTTGATTTATAGTATACCTAATTTAATTAATTGAATAATTGATTAATAATAAAAGATAAAAAATATAGTGATGTTATCTATAATTTCTAAGAAAATGTTAGTAGAATTTATTAGAAAGGAATTTGAGTTATATAAAAATAGACAAGATTTATATTCATGAAAATTATAACATATTCTTAATATGACACACTCATTACAACTAAACAAGCTAAACTAAATATTCAGATAAGATAACACCCAATCAAGAAAAACAAAAAAACCATACCAACATCTAATTAAGTACAAAATAAATAAATAATTACAAATGTCTCCATCCTCACATGATCATCTTATTTTTCCCATTCTTTTTTACTCTAGAAACATTGTAGATACACATAATTAACCAACTACATGCAACTAAATTACAAAAAGATAACTAGAACTTGCAAGGTAAATCTTACACATAAGGTGGACTGATGTAGTATGACCTCTCTTTGAGATATTTAAAAACTTGAGATACAAGATATTGAAGAGAATCTTGAAAGTGTCTTTTATATTAAAATTAAACTTGATTGACTTCAATTTCTTCAACCCCTCTACATCATGCTTGTTCATATTATTTTTAGATATAAGTTCAAACCAGACATTATATGACATATTATATGACATTTATTATTGTATGATGAATTTGATAGTAACACAAACTATTTAATGAATCTATTATTGATTATTATTTTCATCACAACACTTGATTCATTCAAATTTTTTATCTTAATAATGTAATATTTAATAATTTTATTCATGTTTGTTTTACTAAATAAAACAATTAAAATGCCTAATACAAGAAAAATATTCATGAAAATATCAAATATTAAATTGCCTATCACAAAGAAAAGTATTCATGAGAACATCAAATATTAAATTAACTAATTCATTTTGATCTATTCTTTATCTCATAATATATTAGTCCTTTAAAAAATTGTTAAAAGACAAGTTCTTCATACACAACTCAACTACTTTACAAAAAAAAAATCCTTACTACTTAAAAGATGAAGGTGAAATAAATAGAAAATATTCTTCATTTTGATCTATTCTTTATCTCATAATATATTAGTCCTTTAAAAAATTGTTAAAAGACCAGTTCTTCATACACAACTCAACTACTTTACAAAAAAAAATCCTTACTACTTAAAAGATGAAGGTGAAATAAATAGAAAATATTCTTCATTATTTTTTAAGTATTCCTCAATATTAACTATATTTTTAGTGGTATTGTTTCATATAACTCTCTATCATATATATCTCAAACTATAAATAAATTTAATCTTATTATTATGTTGACTTTTTTATTTATATTTTTTATTTAAATATTAAATTTAAAAAATAAGTCAATCTAAATGTATAATTAATTAATTTTTTAAAATATTAATAAAAATATTATAAATAATTATTTATATTTAAAATTACTAATAAATGTAATCTTATTATTATGTTGACTTTTTAATTATATTTTTAAATTAAATGATAAATTTAAAAATAAATCAATTTAAATGTATAATTAATAAAAATTTAAAAAATTAATAAGGATATTATAAATAGTTATTTTTATCTAAAATTACTGATAATTATAATTTTATTGTTTATTATTATCTTGATTTCTTTTATTATGTTTTGATTTATGTATTTAAATTTTAAAATAAATCAATTTAAAAATATTATAAAATATATTTTGATTATATTTATTACATTAAAATCATTAATAAATATATTGCATTACATTACATTATTAGTGAATATATTATTAATATTTATTTGATTAATTTTTTATTTTAAATTAATTAAAATTATCTAATACCAATAAGATGCAATACACTTTGCTCATTCCCTAGACAAAAATATAGTTTCAACAACATGCCAAAAACACTTTGAAATCATCTTCATACAATGACCATACGTGTCACCATCATTACCACTCATCATCAGATCATAAACCGACATAACCAATTTGTCAACCTTAATTGATTAGGGTTTAAAAAAAATAATAGGTAGGGTTTATCCTTTTTCCAGTTACAGGTTCAACTCACAAACTTATATACCGGTTTATAATTTCCATCACTTAGGTCTTCCTACCGGTTACAAGACAATATCAACAATATCAGCAATATCATTACCGGTTAATTGACATCAATGACAACATGACATATCATTAATGCAATCTTCATGCAAATACCAACAATCTCCCCCTTTGGCATTGATGGCAACACAAATATCAACACCATTGATTGCTGCTATGATTCTGAATAGGAATCCTGGTTTGCATTACCAAGTATTCTCCATGCTCTCCATGTTTTCAGCTTGTCATTGGTTCTCCTCCTCATACTCACATAATTCTTCTCCCCCTTTAACAACAATACCAAATTGAAAGTAAAACATGTAATGTCAAATTTCACCATGCAACAACAATAACAATCTACAACTAGATGCTCCCCCTATGGAATAAATTCTACTTTTATACCAATCCTTCTGTAAAATTCTGCAAGTAGCTCAGTGACTGATGTAATAAACATCATGCTCAACTAACCTCATGAAGGGGTACAAGCCCTAGCTAACTTCTAAGATACTCAAATGTAGTCTTAGGTAGAGGTTTAGTGAAAATATCTGCAAGATGCTCCTTGGTAGAAACATGCACTAAGATAACATCTTTTCTCTGCACTTTTCCCCTCAAGAAATGGTACTTCAATTCAATATGCTTGGTTTGTGCATGCAAAATAGGGTTCTTGAAAATATTTATGGCACTTATTATCACATAAAATATTTATAGGTTCTGAAATCTTCATCTTAAAACCTTCCAAAATGTGCCTCATCCAAATAGCCTACATGCAATTCATGTAAGATGCAACATACTCAAGTTCAACAGTAGACTATGAAGTACAACTCTTCTTCTTACTACTCCATGAAACAAGTCTTCCTCCAAGAAAGAATGCTCCACCAGTTGTGCTTTTTTGGTCATCAACATTTCCTGCCCAATCTGCATCTATGTACACCTTCAAATCAAAATCTCCTTCATATGGATACCATAATCCATAGTCAACAGTACCTTTCAGGTATCTAAAAATCCTCTTGGTTTCTATCAAATGTGTTTCCATAGGATTCTTCTAGAATTTGGCAACTATGCCAACTGCATGAGCTATATCAAGTCTACTATGAACAACATAGTGCAATTTTCCAATCATTGACCTGCATTCCTTCTCATCAAAAGACTTAGATTCATCTTCCTTAGATAACTTACAACCTGTAACCATTGGTGTCCCAACTGGTTTATAGTCACTCATGCCAAACATCTTCAAGACCTCTTTCACATACTTAGATTGTGTAATGAAAATACCATTCTTCATTTGTTGTATCTGCAAGCCTATGCAATTTTTTATTTCCCCTACTAAAGACATTCAAACTCATTTTTCATTTCATCTGCAAAACTATTACTCGTGAAATCATTACCTCCAAATATTATATCATTTACAAAAACTTTGTTGACCAGTATTTCATTTCCTTCATATTTAAGATATATGTTACTATCATCACTAGTTCTCAGAAATCTTATCTTCATCAGATTTCTATGAATCTTTTCATACCATGCTCTAGGTGCCTTCTTTAAGCCATATAAAGTCTTATGCAATCTGAATACCATGTCTTTCTTATTAGTCAAAGCATAACCATCTGGCTTCTCAATATATACTTCTTCTTCCAGTATCCCATTCAAATATGCAAACAACATCCATCTGGTATACATTGAATTTCTTATGGGCTACAAATGCAAGTAAAGTTTCATCACCTTCCAGTCTTGCTACTGGTGCAAAAGTTTTGCCATAATCTTCTCCTTCTTCTTGGGCATAACCTTTGCAAACCAACCTAGCCTTGTTGTGAACTACAACACCATCTTCATTCAACTTGTTCCTAAATACCCATTTGGTACCTATAACATTTTTATTTACCAGTCAAGGTACTAGAGTCGAAGTGTTGTTCTTCTACATTTGATCTAGTTCCTCCTCCATAGCTTTAACCCAATTATCATCACCAAATGCTTCCTTAGTAGTTCTTGGTTCAATGGTGGAAATCATGCAAGAGTTTTCTCTTATTCTTCTTCTGGTTAGTATTCCTGCATCCTTATCCCCAATAATTTGTTTAGGATTGTGATTCAATCTCACATATCTTGGAATAACATGATCATTTTCTTTAGGTTCATCTTCATCTTCATTATTATCTTCAGAATTTATCTGTTTTAGTTGAACTGGTGCATCAAAATTTTCTTTGTCGGTTTTAGATTTCACAATTTCTTATTCCAAAAACAAAATGCAAGGATCATCATCCTTCTTCTCCAAACTAGTTTCCTTTGAGACTTCAGGATATTCATCCACTTGAACATCAGCACTCTCAATAATTCTCTGTATCGGGTTGTTAAAACACTTGTAGGCCTTACTCTTGGTGGAATAGCCAAGAAATATACCTTCATCACTTTTAGCCTCAAATTTTTTAATATAATCACCTCTCTTAATAAAAATTTTTCTTCCAAATATCTTAAAATAACTAACATCAAGCCTGATCTTCCATAAGTATTCATAAGGAGTCTTGTCCTTACCTCTTTTTATGAGAACTCGGTTCATAGTGTAGGCAACTGTGCTAACGACTTCTCTCCAAAAGGTTTTCGCTACACCTCCTTGTATCAACATTGTCCTAGCAGCTTCAACAACTGACTAGTTGTTCCTCTCTACGATACCATTTTGTTGTGGTGTCCTTGGTGCAGAAAGCTATCGCTTGACACCGTTCTCTTCACAATACCTAGTGAATTCCACAGAAGTAAATTCATTGCCTTGATCTATCAGAGTTTTATCTTCTTATCGCTCTCCTTCTCAACTAAGGCACTTAATTCCTTGAACTTACCAAAAGATTCAGTGTTATCCTTCAAGAATGTGACCCACTTCATCCTTGAGAAATCATCAATGAGGATCACGAAATATCTGTCACCTTGAATGCTTTTTGTTCTTATTGGTCCACACAGATCTATATGAACCAAATCTAACAAATGCTCCATTGAAAAATTTTTTCTCTTGAAATTTGAGGATGCCATCTTTTGTAACAGACATTCTTTGCAAAGAGCATTAATTGGTTTGTCCAATTGAGGCAAACCTCTCACTGTCTTGGACTTACTCACTTTAACAATGTTATCAAAGTTTATATGACAAAATCTCCTATGCAAAAGCTAACTATCATCTATTTTTTCAATTAAACAGTTGCTAACTTTAGGATTGAGGTAAAACAGGTTACCTTTAGTTTGCTTCCTGATCGCAATTAGTTCACCTTTGTTGTCAAAGATTTTGCACATACCATTTTCAAACTCTAGTGGGTATCCTCTGTCATTGAGTTGTGCCACACTCAAAAGATTATGCTTTATACCTTCAACCCAGTAGATATCATCTACATTTCTCTTCCCATTAAGAGAAATAATTCCCTTACCTTTAACCATGCAGGGCGAGTCAATACCAAATCTTACAACTTCGCCATCAAATTCCTTCAAAGAAAGAAATTTGCTCCGATCACCGATCATATGATGTGAACAACCACTATCAATGATCCAATCATCTGAGTTATCCATCTTGGATACTAATGCCTTTTGGTTTGATATCTCTTCTTTAATAGATACAAACACAATCTCTTCATTAGCATCACCATAAGATTCTTTATCAGTGATATCACCATCAATTAAAATAAGACAATCTCTCTTGCCTTTACATTAGGACAAGAGAGTAGTTCATTTTCACCATTAGGATAGTTAGTAGCTATGTGGCCAATCTTGTTGCATGAAAAACATTTTAAAGGTAATTTACCTCTATATTTACTAGTGCCTCTAGGCAACCGCTTTGCCAATAATGCTTCAAGATCCACTAAACTGTCTTCATCACCAACATCTCTGATAGATTTATATTCATAACCATGACTAGTATCTCTATTTTTTCTCACAGATGGGTTAGAAACGAAAGCTCTAAATGTAGACTCAGATTTCTGTACACTACCATTATAACCGTTCAATTCAAAGGCAGTAAGTTTTCCAATGATAGAGTCAAGAGATACCTTATTTTTTTCAATGGACTTCAACTCTTGAATAGCTACAACTCAGATAGCATAGATCGGTAGCAGGGTTCTCAGTACCTTACTGATCACTGTGGCATCTTCCACTTTCCCTCCTGCACTCTTAATTTCAACGACTATCTCTTTTATCCTTTGACCATACTGTTGGATATTCTCACCTTCATCCATCTGCATGTCATCAAAATTTCCTCTTAGACTCTCCTCTTTAACAATCTTAACATGTTCATCACCACTATAAATCTCTTCAAGTTTGTGCCATACCTCATGTGTAGTCTCTAGACCATGAACATCTACATATTCAACATCAGACATGGAACTGATAATGACCTCTAATGGTTGATGATTTTGTTGTTTCTCTTTCTTTTGATCATCAGTCAAAATCCCAGTAGGTGAAACATATTTAGTATTGACATGTTCCCAATAATGACTTCTCAAACTCTTGATGTAAATTTTCATTATGCCCCTCCATATCATATAGTTCTCTCTATTAAACTTTGGACCTTCCTTCTTCATCATGATCAACAAGATCTTTACCTCAAGCTATTAGGCTTAGATCTTAGAGGACCTGAGATTCTCTGATACCAATTGATGGTATGATGAAAGAATAAGTATCCAGTAGATTACTAAGAGGTGGGGGGTGAATCAGTAAATAGAAAAATTGATACAAACTTTACCAATCTCAATTTCAATCTCTCAAAGTAAACTTATCAATAAAATATCACTATCAAGATAAAAAATCATAATATAAACCAATTGACTGTTACAACAAATTAACAGTAAACAACAACAAACTTACAAATATCTAAATGCTTTATCATATGTTAGTAGACTTAATTTCTCAATGCTTCCAGTTATCATGACTTATTAGAATAGTTAAGTAGTCAATCAAATCAACCATAAGACCATAACCACAAATAAACATTCACCACTTGACACAAATACTTTTGACATGGAAACCCAAATGGGAAAAACCACGATGAGATGAGACTCACAAGATAATTATTTGAACTCTTCTGAAGTTCGCCCTATTAGGAGCCAAGCCTGTTAAAGCTTTACAAAAGTCCTGTTAAGAACCACTCAGTTAAGGGATTGACTACAAATGCCTTGTTAGAAGCAATACCCTATTAGGAGTAACCTCGGTAGAGGATTTGAAAATCCAAGCTAATGGATCACCTTGTTAGAGCTTACCCAATTAGGGGATTCAGTTCTACTGTAATTGTTAGAAAGCAATAGGAGTTTGCTCGATCTATCTAAATAACACTACACTTGCTTGATCAGATCCTTTTTATGCTCCTATCTACCTTTACTCAAACTATAGACACATCATCCCGTTCGGCAACCACACACTCAATTGATCTCTGCCAACACCTTCAACTAAACAACTTCATCGACCTTATAAAGAAATCAATTAGGCCGGTAACACAACATAAGTCAAATTCTCATAGAGATTACAAACAAGTCGGTTCAAGTATGATTGTTGGATTACATAGCAATCTCTGCACATTAATCAAGAATGCCTCGACCACTCTTTGATCACCTCCTTTGATCTCAGTAACTCATCACACGCTTTGTATTAGATGTAATACACTTTGCTCATTCCCTAGACAAAAAATAGTTTCAACAACACGCCAAAAACACTTTGAAATCATCTTCATACAATGACCATACTTGTCACCATCATTACCGCTCATCATCAGATCATAAACCAACATAACCAATTCAACAACCTTAATCTGTTAGGGTTTAACAAAAAACAACAGGTAGGGTTTACTGGTTACATTAAATAGAAAGGGTTTAATCTTTTTACCAGTTACTGGTTCAACTCATGAACTTACATACCGGTTTACAATTTCTTTCACTTAGCTCATCCTACCAGTTACAAAACAATATCAACAATATAATTACTGGCTAATTGACATCAATGACAATAGAACATATCATTAATGCAATCTTCATGCAAATGCCAACATCTTCTTCCTTGTGTGACCACCTGTCCCCTATGTGGCTGACATATTTTATGCAAACTATTTGAGAGGAGACCTAGGATCAAAAGAACCCTTAGCATACTATACCAAAAATTCAGAAGGGTAATTTGTACTAGATGTTGCACTCACCATGAAACTAGTTTTGGTGACACGATAAGCCCCATGGCCACCACCCTCAACCTTGGGTTCATATTCTAAATCATTTACACTATGAGACTGAATTTATATCCAATCCTCAATTATATCAAGAGAGATTATTGTGACACTAAATTTCAAAAATATAAAAAAAAAATATAATAAGCACCTAGTTTAAGACTAGTTTACCATATTTGAAAATTAAAATAAAAATTTGATGTTGAATCTTGAGGGAAAAATGATGAATGATTCCAAAAACATTGGAATCATTCATCATTTTCCCTTAAAGATTCAACAAAAAAACTGATTTTGAAAATGAAACGAAGAAAAAACAACAAAAAAAATTGAAAAATAAAAAGTAAAACAAACAAAAAAACAACAAATAACCTATCTTGTGCATGAAAAAAATCTTCAAAATGCTATAGAATCCTCATTTTCTTATTCTTCTTTCTTCTTTTCACTCCTCTTACACTTGTACCTACTCAACCTATCTATTTTCACTCCTTTACGAGCTTCTCTCCTCTTCACCTACCTGTTAGAAAAAATAGAAAAAAAATGTGAGAAAAAGAGAGGATTTAAGGGGGTTTTATAAGAATATAGTGCATGGATGGGGACCATATAAAATTGGGGTTCCACCTATTGTGACGTATTCACACATCATCCCATTGCAAATGGGGACCCCTACTTTTTCTTTCTAGGGTTAGTTTTCTTTGTTTGGTTGTCTGGCCTTGGCTATTAGCCTTTGCATTGGAGAGTTGTCAAAAAGATCATTAGGATAGCAAGGTTCATTTGAGTTCAAATCAGTCAGTAGGTGGTCCAGGTCAGGGTCTCTTTGAGAGCCTTCCCTGCATCAAGCTTTTCTCTTATTGCTAGGTTATGTCTTGTTTGAGTTTGAGGAAGTCAATGAAGCTTTGTGAGTGAATATCATCTTTGAGGGTTTGACATTGGTCTAGTTCATGAATGATGAAGTTCTAGGAATTGATTGATGTAAAATTGACCTATTTTCCCCTTGGAAATGCCTAATGACTAAGCCTAGACTTTTAAACTTGGAAAAAGGACAAGAATTTGGGCATTTTTGCAAATTTTGTTCCTGACCCTTCAAAAGGGTCCAGAGCGAAATTTCCTAAAAACTATATTTTGCTCCTTCTTGAGATCAAGATCTTGATTTCTAAGGCATGGTTGGGAAATAATTGATATGTACTTGCCCTTGAAAAGTGATTTGAGGCAATGAAATGATATAATTGAAGCTAAATCACAAAATTTACTCCTGACCCTTCCAAAGGGTCCAAAGCAAATTTTATTATAGGTCCTATCCTTGGCCAAGGTCTAAAGAAGAATCCTTCTTTTAGACCAATTTGAGGGTCAAATATGTGATGTATTCATGAGAGAAGGATCCAAAGAAAAAATCTCATTATAGGTCATGTCCCTGGAGAGGATCCAGAGAAAATTTTATTATAGGTCCTGTCCTTCTAGAGGGTCTAAAGCAATATTGATTCTAATGCCTTCCTGTTGATGATTTAAGATGAGAAATGCTATATTATAATAAATATATTATGTATACTTAATCATCCTTTGTTTATTTTGCAGATCAACAAAATCAAATTCGAGGGAGATCAGGCCAGGACAGGGGTGACCTTTTCCAGTTCCATTATTCATCAAGAACACTTCAAGCACATAAAAGAAGACTCAAAGTGTTAAGGACTTCAAGTATTCAGAGGGTTGCAAGTAATAGACCAAACCATCCTCAAGGACCTCGTTGTACCACATTAAGAGATCACATAATGTCAGAGGAAGGATTTTGTAAGAATTTCAAGGAAAAGTGGGCTACTAAGGAGTGATTTGACCACAAAGAGGCTTAATCAAACACAAGAGGGTCAAGAAGAGGTACACCATCCATCAACGACAGAAGAAGATCAACCAAGGCAAGTACCAGACAAGGTGGCATCCCAGTCACCATTCCTCTAGTCAGATCGGTCCACATTAGCATGTCTAGAATCAATATACCTAACTCACTAGTGATGGCATGAACTTTGAGGAACCTACCCCTAACATCTATTGGTCTAGTCTTATGAAATGTAATTTTCTCATTAGCTAGGTAAAGGAGTTTGTTGTAACAAACCCTAATTAGGGTTTTCATCTTGTAATCCTAGCCATTGAATTTAAAGAGCTCCTTATATAAAGATCTGGATCTTCATTTGTAAAGGGTTAATAGTTAAGATTTACCTAATATAGGTTAGAATAGCTAATAGTCGGTAAAATAGAATAGCCAATAGAATAGATTAGGAAGAGAAGGCAAGGAATTGTTGCCTTGATTGTAAATGAACTCCATTTTCATTTAAGTTATGGTGAAGTGTGTTGTTTCTTTGCAATATGAATGGTCTCTTGTTGAATCTTCACTTTAGATGGTAAATAATTAGATTGAATGAAGGAAGTTATTGAATGTACTTGCGTAGAATCCACCTAGTCCAAACCACTAGCCTCTTGCTGATTGTAAGTGTGCCCTACGTGGTCAACTATCATAGAATGATCTTAATCTCAAGTTGTTACATGTCTATTGTTTATTGGTGATCAGAGTCTGATGGTGTACTATTTGAACATATTCAAAGAATCCCTCAGAAGATCACACTGAGTTGGTTTTGCATTGTTCAACTTGATGGTGAGATCCAGCCCAGTAGGACTCCACCTAATTGTTCATCCATCTTCTTGTATTCTAGGTCTTAGATTAGATTCTCCAAACCCTGTATCTTTTGGTATTTTTTTATCTTCCATCTAGTAGATAGGATTCAAGTTCCAGTAGATTAAATGCCCAGGAAGTCAAATGTAAGTCCCCTTGTGATTCCAACATAATCAAATCAAACCACAAGAGCTTATCCACACCTAGAGAACCTACATACCAGAACCTTGGAGTTGCCTCAATTGATCCTTAGGTGAAATCTTCAGCATTCAGGAAATTTTGTTCAAGGGGCAAGTGCAAGGTAATGAGTCACAAATTCGCGGAAGTCTGCGCATTGGAAAATGCGCTCTTATAAACGGGGGCCCGTTTTCAAAAAACGGGGGCCCGTTTGTGCTTCGGGCTCCCGAGCCGAAAGGTAACGGGGGCCCGTTTTGTTTAAAAACGGGCCCCCGTTTTGTTTAAAAACGGGCCCCCGTTTTGTTATAAAACGGGGGCCCGCTTTTAAACAAAACGGGGGCCCGTTTTTTAGAAACGGGGGCCCGTTTTAAAAAACGGGGGCCCGTTTCTAAAAACGGGCCCCCGTTTTGTTTAAAAGCGGGCCCCCGTTTCTAAATGGCATTTTTCCTTTTTTTCCACAATCCGCCCTTGTTTGAAAACGGGGGCCCGTTTTGTGGAAGTTGATTCCACAACCCGCCACTTGGCTCGGGATTAGGCCCGGGATAGGCCTGGGATGGCCACACCTGAGACATGGACCTGCAAATTCAAATCTCCATGAATGAAAGCACAAATATGAACTTCAAAAATAGTTTACGCGCCTCTAATTAGAGAATTTTTATACGAAATTAAAACCCATTTCAGATTATACTGTCTAGATTCTAAATATGTAAATTTATTTAAAAATTAATTATTTTAACTATTTTTCATTTAATTTATACTAAATCGGGTCCATAAATTTGAAATATTAACTAATTTTGTTAATTTAATAACTTTTTTATTTTAAAGAATTTTGGAAAAAAAATTATATGTCATCAATCTACACAAAAATCTTTTGTATTTGAAAAAAAAAAAAATCAAAAAATGTTAAGTTTACATCAAATTATGTGGGTCGTACACGTCAAATTTTTAAAAAGATAATTACGGCCATTAAAAAATTAATTAAAAAAAAAATATTAGAAAAAAAAATACAAAAAAATATGCTCATCAATCTTCAGTGTGTTACAAACCATTTTCCAAAACGGTTTGAGAAAATAATTTTAATTGTGTCAAAAAGTGTGGGTCGTACACATGCATGGTATGGTCCTGAAACAGGCATTTTTAAAACATAGTTTTCAGAACTCCATTTAAAAAGTTATTTTTTATTATGTGGGTATTAAAATAAATTATATATTTGGAAACTACACTCAGAGGGCTATCTTTTATATTACTGACTTTTTCCAAGATTCAATCTCTAAGTGTTTCAAAATTTAAGCTCAAATGAGACAAAATCTGAAAATCAGGGAAAACACTTCCACTTTTTGGCCAAAAAGTGGACTCATCTTCTTGCACTGACCCCAAGAGAGGATAAGATACCTTGGTATTTTATTCCGTGTTCGTATGTGCATGAAAAACACATCAACAAAATTGGCGCTAAAAGGAGGGTCGATCACAATGAACACTAAGCAACTGAAATCCAGATTTTAGTAAGTCAGCTTTTTACCCTTTTCATGCTCAACAAAATTGAAGTAGAAGAAACGTAAGCAAATGTGAACTCTTGAATCCAAGGAAGTTTAGTGGAAAGGCTTTTCTCAAACACTCGACGGAAGTGTTATAGAGAAGGAAGGTGATCACTAGGTCATCAGTTGGACTTGTAAAAAGAAGGAAGCACTTTGCGTAGTTGGAACCAGTTGAGATTTCAAAGTTGAATCTGAGATATTCAGGATCTCTCTTATTCTAGAAAATCCAAAAAAGAAAGTTAAAACTAGAAAATCTAAAAAAAAAAATCAAAAAATCAAAAAGAAAAATTTCTCAATGGAGCAAAAATAGTTTCATGACGAGCAACAAGTTGATATTCCTCAGCTTTGGTGGATATTGAATACACAACTTTATCTATGCAGATTATCAGAGTTTGCAAAGCCAGGGAAGTGTCGAATCAATGAGACAGATGAACATGATGAAATGCATTGCTTGAAATACTTATCAAGGATGGAATCAACAACGTAGGGAAAGATCTTCTTTTGGGATTTTCCCAGACTAGAGGCAGAAGAAAACAGTTTCAACATCCTAGAAAGAAAAGATCCTCTTTTGAGCTTTTGGTGGATGATTGAGAGTCAGCTTATTTTGAATGGTGAAATGTGTGTAGATGGCATATTTCTACCATTATAGTGTAGAATTCACAATGCACCTCACTCTATGTTTACTTGCTCATTGTGTTAAATGGTTATCAACCAAGTCAAATATTAGTTTGGAATTCCAATCTTCTCTGAAGAAGAGTGTAGCATGAGTAGATCTTGGGGTGGACATCTCACAGTTGAATTCAGAAGAACATATGAACAAGATATCACTCCAGCACCTGATTGTGAGAAGAACCAGTTGCACGTTGACTATACAAATGTACCTGGTGATCAATGAATTATAGTGGATAGCTTACCATGCCTTGAACCTGAAGAATAATACCATGAAATGAAAGTTGAAGAAGCAGTTGAGAATGCTTAGGTAGTGATAAAGGAAGATCTAAGAGTTGAACAAGCAATCAAAGAAGAAGAGGACTAATTCCTTGAAGAATTCTCATTTATGCTACAAAAGGAGATCCTTGAGAATGAAATGCAAGAGGTTTCAAATAGCACCCTTAAAGAGGACAATCAAATTGGGATGTTGTATAAGGGAATACAAACCATCATAAGTGAGCTCAGATATGAAGAACAATTCGAGGGGCCATTTAGAGACACCATCATCATCATGCTATTTGAAGGCGAGCTAAAGGACTTTATGGAGGAAGTACAAATGAAATCACTGCCAATTTTTTTTCAAGATAAACAAGTTATGGTGAGTGATGTGATTAATCATCAGAGCCAACCTCCCGAGACTATGCTTGAAGATGAAATTCCACTAGAGATTATATTTGATCAACTTGAGGAAATTTTTGAAGCTCAATTTATGAAGGAGACTCTCATTTTTAAAGATATGCTTACACAATTTCATGAAGATGCTTGGTTTATGCAAGATGTCTTAGTGAAAGAAAAGAATGTTGAGCTATTCGAAGGGGCACTTATTTCAAATGGAGATTCCAAATCAAGATCAACATACTGTGAATGCTCATAGGATGGTTCATCATCAATGGCGACCTCATGAAGAAGTTGGTGACCTCACTTCCAACAATGCAGTTCCATTCAAGCACGAACAACACCAGGTTATTTCTTTCCTTAATCCTAGTTTTGAAAGTTATTATGATTTTGATTACAGAAGTTATGGGAAAAAAACTTGTATTTGGATAGATCATGGACCTAACGAATTACCTCATTTGATTATCTTACATGAAACCTTGCTTGAATATGAGAGATGCATGGTGAGAGGTTGATTTTCTGTATTTAAGGATGAATTTGCTAGGTTGAGAACCATCACTTTTGCCACACTCCTATTGCACAACCTGAGAAATCATGTAAAGTCATGTACATATTTCTCTTCTTTGGGTCCTGTCAAGTCTGAGAGTCTTGTATATAGTTTTAGAGTAGGTTTTTCCTTCGTGTGTTTTAAGTTAGTGGTCTTTTGAGCCTTGTTCTTAATTTTCCTTGAGTCATTTGATTCATGATTCTTGAGTGGCTCAGGTAGCTAGTCGCTTGCTTTCTTTCATTGGCTTTTGGTTTGCTTTAGTTTAGTTTGCTTTTGGTCAGTTTGTGAGTCAGTTTCCTTTTCAGTCTGTCAATCAGTTGCTTAGTGTAGATGTCCTTAGTGGGAGCCTCCATTTGTGAGAAAGGCGTCTGTGTTGTTTCTCATACACTGGAAACATCTTGGATCTTATGTTAGACTCATTTCTTAGATATCTATTCATTAAGTGCTTTGAATCCAAGGTCATTCCTCTCCAACTTTATCATCTGATCAGGACTTGTATTTGACTTGAATGGGAATCACTTTCTATGTCTTGAAGCCAACATCTATTGATTACTATATCTTTACACATTAGTAAAACTTTGAGTCATTATGGTTTTCAGGTGAAGCTGTGATTAGTAAAAAATTCAAAATCTTGCTTCAACGCCTCCACAATCTTCAAACCTTAGTAAGCTTCACTGCTTATGAGCCAAAAGAATTGATTGAATGAAAAGCGATATCATAAGAGAAAAAAGAGAAAAATCAAGAGAAAATAAAAATTGAATGAAAATGAAATATCAAAATGGGCTAATGGGAGCATGCGAGTAACTCCATCAGGGCTATGGATGCCCAACTCGCAATGGAGCAATGTTCGTGAGATTGGGGTGATAACCTCGTTGGGACTATAGATGTTTGATTGGAAGCTAGGCTCTATCCAGGATGCTTATGAAGTTTAGATATATTACATAGCCAATCACAGGGGAACCTAAAGGTCATAGTTTTCTTTTCGAGAGGAATGAATACACTTGCACACACATATGTAATCAATGAATAAGTATCTTGATCCAGGTCGAGATTCTCCTTCCACTTTGAGTGCATTTTCTCGTCTCTTAACAAGTTGGGTTAAATTTTTCGGAGGCTCTAAGTGTCAATTGAGTCTTTATCATTGAAATGTTTAGGAAGATTTATTCAAGGTGGTGCTAGATGTTGTGACATATTCACACTTCACCCCATTGTAAATGGGGACCCCTACTTTTGCTTTCTAGGGTTAGTTTTCTTTGTTTGGTTGTCTGGTCTTGGCTATTAGCCTTTGCATTGGAGAGTTGTCAGAAAGATCATTAGGATAGAAGGGTTTGCTTGAGTTAAAATTGGTCAGTAGGTGGTCTTGGTCAGGGTCTCTTTGAAAGCCTTCCTTACGTCAAGCTTTTCTCTTGTTGCGAGGTTATGTCTTGTTTGAGTTTGAGGAAGTCAATGAAGCTTTGTGAGTGAATATCATGTTTGAGGGTTTGAGATTGGTCTAGTTGATGAATGATGAAGTTCTAGGCATTGATTGATGTAAAATTGGCCTATTTTGCCCTTGGAAATGCCTAACGACTAAGCCTAGACTTTGAAATTTGGAAAAAAGGACAAGAATTTGAGCATTTTTGCAAATTTCACTCCTGACCCTTCCAAAGAGTCCAAAGTGATATTTCCTAAAAACAATATTTTCTCCTTGTTGAGATCAAGATCTTGATTTCTAAGACATGGTTGGGAAAGAATTGATATGTACTTTCCCTTGATAAGTGATTTGAGGCAATGAAATGATAGAATTGAAGCTAAATCACAAAAATCACTCCTGACCCTTCCAAGGGGTCCAGAGTGAATTTTATTATAGGTCCTGTCCTTGGCCAAGGTCCAAAGCAAAATTCTACTTTTAGGCCATTCCGAGAGTTAAATATGTGATGTCTTCATGAGAGAAGGATCCAGAGCGAAAATATCATTATAGGTCCTATCCCTAGAGAGGATCCAGAGCAAATTTTATTATAGGTTCTGTCCTTCCAGAGGATCTAAAGGGTCTATACAGGATCATGGTGTGCCAAAACAGGCCCTTAAGTGGCAATGAAATTTCAAAAAATCAGAGTTATACAACTTGACATGAAAATTTGAATATGTTGTGAACATTATTTTTAAAATATGTAAGAAGAGAATTTATAGAAAATTGAATGTAGTTTCTAAGGTACTAGTTGTTTTCTGAAAAAAGAAAACCTATTTGATGAAAATTTCAAATTTCAATGCAGTGGTACTAAAATTTCAAGAAAAAGATAAGAAGTAGACGTATGTCTGACCACCCTAATCACAATCAAATCATAATATTTTTTTATAATATTTATAATATAAGTATTAGACTCATGTCCAGATGTGACACATATTTTTTTATAATTTTTTATAAAGTAAATAATTATTTATGATTTTTTTACTACAACTTTTTAGAAATTCAGAAACTCCTATGTTTGACCACCTTAACTTGGTCAAAACCTTATGAAATTTAATGTTTTTAAAATTTTCCCTATAGGAGACGAAGCATAGGATGTGATGCATGTTTTGGATTCAAAAAATGTTATACCGTTTGAAAGTTATGAGTGTTTTTCAATCAGTCTATCAATCAGGACTATTGTCAGAATTTAATTAGAAAATAAATAATTATTATTTATTAAAGTTGAAATAAGACAAGGCTTATATTGTTGGAAAGCTGAGAACGTCCTTAAAAAACCCTTTTCGTTTTATCAATTTTGGCTACAAAAAAAGTCGTCAGCCACTAGTGTAAAGTTTGGAAAATCAAGGAATACTGAAAAACACATTTTTTTTAGTTGACTTTCTAGGCCTGTCACTTCCAAGACAAATCCGAAAGTATTCCCGAGCCAAAATTTGAAATTTGAAATTTGTACAACAAAAATTAGATACCCGATTTTAATAAGTAAATTCACTAACAAATTTGGCACATAATTAATCTATTGTTTATTAATATATTAATTTATAAATAAATTAGTATATGATATTAGGGAGAGAGAGAAAGAGAGAGAGAGAGAGAGAGAGAGAGAGAGAGAGAGAGAGAGAGAGAGAGAGAGAGAGAGAGAGATTAGGGGAGAGGGAGAGAGAGATTAGGGGAGAGAGAGAGAGTGAGAGGGAGGAAGGGGGAAGGGGAAGGGAGAGAGAGAGGGGGAAGGGAGAGAGAGATAGAGAGAGAGAGAGAGAGAGAGAGATGGGGAGAGGGAAGGGAGAGAGAGATAGAGAGATTAGGGGAGAGGGAGAGAGAGATTATCGGTCCTATGGTGTCCTAAGGGGTCATATTGTGTCCTACAACCACTTAGGACACCATATAACACCTTAAGACTCCAAATTGTGTCGTTATGGGTCATATTGTATTCTAAGGGGTCATATTGTGTCATATGACCCCTTTAAGACACCATATGACCCCTTAGGACACAATATGACCCTTTAGGACTCTATACGGTGTCGTTATGGGTCATATGACCCCTTATGACACCATATGGTGTCCTTAGGGGTCATATGGTGTCCTAAGGGGTCATATTGTGTCTTATGACCCCTTAGGACATCATATGACCCCTTAAGACATCATATTGGGTCGTTATGGGTCCTATGGTGTCCTAAGGGGTCATATTTTGTCCTACAACCCCTTAGGACACCATATGACCCCTTAAGAAACCAAATTATGTCATTATGGGTCATACTATGTCCTAATGGGTCATGGGACACCATATGACCCCTAAAGACAACATACGACCCCTTAGGACACCATATTGGGTTGTTATGGATCCTATGGTGTCCTAAGGGGTCATATTGTGTTCTACGACCCCTTGGGACACCATATGACCCCTTAAGACACCAAATTGTGTTGTTAGGGGTCATATGGTGTCCTAATGGGTCATGGGACACCATATGATCCCTAAGGACAATATACGACCCCTTATGACACCATATTGGGTCGTTATGGGTCCTATAGTGTCCTAAGGGGTCATATTGTGTCATACGACCCCTTAGGATACCATATGACCCCTTAAGACACCATATTGGGTCGTTATGGGTCCTATGGTGTTCTAAGGGGTCATATTGTGTCTTACAACCCCTTAGGACACCATATGACCCCTTAAGACACCACATTGTGTCATTATGGGTCATATGGTGTCCTAAGGGGACATGTGACACCATATGACCCCTAAGGACAACATACAATCCCTTATGACACCATATTGGGTCTTTATGAGTCGTATGGTGTCCATAGGGGTCATATTATGTTCTACAACACCTTAGGACACCATATGACCCCTTAAGACACCAAATTGTGTTTTTGTGGGTCATATTGTGTCCTAAGGGGTCATGGGACACGATATGACCCCTAAGGTCAACATACGACCCCTTATGACACCATATTGGGTTGTTATGGGTCCTATAGTATCCTAAGGGGTCATATTGTGTCCTACGAACCCTTAGGACACCATATGACCCCTTTAGACACCACATTGGCCCGTTATGGGTTATATGGTATCCTAAGGGGTCATATTGTGTCCTACGACCCCTTAGGACACCATATGACCCCTTAAGACACCAAATTGTGTCGCTATGGATCATATTGTGTCCTAAGGGGTCATGGGACACCATATGACTCCTAAGGACAACATACAACCCCTTATGACACTATATTGGGTCGTTATGGGTCCTATGGTGTCCTAAGGGGTCATATTATGTCCTACGACCCCTTAGGACACCATATGACCCCTTAAGACACCAAATTGTGTTGTTATGGGTCATATGGTGTCCTAATGGGTCATGGGACACCATATGATCCCTAAGGACAACATACGACCCCTTATGACACCATATTGGGTTGTTATGGATCCTATGGTGTCCAAAGGGGTCATATTGTGTCCTACAACCCCTTAGGACACCATATGACCCCTTATGACACCATATTGGGTCGTTAAGGGTCATATGGTGTTCTAAGGGGTCATATTGTGTCCTACGACCCCTTAGGACACCATATGACCCCTTAAGAAACCAAATTGTGTTGTTATGAGTCATATGGTGTCCTAAGGGGTCATGGGACACCATATGACCCCTAAGGAAAATATACGACACCTTATGACACCATATTGGGTCATTATGAGTCATGTGTTGTCCATAGGGGTTATATTGTGTCCTACAACCCCTCAGGATAACATATGACGCCTTAAGACACCAAATTGTGTCGTTATGGATCATATTGTATCCTAAGGGGTCATGGGACACCATATGACCCCTAAGGTCAACATACGACCCCTTATGACACCATATTGGGTCGTTATGGATCCTATGGTGTCCTATGGGGTCATATTACATCCTACGACCCCTTAGGACACCATATGAGCCCTTAAGACACCATATTGGGCCGTTATGGGTCATATGGTGTCCTAAGGGGTCATATTGTGTCCTAGAACCCCTTAGGACACTATATAACCCCTTAAGACACCTAATTGTGTCGTTATGGGTCATATGGTGTCCTAAGGGGTCATGGGAAACCTTATGACCCCTAAGGACAACATACGATCCCTAATGATGCCATATTGGGTCATTATGAGTCATATGGTGTCCAAAGGGGTCATATTGTGTCCTATGACCCCTTAGGACACCATATGACCCCTTAAGACACTATATTGGGTCATTATGGTGTCCTAAGGGGTCATATTGTGTCCTACGATTCCTTAGAACACCATACAACACCTTAAGACTCTAAATTGTGTTGTTATGGGTCATATGGTGTCCTAAGGGGTCATGGGACACCATATGACCCCTACAGACAACATAAGACCCCTTATGGTCACTCTCTCTCTCTCTCTCTTTCTCTCTCTCTCTCTCTCTCTCTCTCTCTCTCTCTCTCTCTCCTTCCTCTAATATCTCTCTCCCCTCCCCTGATGTCTATCTATCTCTCTCCCCCCTCTCTACCTCTCCCCCCCTCTCTCTCTCTCCCTCTCCCATAATCTCTCTCTCTCTCTAAAATATGAGTAATAAAATTGGATAGTGGATTTTATTGGATATTTGATTTCTATCATTGCCATTAATGTGGCAACAGTAAAAAAAAAAGCGGTAACGGGAAAAATTTTTGGGACCACAAATTTATACATTAAAATCGAATATCTGATATAATCCAATATCCAATTTTTGTAAATAAAAATGAGCCTTGTGGGCCATTTTGTGGATTCCAACGGCCCATAGTCTTCACATTCTATTTTCTATCGATGATCACAAGTTTTAAGACAGGCTGAAACAAATTTGTGCTTTTGAGAGATTCTTAAAGTCAACTTACATTGTCAATCATTTAGGAGCATCTTTGTGGAGTAAATGGGGAGTAGTAGTCATCAGAAGTCTAAACGCAAAAGAAAACTTTCAAATGACCAAATTGAAGTGTATAGAGAAATAGATAGAGAAGGTCATAGGAGGAGAAGACAAGGTATGTTAAATATTGCTAAAGTTACTTCAAGTGAAGAGGAAATTGAATTTCAAAATGTTGAACAAGTTATTGAAAATGAAAATGTAGATTTTGAAAGTGAAAATTTTGAATATGTTGAAAATGTTGAAAGTGATAATAAAATTTTTTTGGGAGTTGACAATGAAGGTGTCCATAATTTGGGTGTAAATATGATTTTTTTTGACATTGGAGGTGAAAAGGTAGAAAATTTTGACATAGGAGGTGAACATGTGGAAAATTTTGACATTGGAGGTGAAAATGAGGAAAACTTTGACATTGAAGGTGGAATTGCTCAACCAAGTGCACATTATGTAACACCTAATTACTTTAGAAATGAAGACCCTCTCATGGATGAAAGACAAATTCAAAATCCAAGACCTTCAAGAACCCCAAAATGGTAACATGAAATTGATGAGAACATTATTGCGAATATTGAAGGCAAGAGGTCAACAAGAACCATTCGGTTGTGGGCTACACAACTTGTCGACCAAAATTTTAGCAATAAGACATTGACCAAGCAATCTCAACTCTTTGTTCAATTGCTAAATATTATAAAGATGAGACCATTTCTAAACAAATTGAAGATTCGTATGAACAAGAAGATGGAGAGAAATTCTATTATTTTCAAAAATCTATTTGATGTTGTCAATTCTATTGGAAAGAATACCAAAGAAAGAAATAAGAGAGCTTCTCTAAGAGTGATTACAACCTCCTTAGTAAGCCATCAATTGAGGAATGCTTTTCAAATGAGATAAACTTCTATTGGTATGAACATAAACTATAAAAATTTGGATAGAGCACTTGCACGAAGACAAAGACTTGACGATCCACTTCAACATGATACATGGGCTTTTGGTGGGAGGCTTCCATGTGTTGATAGAAAGTTGATTGAAAATGTGAAGGAGGAGATTCAATAATTTTGGCACTCTAATTCTAGAGTGTCATGCAATATAAAGGACATTTTGAAATTAAGAATCGGCAAGCGAGACCGCACTCCGCATCCCAAACATTTCATGGAATCAAGCCAAACAATGTTGTACAAAATGTTTTGTGAAGTACATCCAACTTTGCAAATATCACAAAGGGCCTTTGAATCTTTGAAGCCATTTTATCATGTTCCTCTTAAGATTCGTAATACTTGTTGTTGCAAGTACCATGTGGAGTTTTCAATGTACCATGAACATTTGTGCCATATTCATTCTACTATGCATACTAATGAGATGTTGCAGGAGTGTAGTGCAATGCTATTTCTGAGATCATCAAGAGAATTGCAAGATACATTTTTATGCCCTAGAGATGATGGCTACTATTTTTATAGAAATGATTGTTTGAATGAGAAGTGCTCAGAATGTGGTGGGTTGTCAAAGTTTGTTTCATGTTTTCATGAGGGTAGGGAACACGAGTTTAGAAAGAATTATGTTGAGAAAAAAAGATATGAGACAGTGAAATATACTTTGAAGAGTGGAGGTGAAGGTTCTACATGTGAATTAGTCTCAAGAGAAGTGAGTGTTGCTGATTTTATTTTGGATTTTAAGGAAAAAAATTTCTACAAGTATGCAAGGCACACTGATAGGTCTCAGTGGTTGGATCAACAGTTGAAGATGTGTAAGAACTCTTTCCTGATTGGTACTATTGTATCAATGGTTGATTTTGCAGAGAACTATACATTGCAACCACAAAATGATGTACAGTCTCAGTACTACAATTCAATCCAGATTGCTATTTTTTTTCACATTACATATAGACATTATCCTGATAGTATAGAAGAGGACAGGAAGATAATTAGGGAGTATCATTTTTATATGAGTGATGATAGATCACACTCCTCGGAGTATGTGCAACATTCTTTCGATAATTTTTTTGAGTTCTTGCATGAGAAAGATATTGCGATTGATCGACATATCATATGGTCAGATAACTGTATGGGTCAATTCAAGAATGCCCGTATGTTTTATTGGTTGAGTAGAATGCATGTAGAGAGGTGTATACCTCATATTTGGTATTTTTTTTTAGGTAGGTGCATGTTTGAAGAGAGCTCTAGTTAAGGAGCAATTAAGAATTTCAGGTGCAAATTTCTTTGATGCACATTCTATTGTTGATTGGTGTAGTTCAACATTGTCACATGGAGGTACTCTTGATTCAGTAGTGACTAGATTCTTTTGATTGGTTGAGGAGAGCATAGTGGGATATAGATTGGATGGTCAAACAATTAAAGATTCTTCAAAGATGCAATCATTTCTCAGCTTAGATGCAAGTACATGGACCATTTGGACACGAGCATTGGCTTGTTTTGTCAGAGTTGCGTTCAGTGTGATTGGGATCAGTGCGAGTCAAGTGAGTGGGTTGATATGTGGGTTCCTCAATATCTAACTCCTTTATCTCAAACAATATCCTTGTCAAATGATGACATGGAAAGTTCACTTGAGTATGACCGTCTATCAGATCTTGTACAACCAGAACATGTTTTTGCAATTGTTGCACTTCAAGGGAATGAAGGGAGATCAAAATATTGGTTGGCACGATGTGTATAGGGAAAACATAAGCTAACACAACCAATGACAGATGATGACGGGTTCACATATCCTACAGGTTTAGTTGTTGTTGTGTGAACTTGGTTGTGAACATACATGATTAGAAAGAATGGCATACCTGCATTTGAAGACTATGAGAGACACAAAACCATTCTAATGTATTCATACATTATTATAGCTACAAATGTCAAATTGTTGAAGCATCAAGTAAAACCGAAGACCAAAGAGCTATGGACAGTGACTACTGCTGATCATGAAGCAATACTGGATACTCTTAAGAAAAGAGATGACCCTTCAGGCATACTTTAGTAGTAGGTCTTTAATGGTGCCTTATTTTTTTTATCATGAATTTCATATCAAACAATGATCATTAAACCTTAATGTTCACGTTTGTTACGTGTATATTAAGGATGTGTTCAAAATGCAGGTCTATTGATGAACATTTTTTTTTGGCAACATAGTTTTTGCATGCACATAGCAGGTACACTTGATATAATTGGAAGGGACGAATTTTTGCAACATGACTTATTATCATGCATTTGATGAGCTTTACAATTTTTGTTATTAGACAACACTATTTGACAATTTTTAATGATATAATTAATGCAAAACGTTTATGCTCATGTAGGTCTTTTTTGATGATATACAATAGTATCACATTATGATTTTTGCGTCAACATAGTGGGTTCTCTTGATATAATTTGAAGGCACATATTTTTATGGTATATAATCCTACCTTTTCATTTATTATCATGCATTTCAGTTGAAGTTATTATCATAAAGCCTTTACGTTCATCCATGCATTTTATGTGTAGACTAACAATTCTGAAAAATATAGGTTCATGCTAGATCATTTGCCATTGACTAGTTTACTCTTGGTGATGGTACATATTCCTTTGTGCATTAATGAGATTAAAATTTGTGCATAAACACTAAGTAAAGTGAGTGTATTTCTATTTACAAATGACCATATCTACCATCATCTTCAACCATGTAGAGAAATGTTGTGAGAAGGGCTTTAATCAACATGCGTCTTTCTTCAAAGTTATGCTTGTATGCTTTGCAGAGAAACTGGTAAGTTTCGCAATTATACAATCTTGTACGTATTAAAAATGTTTCAAATGATCTATTTATAATTTGACAAAATAATTTGTATTAAGTGTTATAATTTGTTTCTTGTAGCACATTCATTCTGCATAAAAAGCTTGCTTATTTTGGTCTTCATTTATATGCAGACATTGTTGTATGTAAGCTTTTCTCTTAGGACATGAGGATGTCTGATGCAGATGAAGTGGGTTGTTGTATTTGTATATGGATTTTAATTGATGTAACTTTGTTATGATGATATACAATGTCCATGAGCAAATTGGTTTAGTTATACTGATGATATACAATGTATATGTACATGAGTACATTGGTGTAGTTGTATTGATAATGAAAAAAAATCATGTTTGCATATCCCTTCATGGATATCACAGGAAAGTGTAATGGTAATTATGTGTATACAATACATGGAAATATTGATGATCATCATGTGTCTATAATGTAATGCTTGTTTATCTATGTTTTTTCATTGAATGAGATTGACGATTTTTTTGCCAACTTTGCAAAAAATGCTGCCCTAATAAAACCGAAGGGAAAATTGAAAAACCAAGATAGGATTTTGTAGGGACCCCTCTCATGGCCCCATGGGTTCAAACGAATCATTTGCAGCTGCCATGGATTCTAAGTTATGGCCCATCAAAGTTTGATAATTTTTAGCACTTAGGGTGCTCAAGGGACGACACCGGTAGGGTATGACCCCAAGCATTAGACTGAGTGGGGGGGGAAAATAGGAGCATGCATAGGGTAATAATGCCTAACTGCACATGTCTTAGCCAACGATTTTCTATCACGATGAGCAGAACGAGAAATTGGCTAAGTGACAACATTCGATTGAATGAGACTGATGATTTTTTTGCCAACCAAAAAAATGTTGCCCTAATAAAACCGTAGGGAAAATTGAAAAACCAAGATAGGATTTTGTAAGGATCCCTCTCATGGACCCGTAAGTTAAAAAAAAATATTTGCAGGTGCCATGGATTCTGAGTTAGGGCCCGTCAAAGTTTGACAACTTTTAGCACTTAGGGTTCTCAAGGGACGACGCCGATAGGGTATGACTCCGAGCGTCCGCCCGAGTGGGGGGATAAAATAGGAGCATGCATAGGGTAATAATTCCTAACTAGAAATGTCAAAGCCAATGGGTCATTATCATGACAAGAAGAATGAGATATTCACCACGCGACAACATTCGATTGAATGAGACTGATGATTTTTTTGCCAGCCGAAAAAATGTTGCCCTAATAAAACCGCAGGGAAAATTGAAAAACTAAGATTAAATTTTGTAGGGACTCCTCTCGTGGTTCCGTAGGTTCAAACAGATTGTTTGCAGGTGCCAACAATTTTGAGTTAGGGCCCGTCAAAGTTTGACAATTTTTAGCACTAAGGGTGCTCAAGGGACGACATCGGTATGGTATGACCCCGAGCATTCAACCGAGTGGGGGGGAAAAATAGGAGCATGCATAGGGTAATAATTCCTAACTAGACATGTCAGAGCCAATGGTTTGTTATCATGATGAGCAAAATGAGAAATTGGCCACGTGACAACATTCGATTGAATGAGAGTGGCGAGTTTTTTGCCAACTGAAAAAATGCTACTCTAATAAAAGCGTAGGGAAAATTGAAAAACCGAGATAGGATTTTGTAGGGACCCTTCTCATAGCCCTATAGGTTCAAATTAATTGTTCGTAGCTACCACATATTCTGAGTTAGGGCCTGTTAAAGTTTGACAATTTTTAGCACTTAGGGTGCTCAAGAGACGACGTCGGTAGGGAATGACCCTGAGAGTTCGACAAAGTGGGGAGGAAAAATAGGAGAATGTATAGGGTAATAATGCCTAACTAGACATGTCTAAGTGGACGGTTCATTATCATGACGAGTAGAATGAGAAATTAGCTATGCAACAACATTCGATTGAATGAGACTGACAATTTTTTTGCCAACCAAAAAAATGCTGCCCTAATAAAACCGTAGGGAAACTTGAAAAACCAAGATAGGATTTTGTAGGGACCCCTCTTGTGGACCCATAGGTTCAAATAGATAGTTTGTAGGTGCCAAAAATTCTAAGTTAGGGCCCATTAAAGTTTGACAATTTATAGCACTTAGGGTGCTCAAGGGACGACGCCGGTAGGGTATGACCCTAAGCGTTCGACCGAGTGGGGGGGAAAAATAGGAGCATGCGTAGGGTAATAATGCCTAAATGGACATGTTAGAGCCAACGACTCATTATCATGATGAGCAGAATGAGAAATTGGCCATGCGACAACATTCGATTGAATGAGAGGATTTTTTCGCCAACTGAAAAAATGTTACCCTAATAAACCATAGGGAAACTTGAAAAAATGAGATAGGATTTTGTAGGGACCCCTGTCATGGCCCCATAGGTTCAAATGGATCATTCACAAGTGCCACAGATTCTGAGTTAGGGCCTGTCAAAGTTTGACAATTTTTAGCACTTAGGGTGCTCAAGGGACAATGCCGGTAGGGTATGACCCCGAGCGTTCGACCGAGTGGGGCGGGGGGGGGGGGGGAATAGGAGCATGCATAGGGTAATAATGAATTGTATTGTATTGTTCATTAAATTAATTGTATTGTATTGTTCATTAAATGAATTGTATTATTCATTAAATGAATTGTATTGTATTGTTCATTAAATGAATTGTATTGTTCATTATACAAACAACACTTATGATGAAATGAAATGAATTGTATTGTTAATTAAATAACCATTATTAACTATTTTTAATTATTGGAATGAGGATCAAATAATTCCATGATAACACTATGCACAAATTAGCAACAATTTATATGATCAGATATCAACTTCTGTATATATGAAAATGTCAAATGATTACAAGTGTATGTCCATACAAAGATATGGCATAAACGCGAACTCAAACAAAATGTATGTCTATATATGTGAATGTATGTCCATATACAAAATATACATGCCAAATAGATATGTAAGCATCCCAAAACTATCTATTACATCCTAAGTTGTTGATGGATCATCAAAATCGATCCTCTTCGCCTCACTACTCAACTCTGTCTGAAGGATCCTGCACAAGAAAAAACAAACCATGATTAAGATGAGTTATATTATATAACTCACATTCAAAAAGTTAACATAAAAATGAACTATAATTGAACTATTTTTGTTTACCTCATCTCCATGTTTTCTCTTCGGCTTTGTAGGACTCTTGATGTATGTCTTCGGTAGAGGAGGTATGTTTTCAATATTTTCATACACAACCTACATATGTTCACAAACATGAGATTGATACAAGTTAGCATATAATTTTCACTGATAATAACAAATTATATCTACTAAACACAAAATAAAATAAATACACATGTACTCGAGGCATCTCTTATTCTTATTCATCTTTAGGTATACTGGGTGTAGTCAACAAGGATGTGAAGCCAAGAATTCTCTGTACATATACACAACAAGTATATGAAACTATCAATCTATGTCTAGACATGTATAATCACTATAAGTTATTTAAACTATTCATTCAATCATATTTGCATTCAATTACCTTTCCCTTGTCTCCAACTGCACTACCAGATCCTAAATCACACAGCCCCGCACTCATGCTGCTTGTGCCCTACAAGAGTAAAATAAGATATGCATGCAAGTTACTACATAATCTAATTAATACCAATAAAAATGATGAGCATGTATGTACAATAAAATACAAACAACCAGGTGTAGTAATATATGTACCATCAAGCTATCAAGGTCAAATGAAATGGCCGTCAAGGTGCCCTCCTGGATCTGTGTCAACTCCTCCTCGGTCATCAATTGTTAAATAGATCATGTAAATAAAAATTAGTACTTAATATTATCTAGATTATAAATATTTATTTTAAATATAGAATGAACTATGAAAATACAAATCTTACCACTACATCATCAATGTATGATGAAGGTGCCTCCTCACCTCTAGCATGCATGGAATCCCTAGGGTATCCTCTAGTCTGTGTCATAACATCTAGTGCATTATGCATCTCATGCACCTCATAATCTACACTGTGCACAGGAGGATCAACAGGCTGTGCAACTAGACCCAAGCATACGTGCCCACACATGACACAACTATGGGGCACACAAATGTGTAGAGCTGAAGAGGACGTGTCAATGCCACCAGATGCACTGCTACCATCAAAAGTAGGCTGAGCTACTGACCCAGCCTAAGAAAACAAAAGGCTACTCAAAGAGTGAATAACCGATATGGTCTGTGATGCCGCCTCACAAATGATATCTGGATGCTGCACTGGAGGTGAAGGATCAACAGGAGGAGGGGGGACATATGGGCCTTGGAGTACTCTGACTACCCCAGGTCTATTTTGGGGCATACCTAAACCCACACCCTGGAAAGGCTGGATGTCAAAGTAGTTCACATGTTTTCCTAAAACAAACTCAGCATACAATTTTTTTATGTAGTAGAAGGGGACATCAAGATTGTTGTTGGGTGGTTTGTCGAAAACCATCCACCAATAAATCCAGAAGTTTTTCACAATACCATCATTTGTGCACCATTTAATAAAAAGTTTTTTTTTTTTGGCGTTTACGGGTTGACCAACGTAGGGATTCACAAACAATGTGGCAATAGCGGCTTTGGATATCTCGAGATCCTCGATCTCCTTATAGGACAAGCCATCCACATATTGTTCCCTCATAGAATCTCGCCACAAAAGAGCGACATTGTGCTCTTCAGTGATGGTTTCCATACCCTTTATGATTGACATGAGGGGATCAAACATTGGGTTTAGGCAAGGGATCAAACGATAGACATTTGCAATCCCCTCAATTGGTTCAAATTTTGTGCAATTAAATCCTGAATTGAGGGGGGGTTTGGCAAAGGAGGGTTTGGTTGTTATGGATGTGGTTGATCAATGTTTTCACTATTATCCCCCCCTTTAAACCTAATTGAATGTAAACAATTGAATTTAGTTAACAAATTTGAACAATTTTGTATTTGATTTTAAAAAAGCACATTTTCAATGAAAAAACAAATAAACATTAAAAAAAATACAAAAATTGAATGAAAATGATTGAAAACAATAAAAATCCTACCTTTGAATTTATTTTTTAGCAAATTTGGGTCCAATAACTAGATATTAGGTCCAACCGGATATTGGATTCCAAAAACATCGCGTAGCCCGAGGGTTAAAAAGAACTCATGGGCTATCACAACCTAATTATATTGTCTCAGAAAATTGGATATCCAATTTTATACTTAAATTATTTTAAAATAACATTATATTATATAATATAATAATATATTATTATATTATATAATAATATAATAATATAATAATATATTATATATTATATAATATATAATATAATATAATAATATATAATATTATATTATATTATATTATATTATATATTATATAATATATATAATATAATAATATATTATATCATATGTATTATATAATATATTATTATATTATAATATAATATTATATAATTGTGACAAACCATCTGATGACAAAGAAGCTATAGTCCAAGACCTAATGTTTAATGAATCCCCGATTGATATCCAGAGTTTAATGTAGAATTTATCAGTTTCAGGGGTAGCTGTCTCAAATAAGGAAGGTCATATTCAAGAAGTAGTAGATGATATCCTATCCACTTTAGCTGCCACTATGATTGAGGAAATTATAGAGGTGGAAGGTGTTAGTATGACAAACGTAATGTGTCCCTTACGAAAGGCAAGGTGCTGTTGTTCAAGTATTGACCTCTCAGATAAAGAGGAACTTCCCTTGGTGAAGGAATTTCCTGTTCTAAGTAAACCTGTCAAATTAAATCCACCAAAAAAAACCCACCAAAATTTCTCTCCTATTTCCCCTCACTTAGATCTCCATTCGCAGGAAATTAGGCAGGAAGAAATGGAAGCCCCTCCAAAAGATGGTGAGATAAAGAAAATTATTTTTGACAATGCACAGTCCTTATCGATTGAATAGAGCACCAGTTTGAAATTAGAAGTGTTTACAACCCCAAAAAAGAGAGGTAGAAAACCGAACTCTGTGAAGATTCAAGAAGAAATAGAGGCAGGTGTGTAGAGTACTTTAGATGGAAAATTCAAGGTATCAAAAAGAATTACAAGGAGTGCAAAAGGCACTCCCTGCTCACAATGAAAATGATTTCTTCGAACGTCAAGGGCATTAATGCCCCTGACAAAAGAGGGAGAATCAAATCACATCTTGATTCTTCAAAGTCTGACATCTTTATACTCCAAGAAATGAAGTTATCATAGGAAATGTATCACAAAATAGTGGCTAAATGGACACAATTGGGATCTACCCATATGCAAGGTGTTGGGCCTCGGGAGGATTGCTTACATTATGGAATCCTAAAAAAGTTAAGCTCACCTATTAGATCAAGATCATAATTGGAAAATGTTGAAAGTAGTATGCTATGACATGACCTTTACGGTATTCAATATTTATGGCCCCATCCCCACTCAGGAAAAGACCTATGGGACAAACTGACTTTTTTACTCCAACAAGAAGAAGCACATAATTTTATCATCGAGGGAGACTTTAATGCAATCTTGTCTCATAAGGAGAAACAAGGAGGAATCTACCCACCTCCACAATCTATGCAGGATTTTCTAAGTTTCACCATAGAAAGCAACTTATTGGATGTGATTCCTAATAATGGTCTCTTCATTTGGACTAATAGGAGATCATGCTTCCTTCAGATTGTAGAGAGACTTGATAGGTTTTTCATTCCCTTGGAATGGCACCTTAATCAGGTTAGTTATTATTCAGACATTCTTCCTATTTCAGAATCAGACCATTTCCCAGTTCAAATTGTCCTTGAATGGCAAAAATAGAACCCTATGTCATGTTTTGGTTCTTCTTTCAAGTTTGACCACATGTAGTTTAAACATCCACACTTTTAGGCTTTATTAAGACAATGGTGGGTATCTACCCCTGCATGTAGTGGAACAAAGATGTTCCAATTTTTTAAGAAACTTCAGTTTATTAAAGTTTAGGCTAAGGAGTGGAATAGACAGGTCTTTAAGAATGTTTTTTCTCAAAAAGAGATCATTGCACAACAACTGGAAGAAGTTAACCAAAATATAATTTCCAAGGGACTGGATCAGCTCCTGCATTCTACACAGAAGGGTCTTCAAAGTGAGTGGGAAGAAGCTTGTAAGAGAGAAGAATAATACTGGAGATAGAAATCAAGAGAGCTCTAGTTGAAGCAGGGAGATAAGAACACAAAATTATTTCATGCATCCACAAAACAAAGAAAAGAAGCAAATGTTATATTCTCAATCAAGCATGCGGACACAGGAGTATTGATTAAAAATTTAGTAGACATTCAAGATGAAGGAGTAAAGTTTTTCAAGAATATATTAGCCCCTACACCTTCTAATTTAGATCCTTCTTGGAAGGATAATGATGAGCTTCTACTGCAATCTATCCCTCCTTTGATCTCCGACCAGGATAATAGTGTCCTACTTGCCCCTTTCACTTTGGAGGAAGTCTACAAAGTGGTATTCTCCCTTTCCCCAGATAAAGTGCCAAGTTCGGATGGGTTCACCACCCTCTTTTTCCAAAAGTGTTGGGATGTGATTGGTTTTGACCTCTTAGTGGTAATGGAAGAATTCAGGAAAAGGGGAGCAATGCTAAAAAATTTTAATGCAACAAATATCATTCTCATCCCATAAACACCTTCTCTATTAACATTCACATAATTCAGACCTATTTCACTTTGTAACACAATCTATAAGATCATAACTAAGGACATTTACCTTAGAATGCATTATCTCATACCTAAGATCATCTCGCAAGAACAAGGGGGCTTTTTCCCAGGTAGGGAGACTATGGAAGGAGCCCTAGTAGCACATGAGGTTTTACACTCTATCCATGAAAACCAACAAGCAAATTTTGTTGTCAAACTTGATATGATGAAAGCATACGACTAGGTTAAGTGGGATTTTCTCTTTAAGGTATTATCAAAACTCGGCTTCTTAGACAAATGGTAAAAATGGTGTTAGGCCCAATATTGAAAGCTAATGTACTGAGAGGAGAGGGGTGAATCAGTAAATCGAATCCTTTTATCAACAATATCTTTACTGTTATGCATAAATCAAAAATTGTTGTAACATAACATAAAGCTAAAATACATAAATAACAATCATACATGATTCACTCCACAACACATATATTTTGGTTACACAAAATCTCTTGGTTAGAGAGAAAAACTGTGGTGGGGATGGCACCCACAACTTCACTACTGCAATAATAAAGGTTGCTCAGTTAGAGCTACATATTTAGCTATTTCTGATAGCTTACCCTGTTAGGAGTATCAAGATCTGTTAGATCTACCTTGCTAAAGGATTTTACAACACTTAACCTAAATGCTGCACCTAGTTAGAGGCTTTACAATTTATAGACTTGATTAGAGTCTTTTACCCTGTTAAAGGTTTCTCTTACAACTACAAAATTTTCAATAAAATCTTTACAACTATCTGCAACTTTACATCTGGAATGTTATAACAGATTCTATGTGCTCAAAATAAGATTACCTTGCCTATAGCATACCTCAGTAACCCATAAAGTAACTTGGTAAACCCTTCTGTTTACTCTATTTTTTTAGTGTTCTCTGAAATCCTTCTCGGTGACCTCTGTGTCTCTATAACAGTTATTACACTTAGTGCTTTCTCATGCATCACACATGTCTTGCTTTATACACTTGTGTATATCCATGTCTTACACTTTTATCTTCAATCCATGCTATATAAATAGATCTCTTATGTTGGTGATCTAATTCATTGCTTTGATCTTACAAACATGATTTCTCGAATGAATAATCATGCAAAATATTTCATTGGTTAGATGACCTCAAAATCATACACAATCTTTAAGTGCAATTTCTAATGTGATAATGGCTCTATGTTCCTTGATCTTGTAACACGTTTTCATATGTGTGTCTAGGTTCAATGAATCTGGTAACATGTTTCACTCGGTGTATATCATCTCGATGTATCATCTTTGCTACTTGGTAGACATAGAATGATACTCGGTAGATAGCTCGGTGCATACTGGGCTTTGTGACTACTTTCTTTTATTACCGACTGGACTGTGCATACTGACTAGAGTATATAGAATGACTTTGGATATACAACTAATGACAACTTGATAAGTAGTAACAATCTCCCCTTTTGACATCAGTTGAGATGTTTGACAAAACTACTTTCAAAGTCATAACTCAAAAATCTATATACTTTACAAAAAGTGACTCAACTGACAGTATATACATTAGTCAATGAAATCTTATAATCAGATATACTCCCCTTATCAATATACTATACAAAATTCTGATTTGTATGCTTGGTGATCAATGATCAGTGTGCCACTCTTGTTCTTTTCTTACTTTGCTCTATTCACTGCTTGGTTCATTGCTCTTGGATACTCTACCCATTCTATTCTGTATACTCCCCCTATATACTACACTCCTATTGTTTGATACTTTGAATACTATATCACTCCCCCTTTTTGACAAACATCAAAATTTAGTTACCATTCGGTGGTGGCAACTAGTCAAAAATGGATTTGTACTTGGTCCATGCTTCTATGAGAGTGACAGAGAGTGCATCCTTTACACTGTCCATTAAGGAATTTTGTGCTTGAATATCAACCAATAATGATATTAAGCCATGAGTTGTTGAAGCTTGGTATAAAAGTTCTAAACTAAATTGGGCTCTGGGGTCAACTTATTTGAGAGATCGGTGATCTCTTTCTCAATTGCTTTAGTTTTATTTTTGATGTCTTTAATGAATAAAGAAAATGTACAGAGTTTTTGAAATAAATAAAGAATGTTCTTGAGTTGAGGGGACAACTCAGCAATAAATTTGACAAGTTTAACTTTGCCAATAGCTATAGATTTTTGTACCTCTTCTATCATTTTAGCAGTGAGCTCCTTGTCTTTTAGCTTGCTCAAATATTCAGATGCATCAACTCCAGATGTCTATATCTGATTAAGGAGTTCATCCAGTTGAATATGGATGGCTGCATTGGTTGACACTGTAGCTGTAGGTAGCATATCTGTTAGTAGTGTCTTTACCTTGTGAATTACTTTATTTTTCTTTTGTATGGCCATTTGTTTCTCTTGTTCGGCCTTTGCTTTACATAGTTCACCGAAATCAATGAGTGCTTGCCCTTTTAATTTTGATATATCAACATTGGGCAACACTATTGGTTTTGACAAATCAACTTTAAAACTATGCTTTTTCATCTTCTTTTCTTTACCTTTCACCGATTGAACTAAGACAATGGCTTGTGAGGCTTGAGGACCCTCGGTAGGTTGCTCGGTAGAGGCAACACATTGGTTAGTAACTTTAGCCTCTGTAGCGTCCTTTGGTGTCTCGGTGCTTGGTGTCTTAGTAGAAATGTTTTCAATGCTAAAAGGTGCTTGAGTGGTCTGTTGAGGAGAAGTACCTTCTTCTATAGACTTGGGACCTTTGGTGCCTTGCTCCGTATCCTGAGGGGCTTCGGTTGAGATAGGTTGTTTGATCGATGGATAAGGCTAAACTTGTTCCAAAACTGATTCACTGGATACAAGTTTTGCATATGCATTGCCTTCTATCATTTCCTGTTTAGGTGCCTCTGTATCCATGATATCTTCATCTATTTGAATGGTGTCAGTAGGGTCTTGCTCGGTGACACCAGGATCTTGCTTGGTGACATCAACGATTTCAATTGTAGCTTGCTTACCAACATCCTTGAGTCAAAAGATTGCCTACCATTGTTCTTTTGTTTCCTTCTCTACATCAATATAGAGGCCATTCATCAGTTTCAAGGCCTTTTGCTTGACTAAGAATTGTGTCTGGTAGTTTTTCAGATGATCCTTGATTTCATCTACCAACATGTCAGGAAAGAGATGTACAAGACTTCTTTCTCTGATCCCTTTCTCTGAGTCTAGGACATATTGCCACCTAGTTTCAATATGTGCATATAATTCTTTGGGAAGAGAATTAAAGACTTCTAATGGGACCAATCAAAATTTCAGAAGTGTGCAGATGACAACTTCTTCAATTTGTCTCTTTTCATCAACAGATCTAGATTCATATTTAACATATCTGAATCCTCCAAATCCACCATATTCCTTTAGATTTGTACAAAAATTTTCAGCACTATGTACATTTACCTTCTTGCTCTTGACAATCTGAAATTTACTTGCATCTTCAGATTCGGTGTCACTAGACTCTTTTGACAAAATGAGTCTTCGAGTAGATTTCTTGTAGGTTTTGGTTACATTTGGAAGAGTAACATTCTTTGTTTTCTTACTCGGTGAAGCTGCTGATGCTCTTGTGTTAGGTCGCTTTGTTGGAGGAGTCGGTGAGACCTTTGATGGATCCTGTTTCTTTCTTTTCAACACTTTTACCTTAGGCAATTTGGTACTTAGTGTTATAGCTGCCTCTTGGGCTTCAGATTCCTCTTCGGTAATGGCTAAAGTGCCTTTGACAGGTGTGGAGGAAGAATCTTCTCCGAATTTCTCTGATAATGCCTTTATCATCTTTGTTGCCTTCCTTATAGCTTTGGGTACTACAATGCTCATTTTTATGTTTTCCTTCACTTCTTCATAGGTTCCATACCTCATCTCAATAGTATGCCTTGGTAATGTAAGGAATGCATCTATTTACTGTTGTGTGAGATCAAAATCAATCTTGTAACCCATGGGTGGCAAAGATTGAGTTCTTGGCTCCACAGCATTCACATAACAGTAATCAGTGACTACTTCAAAACATATGTCATCTTTGTATTTCTCCACTAGCTGGGGTGGAATCCAGTACCTGTTATGCATTTTCTCCTAAAACTTGCTAAAGTAATCATCCATAATATCATTAAAATTATCACCTAGCTTCTTGATGAAGTCATTGATCTGATGGGTGATTGGTCGGTGTAGTTCCCAAACAACTTTACTAACTATTGGAAATAACTTCTCAAAGTAGAAAAACATGCATGCAAGCAATGATCCAAACTTTAGTGTATTAGCCGAGTTGTTCTTCTTTGGCTTCCTGATTGTGTTCAGATTCTCAAGCAGGTTTTTCAGTAATACCTCACATAAATCAATTTTCATGCCTTTCTTCACAATTTTATATGCTAAGTCCACTGCTGCACAGGTACACTATTTTCCCTTGCTGATTGGAAGAAACAGTAACCAATTACTCTAATAGCAAATTTTAGTTCTGCATCAGTGACATTGTTTAATTTTAGACCTCTGCAATCTGATTCTACTCCAATCAAACTGATCAATTCCTTCTATGATATCATTTTTTGGGCTCAGTCATGATCATAAATAGGGTAATCAGTGATCAAATGAATGATTTCCTTTGTGATCTTAAATGGTTGCTCTTCTAGCCACATGAAATCATCATGAACTCTTCTCAGAACAAACTTGACCCACAAGGGTTTGAACACATGGGGATAGGTTAGGGCTTCAGTCAATCCCTAGATCTTAATATGCTCATACTTGCTATCCATTTTACCATCGGTGCACAATTCATCATAGGAGTCTTTGATTTCAACATGACCGAATTCTTCAACATGACATTTGGTGAAGAATCTCACATCCTCGACTAATAACACTCTATCTGGGATGAAGGAAAATGTGGTTTTGTCATTCGGTTCGGATGCAACTTTGGGAGTTAAAGAGTATTTTAGTGAGGGCTTCTCAACATTCTTGACAACAATAGGGTCTTGGATCTTAGGTGCCATTGTAAATTCCAGATAAAACTAACAAAGATCCTTAGGGTTTGAGAATTTACAAACGACAGACGCTTCACACGTAGCAGATAAAAATAACTTGATAAGATCGGTACACTAGCTTAACAATGCGATGAGATTGATGTAAATACCTTGAATTTTGCTTTGTAGGAGGTTTGATCACCTTCATTCACTCTGCTCTTCTCTTTCTCAAAAAATTGGTGAGTGAAAATGACCATGAAAATGCTTTAAGTACACAATATACCTTATTGGGCTCCATGCAGGTTAGGTCAAAAACATTAAATGCGCTCAGTTCCAATAAAATTTCTTCCCCTTTTTTTTGTGTTTTAATCGAGTAGCCAGACTTCCTTTATTTACCGACTTGACAGGTTTTGTGTATTCACTGACTTGACAGGTTTCTTGTGCTCCAAAAGACTTTGATAGAATTTCAAGCTTACTACTACATCTTAACTATGCAGATTTTTAATTAAGTACATAATAAAGTAGTAACTGTTAAGATTTAACTTTGAGAGAGTGCAGTCCCTTCATACCTTTACCGATTAATTTGGAATAGGAGCACCTAAATCGGTAGGTAAGGTGCTTTCTTCATTTGACACAATTTCCTCCTTTTTCCAAATCATCTTTAATTTTTCTTTTATTTCCTCAGTGTCTTTTCTAGGTTGATCTCTGCAATCTCCAGTCAAGTGTCCAACTTTGTGACAATGAAAACATGCCATACCAGAATTTCTCCATGATCTTTGGTTGTTCATTCCAAACCTTATAAAACAATTGGCACTTATATGACCATATATTCCACAACATTCACACCATATCCTTGTATTGTAATCCCATGGTACTGCAGAATATTTTCGGTAAGGATCTATGTGAGTTCGGTAACCTCTAGTATTTGCTCGGTGTGGAGACCATATGTAGTTCTTTTTCTTAAACCAACACTTCTCGGTACTATGTCCATATCTATTGCAGTTTTTACAAAACCCTTTGAATTTTGCCTTCTGATAATTGTTAACAGACTTTGTCCTACACTGATTAGATGTGTGACCATATTTATTGCAATTGTAACAATAACCATTGGACTTAGTGACATTTGGTTTCTTACCTTTTCTGATTTGGCACATGTTGGTAGTATGACCTTGATTTCCATAGTAGTTGCAAATAGGCTTCTTTCCTTTGATGTTCTTCTTGATTCCAGCTTGCTTTGATGATTCTCCTCTCTCAGTAGTATAGATTCACTTCTTGGTAGAGTCTTTTCCTTTGTAACCGAGTCCTACATCTTTGTAGGGTCGTCTTGTATTCAGTTGCTCATCCAACATCTTTGATGCTTCATAAATCTTCTTCAATGTTTCTTTGGATTTCCTTTCTATTTCAAGTTCATTGGTCAACCTTGATACTTCAAGTTTCAATGCTTGATTGTCATCATCTTTCAGATTTGCTTCATGATGTGCATAACCTAGTTGATCTGACATATTTTGTTGAATCCCAGTCAACCTTATGATTTCATTATTCTTATTAGATACTAAAGCTTCAAGTTGTTGTTTCTCTCTTTATAGATCTCTTACTTTATCCTCTGTTGTCCTCAATGCATCAAGATTTTTAGTAATCTGAGTGCTGAAATGTTCATGTTCTTTCTTCATTGCTTTTAGTTGATCAGCCAATGCTTTGTTCTTTTCTTTCAATAATCCAATAATTTCTTCAGTCTCTTCAGATATACTATTCTTAGATGATGTCTCAATTTTTTCCACTAATTCTTGAGAGTCCTACAAATCATTAGATAATCTTCTTCTCACTTTCAGAGATTTTTGCATTTGCCTTTGCATGTCCGCAATCACTTGATTAGCATGATCTAATTCTTCTTGCAAATACATAATCCTCCGAGATTGTTTGTAGCCTTCCATTGATAAGATCTTTCTCTTTAGGCAGTTAAACCCTTTTCCAAGATTCAAGCTTTGATACCAATTGTTAGGCCCAATATGGAAAGCTAATGTACTGAGAGCAGAGGGGTGAATCAATACATCAAATCCTTTTATCAACAATATCTTTACTGTTATGCATAAACCCAAAACTGTTGTAACATAACATAAAGATACAATAAATAAATAACAATCATACATGATTCACTCCATAACACATATATTTTGGTTGCGCAAAAACTCTTAGTTAGAGAGAAAAAATGCAGTGGGGATGACACCCACAACTTCACTACTACAATAATAAAGGTTGCTTGGTTAGAGCTACATATTTAGCTATTTTTGATAGCTTACCCTATTAGGAGTATCAAGATCTGTTAGATCTACCTTGCTAAAGGATTTTACAACACTTAACCTAAATGCTCCACCTAGTTAGAGGCTTTACAATTTATAGACTTGATTAGAGTCTTTTACCCTGTTAAAGGTTTCTCTTACAACTACAAAATTTTCAATAAAATCTTTACAACTGTCTGCAACTTTACATCTAGAATGTTATAGCAGATTCTATGTGCTCAAAATAAGATTACCTTGCCTATAGCATACCTCGGTAACCCATAAAGTAACTCGGTAAACCCTTTTGTTTACTTTGTTCTTTTACTGTTCTCTAAAATCCTTCTTGGTGACCTCTGTGTCTCTATAACAGTTATTACACTTAGTGCTTTCTCATGCATCACAAATGTCTTGCTTCATACACTTGTGTATATCCATGTCTTACACTTTTATCTTCAATCCATGCTATATAAATAGATCTCTTATGTCAGTGATCTGATTCATTGCTTCGATCTTACAAACATGAATTCTCGAATGAATAACCATGTAAAATATTTCATTGGTTAGATGACCTCAAAATCATACACAATCTTTAAGTGCAATTTTCAATGTGATAACGGTTCTATGTTCCTCGATCTTGTAACACGTTTTCATATGTGTGTCCAAGTTCAATGAATCTAGTAACACGTTTCACTTGATGTATATCATCTCGGTGTATCATCTTTGTTGCTCTATAGACATAAAATGATACTCAATAGACAGCACGGTGCATACTAAGCTCTGTGACTACTTTCTTTTATAACCGATTGGACTGTGCATACCGACTAGAGTATATAGAATGACTTTGGATATAAAACTAATGGCAACTTGATAAGTAGTAACAAATGGATCAAAACTTGTGTCTCCGGTGCACATTTTTCTATTCTAAAAAATGGACACCTCTCAGGGTTTTTTCAGGGTACACAGGGAATAAGACAAGGTGACCCTTTATCACCTTTTCTCTTCATTCTCATGGCAGATGCCTTTAGCAGATACATCAATTTTCAATCTTCAAAAGGGCTTTGGCTTGGTGTCACTCTTCTAGGTACTTCAATAGCAGTAGCTCACTCTCTTTTTGCTGGTGATACATTGTTATTTGGTAAGTCTTCTCTAAAAGAAGCCAAGCTCATCAAGCGAACATTGGAAATCTACTCTTCTGCTTTGGGCCAGAAAATTAATGCTACCAAGTCTAAGATTTTCATCTTCAATAGACCCTCAATCTTGTCACTAAGAATATCCAAGACTTTGGGCTTTCAAATGGATCAATTGCCATCTTCTTACCTTGGCATCCCCTTTTTTATGGGAACAAACAAATCTTCTAATTGGTCTGCTATTATTGGTAGAATCAAGGCATGAATTTCAGCTTGGAAAGTAAGGTGGGTTTCACTATCAGGTAGAATTCTTCTTATTAAGTCAGTGTTAACAGCAATACCGAACTATTACATGTCTGTTCTCAAAGCTCCCTCATCTGCCATTCAATAATTGCAGAAACTTGTTAGAGATTTTCTATGGAATAGTAATATGACAAATGAAAGGAAAATCCCCTTAGCCTCTTTGGAAAATATATCATGTCAAAAATCCCAAGGGGGAGTTGGTCTTCATAATCTAAAGCATCTCAACAAGGATTTTGGAGGGAAACCAATTTGGAAAATGTACACTAATCCTATTTCCAAATGGTGCCAGATTATGCAAGCTAAATATTTGGACAATACTCAACCATCTAGAGTGCTAACAATTTTAGATCCTCCAAAGGGGTCTGCTATTTGGAATTTTATCATGGATTCAAGAAATCTAATATCTAAGTATGTTTCATGGGAAATCAATAATGGACTCAGTGCTAACTTCTGGACAGATTCATGGTGTGGGCACCCTCCAATTGCTCAAATGGATAATATGGAAGATACTATGAATATAGCTATAGCTCATTGGGGTACAAAATTGAGTGACTATGTGTTTTCTATAGAAATATTTTCAGGGAAAATAATCTGGAAAGATCCCACTCTTCTCCCAATATCCACCCAACAATCTTCCTCCATGGCGAATATTTTATTGAATAGGATAGTTCTCATGTCTAATAGAGAAGATGTGTTAATTTGGGTAGCTTCTAAATCAGAGCAATATTCAATTAAAGAAGGTTACAAAGCCTTACAACAAGGTTGCAATAGTAAGGTAAGTAGTCGGGCATACTCATTTTGTTGGAATGACATTGTTCTACTAAAAGCAGGTTGTTTTGCATGGTTAACGTTGAACAAAAGAATCCTAACAGCAGATAGACTAGTAAAATTGGGCATTTCACAAGCTTTTAATTGTGTATTTTATAGCTTAGAGGAAGAAACAGTTGATCATTTATTTTTACACTACACCTTTGCATCCCAATGTTGGTTCTTCATCATGAATAAACTCCAAGTTATGATGCCCTTCCCGAAATCACTTTGGGATATGTTTAACTCTTGGCCTCTTTTATTTTTTTCATCAACCTTCTCAAGCATTTGGAAATGTGCTACTGCTCACATTATTTGGGCCATTTGGTGGGAGAGGAACAAAATTTTTTTTAGAAAAACATCCTCTTCTTTGGATCAAGTGTTGATCAATTTGGAAAACTCGATTGCAGAAACTATAAATTCTTCTCCCACTAATTCCAAGGACATCCAGTCATTCACCCAGTGGGATAAGGTAATTGCAAAATCATGGAATGGTATTATTTGGCAACCAAGGATTCCCTCAAATTGGTCCTCGGCTCATGTGAGAGATAGGTCTTCCATAAAATGGGTACCCCTAGCACCTAATTTCTTTAAGATCAACTTCGACGGCTCTTCTCGTGGAAACCCAGGGAAGTCAGGAATTGGAGTTTGCATTCGAGATCAATTTGGGAAAATGTGTTCTTTTCAAGCATCACCCATCCCTCTGGGTACAAATAACTTGGCAGAGGCAAATGCCTTACTAGCTGGCATGGTGTTAACAAGGAAGTGTGGTTTCTCCAACATACATATAGAAGGGGATTCATTAGTTATTATCAATTCAATTACCTTGAAAAGATCTAAGACTTGGCATCTATCGTATGTTTTGAAGCATACCTTGGATTTACTCGACACTTTTTTGGATTACATTGTTAGCCACACATTAAGACAGGGAAACTCTATTGCTGACATGTTAGCAAATATGGGCTGCGATGGCATTTTAGTTGAGTCGGTTGCATTTCCCACTAAACTGTCTTCTTTTCCCAAATTGCTTGAATTGGTTCAAAAGGAAAGTACAACTCTCTAATAACAAATTACTACTTAAAAAGTACTCACATGTAGGCATTTAACCTGAAGCCTGTGAACATGATGACTGATGGGACACTAGCATTTATGCATTTAAATGTAGTTTGTAGATGGTACGAATGAAAGATTTGTGCGAGTACTCTGGGTTTTTCATGATGTCACTTCACACAGGGCAAATTTGATTTTAGCCTCTCACACATCCTCCCAACTGCATTACGGTCACAAATTAATGCAAGAAATCACAAACCTGATTTTAAAGTCTGATTAATTATTGCACTTCGAGATGTTAATTTTTGTTTATAAATGGAAACCAGCCTACTTTTATATACATAGTTCTCAGTGGAAATTTTTGAAGTGTTTTGATTTTTGAAGTATCTCAATGCTCTACAATATGGAGAATGACTCTTGCAAAGGGTGCATGCAAATGCATTGGGAGTATATGCCATGGAACGATCGGGTTCCAGTGTGAACTTCAAAACCCTCGACAGCTTTTCATGGACACATCAATGACAGGGACCTTGACCAACTTTTTCTTCTGCACAATCCACAACTAAGAAGAGCTGTCAAAGATTTCATTGGAGAGGAGATTTTGTCCCCTCAAGCCAAAAGAATTCTTTATCCCTATCAACTTCTCAGTTCTTTTCTATCCAATGCTCTAGATCTCTTGCAATCGATTCCTCTGCTTGAACTAGTGCTCTTTAAGTTGGTAAGATAGGATGTGCTTGCACCGGCTTCGTTCCATGAAGCCCTAGTAAATTATAATCTATGGTAGGGGTCGGCTCTCCTTGGGGGCCTTTTTCCATGACACTTTATTCAATCCAACCATGTGTACATGGTGCTTTATGACTAAATAAAGCATGCCCTCGAACGACAAAAATTTTGCCATGTGAAGAATGACCTGCAACAATTTGGCAGACAATTGGACGACCATATTGTGCACAGAGTTAGAATCAAAGTTGGGGCTCTCATGGTGATTTTGGAAATAGAAAATGTTGATCCCAATCTACCAATTTTGTAATCGGTGGAAAGGGCACAGGCTATAGATAGGGTGCCAGACCTCAATGCACCGGTGCAGGATGAGGCCTTGGGATGGACTAACTCCTTTCAACCCCCTTCCAATGCCCCTAAAATTCAAACCCAGGAGGATGTAGCCATGGACGACTAAAGTAATTCTAGGTTTGTTTTTTGCTACTTAGAATATGCTCCATTTTGATGTGTGGAAAATCTGATGGCAACCGGTGTGACCCGAAATATTTTGACTACTCCTTATTATTACCGGTGTTGGTCTATTCATTTATTTCCACTGGTATAACAGAACTGATAGCGAACTCACCTTCTTAGCCTGCCGGCTAGTATCAGTAATGGAGGGTTTCTTTATGAACCGGTCAAGAGGACAGCATACTAGTATCAAAGTTCCATTATAACACAATCGATAACCGGTCATGGCAGCTCTACAGTGTCCCAACAACTAGAATTCCACTTTCCAAGTCCTCATGATAACTGGTTGTGGGTGTCATTTTTTAAGTTTTCTTCTGGACTCGTCCTGACCCGCTACTCTAAATTTGACCTCTAAGAGGCTTGTTCTATGGGAAGGTTCTATCTATCTCTTCGGATCTTTGGGGGGCTCCTTCTCATAGCCTCTTTTCCTCTTTGTCATTGTATCTGAGCAAGGATATAGGGTTTTTTTCCTAATTCTTTCCCTATTGAGCTCTTGAATCAAGTATCTTATTAATATATATAATAGTGGCTTGCCACTTTTGTTCAAAATAAAATAAAATAAAATATTATATAATATATATAATATATTATTACATTATATATATTATATAATATAGTAATATAATATATAATATAATAATATATTATATATTATATAATATATTATATTATATATTATATAATACATAATATATAATCTATTATTAAAATATTATATAATATAATAATATATTATATAATTTATTTTTTAATTTAAAATTACCTATAAAAATCGGATATCCGATTTTATTTGATATCCGATTTGCTTAGGTGTTTACCATGCCAAGGTGTACTGACACCCAGGCCAAGCAAAAAGTCAACATGAATTTTTTCATTTTTAGGCAAGTGGAGAAGGCTATTTTTTTTACATCACCACTTTTTGGCCCCCCATGATCCTGCACTAACCCTAAAGCGATATTGATTCTAATACCTTCTTGTTGATGATTTAAGATGAGAAATGCTATATTAGAATAAATCTATTATGTATACTTAATCATCTTTTATTTATTTTGCAGATCAACAAAATCAAGTTTGAGGGAGATCAGGCAAGGACAAGGTCGACCTTTTCCAGTTCCATTATTCATCAAGGACCCTTCAAGCACATAAAAGAATACTCAAAGTGTTAAGGACTTTAGGTGTTTAGAGGGTTGCAAGTAATAGACCAAAACATCCTCAAGGACCACATTCTACCACATTAAGAGATCACATAATGTCAGAGGAAGGATTTTCTAAGCATTTCGAGGAGAATTGGGCTACTAAGGAGTGATCTGACCATAAAGGGGCTTCATCAAACTTAGGAGGGTAAAGGAGAGGTATGCCATCCATCAAGTACATCAAGGACAAAATAAGATCAACCAAGGGAAGTGCCAGACAAGGTGGCATCCTAGTCACCATTCCTCCAGTCAGATAGGTCCACATCAGCATGTCCAGATTCAATGTACTTGACTAACCAAAAATGACACAAACTTAGAGGCACCTACCCCTAACATCTATCAGTCCATTCTTATGAAATGTAATTTTCTCATTGGCTAGGTAAAGAAGTTTGTTGTAACAAACCCTAATTAGGGTTTCAATCTTGTAATCCTAGCCATTGATTGTAAATCAATCAAAGCCATTGAATTGTAAAGAGCTTCATATATAAATCTCTAGCTCTTCAAAGGGTTAATTGTTAAGAGTTAGCTAATAGAGGTTAGAATAGCTAATAGTCAGTAAAATAGGATAGAAATTAGAGTAGATTAGGAAGAGAAGGCAAGGAATTGTTGCCTTAATTGTAAATGAACTCCATTTTCATTGAAGTTATTATGAAGTGTGTTGTTTCTTTGCAATATGCATGGTCCCTTGTTGAATCTTAACTTTAGATGGTAAATAATTAGATTGAATGAAGGAAGTTATTGATTGTACTCGTATGGAATCAATTTAGTCCAAACCACTTCTTGCTGATGGTAAGTGCGCCCTGCATGGTCAACTGGCATAAAATGATCTTAATCTCAAGTCATTACACGTCTATTGTTCATGCATTAACTTGAATGGTGATCAGAGTCTGGTGGTGTACGATTTGAACATATTTGAAGCATCACTTAGAAGATCGCACTAAGTTGGTGTCAGATTGTTCAACTTGATGGTGAGACCCAGCCCAGTAGGACTCCACCTAGTCGTTCATCCATCTTCTTGCATTCTAGATCTTAGATTAGATTCTCCAAACCCTGTATCTTTTGATATTTCTTTATCTTCCATCTAGTAGATAGGATTCAAGTTCTAGCCAATTAAAATCTTAGGAAGTTGAATGTAAGTCCTTTGGTGATTCCAGCATAATCACATCATACCACAAGAGCTTATCCACACATAGAGAACCTACATACCAGAACCTTGGAGTTGCCTCGATTGATCCTTAGGTGAAATCTTCAGCATTAGGGGAAATTTTGTTCAAGAGAGGATAAGATACCTTGGTATTTTATTCTGTGTTTGTATGTGCATGAAAAACACATCAACACCACCCTAACCCCAAAAATGCAACAAAAAAATTAAATTTTAAAAAAAGGAAATTTTTTGACATTTTTTTATGTCTGGTGATGGGAGTTATCTAGACATCTTCAAGATGCTTGAGGGATGACTACATGTCTTGCGACCACATCAAATTAGGGTTCCACCCTAACCATAAAAATGTAATAAAAAAATAAAATTTAAAACAAATTACACATTTTGACATTTTTTATGTATGGTGATGGGGGATGCCTAGATGTCTTCAAGATGCCTGAGGGATGTTTGCTTGACTTAGAGATGTTTGTAAGGAACTTGGATATTTTCCCATCTCTATACATACCTATAGGTGAGAAAATTTGTCTGATATCTTATGAGAGAAGATCCAGATAAATCATTCCCCCAACAATGAAGTACCTACAATGAACATCAGAGATTACTTTAGTGGTGAATATTGGCCAATGGAAAAATTTTCACGCTGGCGACCTAGGAAATGGTGAATATTTTGTACCGATTGGGGGTGGCCATGTCACCAGAACATTAACAATTTCTATCAAATTCATGACTCGATCACCATATGTTTTATGTAATTAAATGTTTCTATGCGAGGATTTCTCCAATACAATATATGGTGGACACATGGTAAATTTAATTTTTTTGCCTACACTCTCCGAGTTTGCCTTAATAGATGACCATAATTTGCCTATAGGCATGTGAAGATTTGTTAGCCAGGAGGACCCAATTCACCTGACATTTTTTTGATGTGTGTCTCCATTCACCCCAACTTTCGCCAACTATATTGTATTTGCCAATTATTTGGACAACCTATAATCACCTCAAAAATTACATAAGTCATGTTATAGTTATGCGGGATTCACCAAATATTTGTATACCATATAAAATTCCCATGAAATTTGACATATAAGGATTAGTATAAATACATGCAAAGATCAGATCTATCTCAACACAATTTGGTGGGTTCTAGGATTTGAATTCTGATCAATAGCAAAGTTTCAGACCAAGGAAAATCATTGTTGTTGACTACATTGGTAACTGCTAGTGACCTAAAGGTGAGCGATCACATTTTTGAAGTGTTATAATATTATTCTAAATTTATCTATGTTTGTTTGCATTGTTGAGTTCATTTTTATTCAGTGGTGACCCGTCAGTGCGAAGTGGTTAGGGGGGACATTCAGACCTCAGACATCTAGATTGTATGTCGTAGGGCCAATGAAACATATATTATACTTTATAGTCTATTATTGCTTCTTCAACAAATTGATATTTTTTTGGCAGCCTTTATTTTGTTGGAGATGTCAAACAAGAAGAAGGGTAGGAAACCTGAATGTGGGAAAGGCCATGAGAGGCCAACAAAAAGCAGAACGTTGTCTTCATACTTTGGCTTTGGAAAATATTGTGGTGAAAATCAGGAAGGTACATCATCACAAGTACAAGTACAAAACTCGCAGTCTACACCGCATGTTGAAGACGACGATGAACCTAATATCTTAGATCAGGATGATCTTGAAGAAGATTATTAGCTAGATCCCCAAGTTAACTAGAATAATATAATCGACTTGGGTGATAATGCCATTGATGATAATGCACGGAAGGGGAAAAGAAAAGCCAGATCAAAAAAGGGTGTACCATAATAAAAAAGGATCGGGAGTGGGATATGTCAGTGAGGAATTTTAAAATTAATTGGGCATCAAAGTATCCATTCATTGAACTAGTGGATAATCCAATTGAAGGTGAGCCTCCAATAGAATGTAGGTGTAAGATTTGCACTTGGAAATATAACAAGGAAATTAGGTTGCAGATAAACTTTGACACCATAAAAAAGCATATGGATAGAGTTTATGAAAAACAAATGATAGATGGAGTTGAAAAATCAGTGATAAGATGGAAAACAAAGGAGGAATGTAAGCATGTGAGGAATATCGAAGAGTATTATTTTCATGAGAAAATACAGATGAAGCCTATCGAAATTAAAGGTTCTATTGAAGCTAGTTTTAGAAAAGCAATGCAAATATAACAACTGGGAAAAGTTGTTCAATTAAGCGTTCTTTTTTATATTTTGAGTAGAGGGCATGCTATGATAGATTTCCCATCAATTAGTGGTTTATTAGACTTTTTGAAAGTTCCTAACTATCCTAATAGACACTAGTCAATAAATAGTGGATGGGAATGGGCATGCTGTCTTGCTGAGGTTGAAAAAGAAGATGTAAATGAAAAAATAAGAGAGTCAAACTTTATTGCATTTTCTTTAGACGAAGTTATGGCAGTAGACAATACTTCATGGGTATGCATGCATGTTTATACTATATAGAATCATGCCCGCCAACCTCATCTACTATCTGTTGCTAAAATGAAGGAGAGTGTGACAATGGAAAATTTATTTCAACTAGTAAAGAGAAGTTTAATTGAATATGGAGGTATGGATGACATGACAGTTGCCAAAAAAATGGTGTGTGTTGGAGTAGATGGAGCTTCAATAATGCAAGGTCACAGGAACGATCTTTGTATAAAGATTGAAACTTCATTTGCACCATACATTACTACAATTCACTGCATGGCTCACAGAATGAATCTAGCTTTTGGAATTGTGAGCAAGTATGCTTTGGTAAAAAAATTGAAATTTTAATCAGAGAGCTCTACTCACACTTTTGTCGAAGTCCCAAGCGATTTATGGAATTTCAACACTTTGCTAATGGAATAACTAATGGGAATAGGCTTCTCAAGGATAATGATACCAGATGGATCTCTTTGGATGGTCCAGTGCATCTTTTTTTCTCAGAATATCCATCCTTGATTGGACTATTTCACACAACTCGTGGCGAATCAGAGCAACCAGAATTTCCTGACCTTCTTCGGAGGTTAAGTAATCTAGAGACTCTCTTAACTTTAGCAGCTCTTCTACCCATGCTAGAGGAAATGAGGAATATTATGAAGGCTTCCCCAAAAAGAGCTTTGTATATTCAATAATATGCTATGCTAGGTAAGATGACATGCATGACCCTTGACAATCTCTATCGAAATCAAACAACACTATTTGATGAATTTTTTTTCAAGTGGCGGACACTCATAGATTTGAACAATACATATTATTTTTACAAATTGGTGCAAATGGGGAGGTATGTGCCAATGTATGGGGAGTTGAGATGCCAATGCACTTCTATGCCATGGTCGACCCCAGGGAACTAGGAAAGCACCCTAGGAAGCAACTAGCAAGAGTTACAAGGGAAGATTTCGACAAGATTGTTGAGACTGTAACTACTTCTGTGAAGAAAATTGCCTATGATATTTCCCCACAAATTAGAAGCACATTCCCTCCTGATAACACACTCGAAGCCATGTCTACTGTGTTTCCTCAATATTGGAGCCTCAACAGTGCAACTAATTTTCGAAGTAAGCTACTGAATTTGATAAAATGATTTTTCATATCTAGAGAATTGAATGGAGTAACTATAAATGGAATATTAGATGAAACTCACCTTTGAGAGAAATCATCTCATATTGAATACACTATGAGAGAACAATATGGCACAATGGAGAATCCCCGAGAAGAGGGATCAGTAACAAGGCTTTGGAAATATATAATTGAGAACGTAGCATTGTGTGGTTCAATGCCAAAATATTTGAAGCTTGCTGATTTATGTCTTACCATGATATTGGGTTCGATGGAAGATGAGAGAGTTTTCAGTGCTTTGGGGTTCCTAAAATCAAAGCTAAGAAACAAACTAGACAAAAATTTGGAAAATTGCTTGAGGCTCTATACATCTAGGTATGATGTCCACACTTTTCCTTATGATAGGGCATTGCAAATCTAGAGGTCTAAATGTGATAGAAGAGGTTTGGGCAACACTTCAAACCAAAGTGTCAGTGGGAGGATTGACTCATGTACTAGACCTACTAGTTGCATTGAGATGTAGTTCAACGAAGGTATGCATACTTAGAGTGAAGAAACCACATACAAGAATCAAGAAAGCTCTAAATTTGATGAGGATGAATGGCAACTGTAAGAGATTGGTATTTATTAATCTTATTACTCTATCTCATCATTCATATTATTATGGTTGATAACTTGATGATATTTTATGAGTCTATTAACTTTAGCAGTTAGAATTTAATATTGATTTGTAATTGTATTTTTCAACTTTCTATTTCTAGATTTAAAATAGCGTAATAAAATACCATAATGTGTTTATTGATACAAAGATGTTTATTTAGACATGTTTGAGAACTTATATTTTCATTAATTCTTTCAAAATATAGCCATATGATACAATTCATTCAATAGTAATACACCATTCTATGGGATTCTCCATGCAAAAGTGAATACAAAGTTTCAGAACCCTTTGCAAATGATCCTAAATTCCCTTTTATAGAAACAAGGGAGCAACAATAGCTTCTGTGTGATTCTCAAATGTCCATGCAAAAGTGAATACAAAGTTTCAGAACCCTTTTCAAATGACCCTGAATTCCCTTTTATAGAAACAAGGGAGCAACAACAGCTTCAGGTCGAACTGCAAGTTTGCAACATGTGAAGACTCAACATCAAAATAAAAAACTCAACATAAATTTACCTGCCCATCATAGGTCAAACTAGCAATTTAACAACTTCTACATGTCTCATGTCTCTTGTTCAAAAAATAGAGTTCAAAATTAAATATTAATTCATGCCATGACAAATTAAATATAGATAATAACAGTGCCCAAAACCTAGTAATTAGAAATAGAGAAATGCATAAATGTTAAAGCTTGGGAGAATCTGAGAATACAAATTTAGTGGCTAAAGTTTTGCACTGTGCATCATAGATTCATAGGCTAGATTAGCAATTTAGCAATAGTGAGTGTTGGTTTTTTCCTATTCACAAAAAAAAGTTATTTCAAGCGATGCCAAATTCCAAATAGAAAAAAACATAAAACCTTGAAATTAAGAGTAAAAGAAGAAAACCATGCAATACATACTATGATTCTTAAGATTTTTGTGCCATTTTTTATAGGGTGCTCCACTCTTCGTCTGATGGAAGGTCAATATTCTGTAAACTATGGAAATTCAACTGCAACTTCATCAATAATTCATATTTAGAAGATTGACTTGACATCACTGTTTCATCCAATACCGAATTCAGAGTTGTAAATGGCTGGATGAATTCCAGAAAGCTTTGGGGAGTTGTGTCCTTAGGAAGAAAGTCTAAATCAGACTTCATTTTTATCTCCATGCTTTTTTTGTAAGCTTCTTTTCCAATGAATTTATTTGATGGGTCAACAGTCTTAGGCAAACCAAGTTTAATCAAATTAGTTTTCTTTTCTTCCAGCTTCAATATCTCTTTGCCACATTTATCCATAACTTCTGTTGTTTCCCTTAGTTTCTGGCATTTTTGAATGATAGATGATGTCTTAACTGTGGCATCAATGTGGCTCTTAATTCCATTGGATGCCAAGTAGCTGTCACTGGTACTATAGACTACTTGTAAAATCTGTTTTGCCATATCCTCTTTTGAATAAACATGTATGCTCTTCTCAAAGTGCCCTTTGATTTTCATATAAATTACTCTCAGACTTTCATTCAATTCAAACCATTCACCCAACTTGTCAGTCCTCTACATTATTTTCCACCAAATGTTTTCTTGTATATACTTCATTGTATTTTTCATATTATCTTTCAATCTATCCTCCAAAGTTTTTATTTTATCATTTGCATTGTGCAGATCTTCTTTCATTTGTGCACATTTTTTTCTTTCTTCCTCTACTTCCTCTTACAAATGTTTTTCTTTTTCCTTCTCATGATCCAATAGGTCTTGTATTTTTCTTATTTTGGCAGTAATAGACTCATAACTTTTGTATAATTTTTTAAAACTGGCTCTTTCCTCATCAATTTTTTACTGCTTTTAGCCATTTTTTCTCTCAGGTCCTTCAATTATGCATCCATCTTCTCCTTCTCTACAATTTCTACTATAGAGCCCAAATTTTTTATCCTTTTCTGTAAATCATTGCACTTGTTATATGTTGCTTTCCTCTTTGATTTTTGGTTTGTCAGGTCTGCCTGTAACTTTTCTATTTGTTTCTCTAGTTTATTTTTTTCTCTCTCCACCTTTAGTAGTGAAGTGTAGACCACTTCGTTAGTCCATTTTGACACACTAATTTTGTCCACATTATGTACTTTGGAAAAATCCATTTGGAGGGTGCTAACTTGAAATTCAGAGGGATCTATTTGACTGTGTGGTAGATTTTTATCTTTAGTTGGGCTCGGGGGCATAACAACCATGAACTTCATCATATCTTTGTGTGGGTCATATGTTTGAAATACCATGTTCCTTGTAGGTTGTTTATCTAAAACTTCAATCAGGGCAACCCTATGAAATGCTCTCTTTTTTTATTTATTTGCATTTGTTGTGTGTTTAGATTTTTCATAGTAATCATGAAATTGAAAATCTAGGCTTCCTGAAGCATTTGAATGTTTGAAAGGTGACATAAGAATAAAAGAGGCTCCAGTTCCACTTATGCTTGTGGTTTTAACTAATGCACTACTAGGATTACTAACAACCATTCCTGATCTTGTCCCATTGACACTTTCATGTGTAGTTTTTATAATCTTTTGAGGTGTGTGATCTGAAGCTGCAAATGATTGTTTTGTAGTGTCAGTAGCACTTGATATAGGATTATGAATAGTATGAGTATCTACCACTAGTGGCCTCTTGTGAGAGATATTTTGTTGTAGCCCTTGTCCAACACCAAGACAACTAATATCAGTAGTAGTACCCATGCCAACCCCACCAATCACAATAGCACTTGACTAAACAATAATAGGAATACTATCCCTAGATTCCCCACCAATGGCAGTGGCACTTGATTCACTACCAATGGGAATACCATTATGTGGTGGTGGTTGTGGATTTGAACCTGAAATAAATGTAGGTGGACCCTGAGGGTAATGAGTAGTACCTCTCTGTGATGAATCTAAAGAATCAAGTCCAATGACTGGTTTAACAAGAGCTTTTGATTTTGAATCTGATCGAAGTTGTACCTCAAGTGAATACCAAATGCCTTCTCCTCTGGGACCTAGACCACCACCTTCAAAACCCATTTTTTCCATAATGTTTGCCCCTTTGCTATATTTTTCTTTCATGGACACATTGACTCCACCTAATATTTTAGGGATTGTAGTAGTTGTTGGAGTGGGCTCAACCTCATACTCATCATCATCTTCCCTCCTATCATATGTTGTTGTGGGATGCTCCATATTCCACAATTTTCTAAACTCTTCATCCTCGTCGATGGTCTCAAATTCTGCACTAGTCTTTGGTTCACCAAGATTCTTCCTGATAGTCCAAAAATCATTTATTTTGGTTTGAGTCCAATAACTCTCTTTACATTCTTGCAGAATTGATTTGGGAATAGACTTGTTAGATGGATTAGCATATTTTTCACAGAAATTGTAGGACCTCCTATTTTGGATGCCCTAGACCTCCTCTGTTGTCCTTTGTGTGTGAAATGCCATAATTTGTGATGATATTTCTTTTGTTGAAATGTTATTGTCAGCTACAATTTTCTCCATCTCTTTTTTTACCTCATCCCAAGAGTCCATGTTTCTAAGCTTTTCTAGCAATGGTTTACTTTCATGTTGACATAACGCTGAAGAGTTCCCATTTTTCTTAAGCCTTGCTTAAACTACACCAATTGGATCATACTACCAGAGACCCTCATCACCAAAGTTAAAAACTGTCAAAAAATCACGTGCCATATTGAATGCTTTTCTCTCAAATGTGAACCCTCCACATGAGAAAGGCAAGGAAGGAAATATGCTCTTCTTTTGCTAACCATGGAAGTTCCTATCTGTGCTCTCCAATTGCCGTACATATTCCAATGCAAATACCCTCTGTCACATATATTGGAAGTCTGAATGGTTTTACTGCTGATCCATAGAACCTTAACACAGTGAATTCTTCCATGAAGAACCAGTCAACCAATTCTATTTGACTGCCAAGTTGAATGCAATCTCTACAAGACACAGGCAATCTAGGCATTGGAGTGCTTGTAATTTCATTATACATTGGTGCCAAAAAGAAGTCTACAAAATGGTTGTAGTTCTTTCTATTATCATGCATCCTTATCTATGGTGTCCATTCATATATTGGATACTCTGTTCTATTCTGAGTCTTCTCATCAATCTTATAGTTCACAATTTGAAGATTGTTGGTCTCAAATATTGTATGATACTTGGATAGAAGGAGATAGAACAAGTAGGATGAGAACCTAAATGTCTTACAAGAACCTTTTTTGATCATTAGTAATTGTTTTTGCATGTATTGAATAATGTGCTCAATAAAATTATACCTTACTGGCTGACCTACACAATGGATATTATAAATCATTTCAAGAAGGCTTGCACCCACTTCCCTATAATTTTCCAATCCCAGGAAAAATGACAACAAGGAAATAGTATCCCCAACCCATGGAACAAAAATGTTAGAATCATAAGGAGGCTTATGATTCTGATCCAACATAATACCACGCTTTATTAGAGCTTTGATAAATGAATCTCTTTGACTTGGATTGAGACTCTCATAATTCTCTGCCAACTTTCCTAGGTCAATTTGGATGTTTGAGTTTTGTTCTTCAAACCCTAGGTTCAACAAACGAGCAAATTCTCCCTCGTTTATGGATAAAATTTCCTCTTTTGTATTTTTATTGATAATTGCTTTTTTATATTCATCATAATTTTTGGCGTAGACCATTACAAAATCAGGGCAAGGGAATACTTCGGGTAACACCATACTTCCCAATCCAGCATCCCACGATGTGATTTTATTTGTTCTTTGATTTAACATTGAGTTGAAAACAGTAAATTTGGCCTTGGATGGATCTGTCGCCTTACTAGACAATGCATATCTAATATCTATGATACACTTTTCACCATGGATAGAAGGGTCATAAATATCATGGTATTCATCAGTGAAACCTGGTGTTTTAACTAGTTCGGTTAGGTACATTATTTTTTTCACTCGGCTTCCTGTTGAACTACTACTTCCCATTTTTCCCATCGCCATTATTGTTAATAATTCAAAATAATGCTAGATAAAAACTTGAAAATACTAACCCTCAAATTGGACCACGAGATTAAAAAAAGTAAAAAAGGCAGGATGTAGGTGTTCTACATTTTACCCAAAACTTCTATTTCACTAGATTGGTGCATATAGTTTTTGTTGCAACTTGCATTCCTCAATCTAGTAGCTGTTTCTGAATCTCCCTCGATTTACTGGTTTGTCCATGAAATGAAATATTATTATGATTTATGAGTCTCTTATTTTGAAAACTCTGAAAAGTACAAAAGTAATACCTAAAGGGCAAAATATCTAGAATCATGTTATAATTTTATTAATTATTATTAATACCTATTCACCATCAAAGGACAAAACATTCATTACTTCACTCTAAATTCTAAGGACATTAAATGTAAAATGTTCAATTCTGGGCAAATTTCTCACAAATGTTTTCACTTCCCACATTCGGGCAGAAATCCACCCTAAGTCGTTGATCTGTGCTCATCCAACGGATGATGGTATTTGTCGTCAGTTGTCGTGGGTCCCATGACTTTTTTGATTTTTGGGGCACGTCATCACACTCACGTCACTTTTCCAGACTATTTTTTAGGTCTTTTTAATCCTTCAACTTTTGCCCCAAATAGAGCTTTATCGACTTAATTATATTTAATTAAATATAAAAAATTCAATTCTAGGCGAAGTTCTCACAAATGTGTTCACTTCCCACGTTTGGGTCGAAATCCACCCTCAATTCTTCATTTGTGTTCATCCAACAGATGATGGTAACTGTTGTCAGTTGTTGTGGGTCCCATGACTTTTGCCATTTTTTGGGCACATCACCATACTCGAGTCACTTTTTTGGCATGTTTTTTAAGTCTCTTTAATCCATCAACTTCAGCCCTAAATAGAGATTTATAGACTTAATTATATTTGATTTAATATAAAACATTCAATTCCAGGCAAAGCTCTCACAAATGTGTTCACTTCCCACATTCGGGCCGGAATCCACCCTAAGCTATCGATCTTTGCTCATCCAACGAATGATGGTACCTGTTGTTAGATGTCGTGGGTCCCATGACTTTTGCCATTTTTCGGGCACGTCACCTTGAGTCACTTTTTGGGACTGTTTTTAAAGTCTTTTTAATCATTTTAAACTTCCACCCGAAAAAGAGCTTTATAGACTTAATTATATTTAATGAAATTTAAAACGTTCAATTCTAGGCGAATTTCTCACAAATGTGTTCACTTCCCACATTCGGGCCGAAATCCACCCTAAGTCGTTGATCTTTGCTCATCCAACGGACAATGGTCCCTGTCGTCAGATGTCTTGGGTCCCATGACTTTTGCCATTTTTCAAGCATGTCACCACACTTGAGTCACTTTTTGGGACTATTTTTTAAGTCTGTTTAATCATTTTAAACTTCTGCCCGAAAAAGAGCTTTATAGACTTAATTATATTTAATTAAATTTAAAATGTTCAATTCCGGGTGAAGTTCTCACAAATGTGTTCACTTCCCACATTCGGGCCGGGAAATCCACCCTAAGTCATTGATCTTTGCTCATCCAACGGACGATGGCACCTGTTGTCAGATGTCATGGGTCCCATAATAAGAGACATTTAAAGATGTGCAATAGTTTGAGATAACTTAGTAACTATGAAATATAATGTTAATATTATTTGTAAAAATATGAAATTCAAAAATAGTATAGAACATGAAACTTAGTTTCTAGAATAAAAAAATAACTAAATATAAATATAAATTTTGATATACAATTTGAAAGGTGAATGTAATATAAAAAATAAAACATTCAATATTATATCTAAAATATTAATTTAAAGTTTAACAAAATTCTTTGAAAATATGTTTACGATATATAATTTTTAAAATTAGTTTAATAGATATATATAAAAGTTCAACATAAATTTAGTGTAATATAAATTTTAATTTAATTTAATTTAATAAATAAATAAAGACTAAAAATATATATAAAAGTTCAACATAAATTTAGTTTAATATAAATTTTAATTTAATTTAGTTCAAATTAATTTAATAAACAAACAAGACTATAAAAAAATTATATGATTGTATTTACAACAAAGTTTATAGCCTCTATGAAAAATCCACCCTAAGTCGTTGATCTAATTGAGTCTAATCATGTTCTCAACTTCTCTAATTGAGTCTAGAATCTTGAATTTTCTTCTAATGACCTTGGCTTTGAGTCTAATAATGTGGTGAATCTTATTGATAAACCTACACCTCCTAAGGACCTATTCAATATGCATTATCTTTAATCCTAGTGACTTTACAATTGCATGAAGTAACATATTGATATGATAAATTTGATTTAGTGGTTAAGATATTTGATGGTTTCTCTTGTCCTACTATAGGTTCTATTACTCTTCCCGTTAAGGTTGGTACTAAGTGCTTAGATGTCATTTTTGCTATCATTCCTAAATCCTACATCATATCAATTTTGTGTGAAGTTGGGACATCCTTGCCCTGGGTTTCTTCCATGAAAGCGATCCCATCTACCCTTCATAAATGTCTCAAATTTCTTCATTATGACAAAATCTTAAGTATAAATCATAGCATGTAGCTAGTACCAACCCATGCATGCACTAGTTCAACAACAACTAACTGAGTAAGTTGGACTTTTATTTCACTTATTTTTCGCGAGATAAACAACTTTTTTATATATTTATAAAATTATAATTATTAATCAACCATAATCAATGCACAAATACTTAATGGAATGGACTGAATTTTTTTTTTTATATATTAAATATAGAGGAAGAAGCTTTACATAAAAAAGATCATAGTATTAAATTAATTTCCATTGTTTAATGAAATATTGAAATAACGTAGCTCATACTCATAGACAAAAAGCATTTGAAAAACTTTCATTAATAAAAATGAAATAGAAAGCATTTTTATATCCATAACTGGCAAACTGAAACAAAATGGAATTTGAAAAATTATCATTAATATTTATGCTTTGGAAATTTACAATTTTTACATGTCTGAGACTTGAGTACCTCAAAAAATTTAAAGCCAAAATGAGTGAGCCACTGAGCTTGTGAGGTTTCAAGGACATAGGCAAAAAAAAACTACTAGGGACTAGGGGGTCGGGGCTAGGGCATAGGTAGTGGATAGTTTACCCTAGGAATCTGGCCCTCCTTCCATGTAGAATTCTTCAGACAACATAAGATGAGAGAATCCTTCAAGCCACCTTTAGTTTGGAAAGTCATCCAGGAGAAACCATTTCCAGAGAAAGTCTCTACCAATCCCATCCATTTCCCGTGACACGTCAACTGCTCTGCATTCAGGCTTAGAAGAAATAGTTTCCTGGCCACTGGCACTGTTTGGTCAGGGAGGAGAAGCTTGGTTAATTCACTCGCCCAAGGGACCCCCACCCCTACTTCTACAAGGACAACAATAATAACGTCATCTACAAGGGAGTCTTCCTTAAACACATTCCTTAAGAGAATCAACATATCCACCTTGTCTCCTCCTAGGTCCAAAAGAGATGCCAAGAACCTAGATGTAATATTCGTGCTAACACGATATCTATTTTTGTTTCACAAAAAGTCTCCGCCCAACACCATCCTCACAGCCTCATTGGTGAATGACCCAACCTCCTTGCAAATTGATTGGAGGGTTGGGTCTCTAACGGAGCCTAGAAAGGCCCTCTGGTCCTCTTCATAAATGCTTCTCAAGTGGATGGGAGTGTCCATCTTGAGAAATCAGATTACCAAATTAAACAACCTGAGCCTATAGACCTAAACCAGAGGCAGAATTTAAATACCATGAGCTCCGATGATTTATCTACCAAATGGCAAAGTCTAATTGAAGATGAAAGAAGAAAAGATCGTATATAAATAGTTGAAGCTCTTCATTGTAATAATTACTAATCTAACCATATTTATTCCTTTAATTTTTTTAAAATCTTTCGTATCTCTGCAAATCTTTCCCATAATTGGAAACAACTATAAATGAGTACCAAGTTGGCAAGTACAACATTGGAAGTCGTGGGGACAAAGTGGATTGCACTTAGTGACTAGATATATATTAAATGACCAAAATTATCGATCGTGAGATTCGTGACATTTGATACGTGTCTATTGAATCCAATTCCATTTTGGGCACTTTCTGGTGAGCTATGTTCTCTTCAAAAAACTGGGCTGAAATAAAACTTCAGCCATTGATCTACAATCATTGAACGGTTTAAAATCATTGATGGATTTTATGTATGTGTCACCCTTCACATGTCAAAGAGGCCACGCTTATTGATACATCATGCAAAGTTTGAACTCAATGTGATGTACTGATGTGATGTGATGTGCCTTGTCTATTAATGGCAATAAATTCATTAAATCACCAATAAATTATATATTTTTCCATAAATAACAAAATATTAGCCAAAACAAATTAAATCGTTTTCAAGTGGTGGATAAAAATCGCCAATACATTTAAATAATTTTTCCTTCCAAGTAAAATTTTTTGCCCATACAATTATATATTTGTTCCTTTAAACAAAAATTATTTGCCTCCTACAATATATATTTTCCCCATAGAACAAGGTATTATTCGCCAAAAATTTATGGAATTTTCGTACCCTAGAAAAAAATCGGCAATACAAAATAATTTTTTTCCCTATTTTGAAATTTTTTTTTGCCATCAATATGAAAATTTCCCCAAAAAAATAATGTCAGATTCGCCAATATTTTACACTTTTGCGCAGGGGGTTGTTTCTTAAAGTTATCCCTCATGAACATGCATGCAAAAATCAAAATGTCTAAACTAACTCACACAAACATGCGTGCAATGGGAATTTACCTCCATTGCACTCCTATTCCTCAAGATTTCATATTCAAAATAATTTTCTCATCAGAGGAATTTCTGTGAAAAGCTATGAGAAAATGGAGATTCAAGATGCAAGATAAATAGAATAAAGTTAACAAGATGCAAGGTGAAACTATCAAGATAATGGATGCTAAGAAAAATAGAGTTCTCAAAAATGTCTAAACAATGGATGGATACTCAAAATTTCCATGATAATAGATGGGTGCTCAAAATGCCAAAATAATGGATGGAAGAATGAGAGAGAGGCTTGGCTTTTATAGATGTTCTTTGAGTGACCCCATGTTGTGGGATGAATATGGGATAAAAAGTAGAGCTTGAGAGTTTAATCCCACATTTATAAGGTGGGTGAAAATAGATAGATAGAATTTAAGCACAAACAAGTTGCATAAAGTAATATGTTTGTGATAATAGTGTGTAATATTAATATAAATGGGTAAATAATATTAATGTAATATTTTATGTGTCTACAATATTGATGGTGTAGCGGTGGTGGTAGTACGACAGTGGGGTATGCCCTCTCCCCATCCCACACCTCATCCCCATCCCCACACCTCAAAGATGTCCCTGTCTTGGAAACATGGGGCTCTAGGGAGGCAAGGTGGGGAAATGTGTCCTTGTTGCTCATTGGTTTTTTCAAAGGCTCTACTCATAAATGTTGAGTGATGATTGAGACATGCATAAATACTTATATGCCACACCAAGCTATGATCTAATGGTTATGTAAGCATGGGTAACATCCTCTAAAACAATCTTATAGTTGTCTTTTATATTAACTAAATCTACTCACAAAATTTAGATGATTCAATAAACAATGTGATTAGGACTGGTAGAAGAACTTGAAGATATGATTATAATGTATAAAAAAATATAATGTGGGTGGTAGACAAAGAAAAAAATTGTGTTCACTTGATCCTAATGTAAGAGTTACACATGTTGATTCATAAATTAATTCTTCTACCCCTTCACATATAATTTTAGAGAATGAGCATGATGCATCATTCTATGATGCAAAATCTTCAATTCAATTAAAGATGAGTATATAGAGAGAAAAGTAGATGAAGGATTATATTTCTTCAATCATGAGATGAGTATATAAAGATAAAGTTGATCAAGGATTATATTTCTTCAATCATCTTAGGTAAAGACATGATTCATCATTCCATGATGTAAATGCTACTATTCAAGTAGAGATTATTATATAAAGAGAAAGGTTTATTAATTATTATAATTCTTCACTCATGAGATGAGCATATGATGCAATCAGAGATGGAGAGTCCATGACAGGATTGTCCAACCGTGGAGCATACAATCAACATAGTGGAAATAACACAACAAAACACAGTAGGCAAGGAAATCAAACTATTGGCATTATCAATCATTCACTATAATAAACCAATAAGAGGTTTAGAACTTATAACCTATCTGTACATCGATATCTCATATCTCCAATGAAGATCCTTATTTCAAAACAAACTAATTCATCCAAAAGATCTTAAATTGAAACTAAATTGAACCAAACTTTATAAGACACAAAACTTTGGCATTAAATTTATAGCTCATTCAACACTTCATAAGAAAATTTAAAATAATTTTTCTCCTATATAGGTATCAATTGCACAAATGTTTGTGGCCTCAAACAAATATACAACACATTTTCACTTAGCTTACACAACCTTATTCTTCTTGGTGTCTCTGTGCACACCTCTCTTATTTTCTTAAATGTCATTGTTGGACCCAACAAAGGAAAACAATGATCAATATAGTTTTGGTGTGGCCTATTTAATGAGACTAGGACTAGTCTAGTCACTACTCATAAAGAAATAATTATTTATCGAACAACCATGACTCTTTAATATGTTGGAGCAACCAAGACAAAATAACAACATCCATTGAACAATCATTTCACTTTTATAATCAATGCTCAAATATTATTTAATCTATTTCATAGGAACTTGTTGAATACATAAAATGACCCACCAATTATTATAGGCCACACTACACACTATCTATTCCCCCGTCATAGCATTATGCCTTCACATGGTTACTTAAATTTGCATTATTGTACACTACTCACTAATTTATCCAAGAAAGGTAATGGTTATTTATATCTTTGCGCTTCAAAAACACATGGGAAACTTCCCAAATTAAACACTTATCATCCATATTAAAACATTCACTGCTTTAATAATTATCAAATTACATAGCATTTATGGGCAGAGATCATTCACAACCATTAAGGAGAAAAGGGAGCTCGGATACCAAATGATAGATAATGGTAAAAACTTGATTGATTTATTTTGAGAACAAAGTAAACATATTTATACAAGGGATATAGGAATTATCACTTAGGAAACACATAACTACACAACTAAGAAATAACTAAACACATCAATATAATTCACCAACAATTAAGTGCTTATTAGAGATCTACAGAGTAGAGATCTTGATGCAGTTGGTAGTGTTCATCATGCATCTCAATTGAATAAGTTCTCTAATTATGCTCCCATTGAGCATGCAATTTCATTGAATTGTCCTACCTCCCATGCATCAAGAAAACATTAAAAGTTTGAGGAAATTTTGGTCACTTGAGCCTATGTATACTTTAGTCATTCATAGTGGTTCCTGATACTTGTTTTGATCCTCCTCCTCCTTTTGCTTCTTCAGAGATCAATTCAGTTCAACAGGTTCATTGTTCCCTTATAGTTTTTATAGAGTGGGATGAGAAATTGCTAGATATTACAAGTTTATTTGATACATCACACACTCTAGACATTGGGGACATGATTAAGGATATTCCATTTCTCTTTGCTGGTAGTTTGAGAATTCTTATCATCCCATTTTGAGTATGTTTAGAGTTTGTTATTTATTTATCTTCACAGTTGTTTAGATTTTCTTTAGTTCATTTCATATCTTCTTATTCAAATAGTTGGACCATGGAGTAGTCTTCCATGGCACACATCATGAGACTTTTCCCTCCAAATCCCTTTATGGAGTTGCTTCTACCATGGCCATTTGATTTTTTTCTTCCTAAGGGGAGGAACGTGGTTAGGCACTCTCAGATCATAAACAAATTCATCCTTGAGCCTTCATATTCGATATTGGAGCTTCTCACTTAAGGGGGTGATACATCTTCTCTTGTTTTCTCTCTTGTGGGAGGAATATTGATTGTACTTATGTGATCGATTCATTACTTGGGGGACATCCACCTAACCAAGAGTGCATACACCCTTGTAATTTGTTTCCTTTTGGTGTTTAAGGGCGCACTTCTATGTTGAAGAACTGTGTTTATCAGTTTGAGTTGTAGAGTAAATGAAAAGACATAAGGACAAACTTGAATATGGCACATGACATCGAGCTTAATTTGGTTGGTAGGGTGTATGATAAGTGGTGCTTTGTCATTTAGGTTCTTTCTTACTTTTTTTCAAACCCAAGATTCATTATTCTAATTTCAAGTCACTACAGAAACACATTCTATTAAAAATTTACACTATCTTAGTTTTTGAGATTTGATATGTTCTAATATCACTTGATTTATAGTATAAGTAATTTAATTAATTGAATAATTGATTAAAAATAAAATATAAAAATATAGTGATGTTATCTATAATTTCTAAGAAAATGTTAGTAGAATTTATTAAAAAAAAAATTGAGTTATATAAAAAATAGACAAGATTTATACTCATGAAAATTATAACATATTCTTAATATGACACACTCATTACAAGTAAACAAGCTAAACTAGATATTTAGGATAAGATAACATTCAATCAAGAAAAATTAAAAAAGCACACCAACATCTAACTCAGTACAAAATAAATAAATAATTACAAATTCTCCATCCTCACATGATCATATTATTTTTCTTGATCTTTTTTACTCCACATGCATTGTAGTCTACATGTAACTAAATTACAAAATGATAAATACAACTTGCAGGGTAAATATTACACATAAGGTGGACTGATGTAGTATGACATCTCTTTGAGATATTTAAAAAATTGAGATAGAAGATATCAAAGAGAATCTTGAAAGAGTCTTTTATATTAAAACTAAACTTGATTGACTTCAATTTCTTCAACCCCTCTACATCATGCTTCTTCATATTATTTTTAGATATAAGTTCAAACCAGACATTATATGACATTTATTATTGTATGATAAATTTGATAGTAACGTAAATTATTTAATGAATCTATTATTGATTATTATTTTCATCACAACACTTGATTCATTTAAAACATCTTTATTTTATCTTAATAATCTAATATTTAACAATTTTATTCATGTTTGTCTTACTAAATAAAACTTTTAAAATGCCTAATACAAGGAAAAATATTAAGAACTCACAAAGAGAAGTATTCATGGGAACATCAAATATTAAATTAACTAATTCATTTTGATCTATTCTTTATCTCATAATATATCAGTCCTATAAAAAACTCTTAAAAGACCAAAAAAAAAAATTGTTACTACTTTAACAAAAAAAATTGTTACTACTTAGAAAATGAAGGTGAAATAAATAGAAAATATTCTTCATTCTTTTTTAAGTATTCCTCAATACTAACTACATTTTTTAGTGGTATTGTTTCATATAACTCTCTATCATATATATCTCAAACTATAAATAAAATTAATCTTATTATTATGTTGACTTCTTTATTTATATTTTTTATTTCAATATTAAATTTTAAAAATAAATCAATCTAAATGTCTAATTAATTAATTTTTTAAAATATTAATAAAAATATTATAAATAAATATTTATATTAAAAATTACTAATAAATGTAAATTTATTATTATGTTGACTTCTTAGTTATATTTTTAATTTAGACACTAAATTTAAAAATAAGTCAATTTAAATGTATAATTAATAAAAAAATTAAAAGTATTAATACAAATATTATAAATAATTATTTATATATAAAATTACTAATAAATATAATTTTATTGTTTATTATTATCTTGGTTTACTTTATTATGTTTTAATTTATATATTTAAATTTTAAAATAAATCAATTTAATAATATTACAAAATATATTTTCATTATATTTATTACATTATATAAAATTACTAATCAATATAATTTTATTGTTTATTATTATCTTGGTTTACTTTATTATGTTTTAATTTATATATTTAAATTTAAAAAAAAAATCAATTTACTAATATTACAAAATATATTTTCATTATATTTATTACATTAAAATCATTAATAAATATATTTCATTACATTATTAGTGAATATATTATAAATATTTATTTAATTAATTCTATATTTTAAATCAATTTAAATTATTTAATACCAATAAGATGAGCAAGCTTGCATTGAACTAGGGAAGGATATGGCTCCCAACACAATTTCATAACAAAAAAAGATTCCCAATATTTATAAGTAAACTCCTCGTCACTACTACTAGAGTCCTCACTATCAAGTTCCCCCAAATTAATACCAACTAGCCTTGCATGTAAAGTGGTAGAATCCTCATCAACCTGTGATGGATCCTCTACCTCTAAATCCCATCGTGTTGTTGGAATCTCTTTGTACACAAGTGTCTTGAAATCAATGAGATAGAAATCCCTATGTATAGCCACAAGCTTCTCTGCTCTCCTAGAGGTAAGTTTGTTCATCTTAAGAGAGTGGATGAAGCTATATGTAGATCAGTTCCTCTCAATAGTTGAAGAAATGGAAATCTGAGATTGCAAAAAACTGCTAGAGTGATAGTGAAATATTGCTGACCATGACAATTAGACCATAAAAGTGGCTCTTCTTATGCCATAGTTTATATATCCATCTTAGTTGTGTTTGGATAACCCCTAAGAGTGGTAAATTTAGTCAACTTAGTGTGAATCATGTTCGCATTTTCAGGATCATGCATCTTATCAGTGCACCTAAATAAATACCCTTCACCTCATCATTCTAAATCATTGCAACTCTACCAGGCCTAGATTTGTGTCACTTAGGATTCAATGCATATGCAACAATATGCAAGGGTGTTTTGAGCTTGTCTCATCTACACTCAATTATTGGATGAATGTGCTCATTGTAGAATATTAAAGTGGGGTCCTTCACTCACACTATATCCCTCATCTGGTCAAGCATATAATTGATGCACTCATAAACCTCTTGAAGGTTATTTGCATCCCAATCCCCATATCTGATGACCTATAAAAATTGATCAATGATGGAGAATATGTATTTTTCATCACTCCAAAACACATTACTCTTCAATATCTCCTTCACTATCCTCCCCTACTCTATCTTGGCTTTCTTCCCATCTATTTCATTCTATTGCCAAAACCATGAGTTGCAGTTCAACTTGAAACTTGTGAGAATTTGCCGAGATCTAGAGCCAATGGAAAGCACAAATAAGAGAGACAAAATATATGATAGGAATCAAATGTATTCTATCAAGATGCAAAATATGATCAATTGGATCATTACAAGATGTTCAATAATTGTTCATACAATGTACATGAGACTGCTTATATAGGCAAGGCTATATGGATATGTGAGCACACAAACATGATTTGTGGCTCAATAAGAAACACGGGTAGGTAGGAAATTGGTGTGGATAGGTAGGAGAAACAATAAAATATTCCACATGAGGTGGAATGAAACAACAAGATAAGATCAACACCATAAAAGGTGGAAATTCTCCTACACACACTATCCCAATGTGACACAAACACCCAAGTGTCTCATACCCATTCCTAAGTAAACTTAAGTAAAGTGTAATAATATCCAAGATGAATAATTATTTACACCAACACCCCCCCTTAAGTGTAACTTAGGGGAATGAACTAAAGTCTACAATGCAACTAAGCAATGAAAGATGGGTGCCAGATACAAGGCCATGTTAGGTACTCATGTACATATGCAAATGCAATCTCCCATAAAGTGGGGAAAGAGAGAAAAACCCAATGGGAAAAAACCTTCCCCAAAAGAGAGATGATGAAACCACACAATGCTCTCAAAGATGAATGAGAAGAACAAAAAATATGTCCTCCCCATAAGAGACAAGAAGAGACCATGAAGCCCCCCCTCAATGTCGAATCTCCTGCAAGGATGGTCCAAGATGTTGACCAAAATACCTCCCCATAAGTAAGAAAGAGAGCCAATGTTGCACCAATAATGTCAAAGTGTGACAAAACCAAGTACCAAGTTGATGGCGATGAATCACTCACTGCAACAAAATGAAGATCAGGCATGGAGACAACCTGCTTTGAGCATCATCTAGATACTCGTAAATGGCAGAAATACTGGTACAATCTAAGTCTCACAAGAGCCATGCACAAATGTGTACAATCTAAATCTCAACTGGAGCCATGCACCAAGTCTCACAAGATATTCCTAATCTATGTGTACAAGAGGATTACATCAAATATTCAACAATGACAAGATACAAAGAGGTGTGGTACTTTATGATAGTGTGAGTACAACATTTCTCATGCAAGAGCATACAACATGATAGTGCAAATCTGGAAACATGAAAATGATGCCACCAAGAAGACCTATAGAATACTGCAGAAAAAAATGCCTTCGATTGGGATGTGGCGAAGAGATATAAAGGAGAACATCAACCCCCCCCTTGATTGCCAGTTGGAAGTACTGCAAGATAGGTATGAAGTGACAAGAAAAAATTGTGGTCCCAATTTGACTTATGTTGGCATATGTGCAGAGTTTGATGATATGTCAATATGCTGAAGTATGAACCAGTATATTGAAGTAAGAAAATTGGCAAGTGAACCGATATGATGGTATGAACCGGTATAGACAAAAAGTGAACCAGTATGTTGGAATGTGAACCGGTATATGCAAAGTTTATATCGAGGTTTCATTTGATATGACTACTAGTTGGTAGTCTCAGCTTCACGATTTCCGGTTGATGCATTCCAAGTCCGTGTGATTCGACCGATGACATCCTATTATGAGTTAGCATTGAAATGAAGATTAGATCACTTTGCCATATCAACCTTGTGCGTGTGAATAATCTCCTTGAGGATCTTGCATGAAGAAGATTGATTCTATCCACCTTGGAAATGTGCAAAACCTTACTAAATGGTGGAGAGCGCGTGATGGGTTATCAACTTCCAGAAGAGGTGAAGAACAGACAATGGAGAACATCTTGAGATTTGTTCAAGATTGTTTTACCCTATGTAATGTGTTTAAACGGCTAGGATTGAACCGACTGTATTGTTAACCTAGATGCTTAGGGTTTTAGGTTTTGGCCATTGACTTAATTGTTGTCTATAGGGTTAATGATGATTTTTATTTGAGATTATTGGCAAATGATTATATGTGAGGTGATTCTTGCTAGACCGGAGAAGTGAGTAGATATGTTCAGAGTATGATTGCAGATGTAAAGGAACTGAAGAGGATCTACCTTGGCATTGAGTGTTGTTATCATATCATTGTATTACCTATTGACCTAACCATTTCAGCAGTTGGAAAATCTCTTTATCGGGTAGCTTTAATAGGCTTTTTGTAAATCCTTTATTAGGGTGACTCAAAATCAATGAGTTCTTCAAATCCTCTTACCAGGTAACCTTTAACGGGGTTTTAACCTCTAACCGGGTATTTAGCCATCCCTTAACTAGGTGATCCCTAGTAGGATCGGTTCCTAGCAGAACCTGTTGTAAAGTCTTTAACCGGACTAGGCTCCTAACATTGCGAGCTTCAGAAGAGTTGAAGAACAACTTGTGGGTATTCATCCCCACCATGGTTTTTCCCAGTTGGGTTTCCACATGAAAAATCAGTGTGTTATGTGTGATGCTTTTTCATGTGATGTTTTAGTGTTTTCTGTTAAGCGGTAATGCAAACTGATCGAATGGTCATTGTGTTTTTTATGTATTACTTGGTTAAGCATATGGGTGAAGTTTAGATGAGATATTAGTTGGTGAGAAGATATAGATGTTACCAGTTTATGTTTTTTACAATCATACTGTGTTTTACCAGTAGTGCTCTGATTTAGATTGGTGATATTGTTTACCAGTTAGTGCAGTCTTTGTAGTTTAAGTTGTTGAAGAAGTTTTTGTCCATATTGATTCACCCCCCCCTCTTAGTATTTGCCGAGTATTTACTATTCATTATTATTCATCAATTGGTATCAAAGCGTCATCTAGGTCCTTTGTGTTATAAGCCTACCTGCTTGAAGAAAAGATCCTATTCTAATGATGAAGAGGGAAGGTCCTAAGTGTAATAGAGATAACTTTTAGATATGGAAGGACAAAATGAAGATCTACATTAAAAGCATGGGTGCTCAACACTGGAACTATGTTGAGAATACTTATGTTGTCCCTACCGGTACTCTCACCGATGATCAAAGAAGAGAAATTCAAGGGAATGGGCAAGTCATGAAAGCTCTTATCAATAGTGTATCTGATATTGAGTTTATAGATGTTCAGGATAAAGACAATCCCAAGGATGTATGGGATACTCTGGAGTCTATCTATGGTGGTGATGAGCATGTGAAGAAAGCTAAGGAAGAAAGCCTTAGGGGAAAATTTGAAGACATGCAGATGGTTCAAGGAGAGACCATTCAACAATATGGGATAAGAATTAAAACTATTGTTGGAGACATCAAGAGTGTAGGAGGTACAATGGATGATTCCACCATTGTTAGCAAAGTTTTGAGATCCTTATTACTGGTCTATGTAATAAGGGTTGCCACTATTAAGGAGTTGAGATCTATTGACAAGACAAAGGTCTCCCTAGACTCCAACATTGCTAAGTCGACCTCATATGAGATAAATAGTTATGATGGTAGTGTTCAGAAGACTGAATCAGCCTTTAGAGCATCTGCTGCACCATCTAGAAAGGGAAAAGAAGTTGGAACTAGCTGTGAACCCAGACAAAGAAGAGATATGGATGATGAGGAGATCCTGATGGAGTTTGAAGCTCTTCTTGCCAAGAGACTTCCTAAGGGAACTAGTAAATATAGAGGTAAGCTCCCTTTGAAATGTTTTTCTTGCAATAGGATAGGACACATTGCTATCAACTCTCCCAATAGTGATAATAAGGACAAATCGGAGAAGTTTAAAAAGTTCAAAGGAGGAAATAGGAGAAACTATCTTGTTGCAGTCAATGAAGGTGTCACTGATGATGAATCAGAAGATGAAGAAAGCGAAGACATAGTGTTTGTAGCTATTAAGGAATATGTGTCAAACAAGAAGGCTCTTGTCTCTCGCTTTGATAATTCCAATGAGTGGATTATTGATAGTGGATATTCTCACCACATGACTGGTGATTGGAGAAAGTTTCTGTCTCTGGAAGAGTACGATGGAGGTGTACTCAGATTTGGTAATGATGCACCATGTATGGTAAAAGGCAAAGGGTCCATCTCTCTAAATGGAAAAAGAAGTGCTAATAATGTGTACTGGGTAGAAGGTCTCAGGCATAACCTTTTGAGTGTTGCCCAGCTAAATGATAAAGGACTCACTCTGGAATGCAAAGATGGAGTGTGAAAAATAAAAGGAAAGAGTGGTGAATTGATGACCACCAGTATGCAGACTAAAGGTAACTTATTTCAGTTAAATACAAATATCAGTCAATGTCTAATGGCTAAGTTTGATGATAGTTGGATATGGCATAGGAGACTCTGCCATATAAATTTTGATAATATTATGAAGGCCAGTAAGATCAAGGTAGTTAGAGGATTGCTTGTGTTGAACAAACCAGAGAATCGTGTGCAGAGAATGTCAACTAGGGAAAATGGCTTCCTCAACCTTCAAAGGTAAATCTTTCACAACAGATAATTTACTTGATCCTGTGTACACTGATTTGTGTGGTCCTATGAAAACTAGGAGTGTTCAGGGAGATAGGTACTTTATGATTCTTACTAATGATTACTCAAGAATGATGTGGGTCACATTCTTGAAAGATAAGTCTGAAGCTTTTGGAAAGTTTAAAGCCTTCAGAGCACTAGTTGAAAAGGAAAGCGGTAAGAGGATTAAATGCCTTAGAACTGACCAAGGAGGTGAGTTCACTTCTGGTGAATTCAATAAGTACTGTGAAGAGAATGACATCAAGAGGCAACTGTCTGTGCCCCAGACTCCACAGTAGAATGGCCTAGCAGAAAGGAACAACTAGACTGTAGTTGAAGCTGCCAGAACTATGCTGATTCAAGGGAAGGTTGCTCACGCCTTTTGGAAAGAAGCGGTGAGCACTGCAGTCTACACTATGAACTAGGTACTCATCAAGAAAGGTAAGGATAAAACTCTTTATGAGTATTGGACCAGTAAGACTCTAGTAGTAAGCTATTTTAGAGTGTTTGGTAGCAAGTGTTATATCAAGAGAAGTGAATACCAGAGCAAGTTTGATGCAAAAATGTGATGAGGGAATATTCCTAGGGTCTTCCACCAAGAGAAAATCTCTCAAGTGTTTTAACAATAGGACTCAGAGAATTCTTGAAAGTATCAATGTTAGAGTTGATGAAACCTCTGAGAAACTTGAGGAAGCCAACAACGAGTGAGCGGTAGATGAACCAAATGTAACCTTCTAGGAGCCGGTTGCAAAGCAACCAAGTACAAGTAACAGTGCTCCTACACAGTAGATGTTGAGGTAGATGAAGATGAAGATGAGGATGAAGAAGAAAAGCAAGAGGAATCAGTTAAGATCATTCCTAGGTATGTAAAGCTGCATCATGATCCAAAGTAGATCATAGGGGATAAGGATGCAAGAATACTTACAAGAAGAAAGGTCAGAGAGAATTCTTGCATGATTTCTGAATTTGAGCCCAAAACATTTAAAGAGTCTCACAAAGATGAAGACTGGATTAAGGCTATGGAAGAGGAACTTGACGAGATAGAAAAGAATGGTACATGCTCTTTGATACCCAGACCTGAGCACAAAAATGTTATTGGCACCAAATGGGTTCTTAGAAACAAGCTGAATGAAGATGGCACAGTGGTAAGAAACAAAGAAAGATTGGTATGTAAGGGATATGCTCAAGAAGAAGGAGAAGACTATGGAGAAACCTTTTCTCTAGTAGCTATATTGGAAGGAGTTCGAATGCTACTTGCATATGCAACCTTCAAAGGATTCACAGTGTATCAGATGGATGTGAAATCTGCATTTCTGAATGGAATACTTGAAGAGGAAGTGTATATAGAGCAACCAGATGGGTTTGCCCTATCAGAAGATAGTGATATGGTGTGTAGGCTACATAAAGCCTTGTATGGATTGAAGCAAGCACCTAGAGCATGGTATGAACGTTTACACTCCCATCTTATGAAGATTGGATTTGAAAGAACAAGTGAAGATAGAAATATCTATCTGAAGATAGAAGGAGATCAGATTTTGATCTGTGAAGTGTTTGTTGATGACATAATTTTTGGTGGAGATGACAAGATGAGCCATGCGTTTGTAGATGAAATGAAGAAGGAATTCGAGATGTCACTAATCAAAGAGATTAAGTTATTCATTGGACTACAGATTCAACAAATGAAAGATGGTATCTTTATCACTCAGTCCAAGTATGTCAAATAGGTGTTGAAGACCTTTGGCATGGAAGACAACAAACTGGTTGGTACACCGATGATGACCGGTTGTAAATTGTCAAAAGAGGATGACTCAGCATTAGTGAATGTGAAGGAATACCGATCAATGATTGGTAAATTTCACTATGTAGTACACAATAGACTGGACATTGCACATGCAATGGGCATTGCTACACATTTCCAGAAAATTCCAAGAGAATCCCATTTGGTAGCAGTCAAGTGGATTCTTAGATATCTGAAGGGAACTATAGATTATGGATTGTGGTATCCATACAATAATGATTTCAATCTCAAAGTTTTTACTGATGTCGATTGGGCTGGTAATGTGGATGAACGGAAGAGCACAATCGGTGGTACATTCTTTCTCGGTGGTAGACTAGTCTCATGGATGAGCAAGAAGGAGAGTTGTATCTCTCAGTCCACAATAGAAGAAGAATATGTAGCAGCATTTATGAACTGCACTCAGACAATTTGGATGAAGCATGTATTAAGTGGTTTCAAAGTCCCTGCATCTGAACTGGTGAGTATATTTTGTGATAACACAAGTGTAATTAATATTTCCAAGAATCTGGTATTGCATTCTAGAACCAAGCACTTCGAGCTCAAGTATCATTTCTTGTGGGAGAAAGTTCAGAACAAAGACATTGTATTGAAACATGTTTCTAGTAAAGAGCAGTTAGTAGATATATTCACCAAGCCTCTACCGAAGGCTACATTTACCTATTTAAGAGGTGAATTAGGGGTGCTACCCCTTCAAGAGGTGAACTAAAGGTATGTGCTCCACATAAGTTAGGTATTGCATTGTCAAATCTTTTTAGGATTGATGTGTTGAAGGATACTACTCCTTAGGGGGAGCAACATAGTAGATCATGGATGTTTGTGCCTCCACTTTGGCATTGTTGTCAAAGGGGGAGAAGATGTGAAGAAGAGAAGAAGAGAAGATATCTGCAGTATTGAAGACATATAATATGGAAGAAGATGTAGAGATATCTTTGTGTATTACCATCAATGCCAAAGGGGGAGATTGTTGGCATATGTGTAGAGTTTGATGATATGTTGTCATTGGATGTTGTCATTGATGTCAATATGCTGAAGTATGAACTGGTATATTGAAGTAAACAGACTGGCAAGTGAACCGGTATGATGTTATGAACCAGTATAGGCAAAAAGTGAACCGGTATGTTGGAATGTGAACCAGTATATGCAAATTTTGTATCGAGGTTTCATTTGATATGACTACTAGTTGGTAGTCTCAGCTTCAGGGTTTCCGGTTGATGCATTCCAAGTCTGTGTGATTTGACCAATGACATCCTATGATGAGTTAGCATTGAAATGAAGATTAGATCGCGTTGCCACATCAACCTTGTGCACATGAATAATCTCCTTGAAGATCTTGCATGAAGAAGATTGATTCTATCCACCTCAGGAATGTGCAAAATCTTAGTAAACAGTGGAGAGCACATGATGGGTTATCAGCTTCCAGAAGCGATGAAGAACGGATGATGGAGAATGTCTTGAGATTTGTTCAAGATTGTTTTACCCTATGTAATGTGTTTAAATAGCTAGGATTGAACCGACTGTATTGTTAAACTAGATGCTTAGGGTTTTAGGTTTTGGCCACCGACCTAATTGTTGTCTATAAGGTCAATGATGATTTTTATTTGAGATTGTTGGCAAATGATTATATGTGAGGTGATTCAAGTGCCAGACTAGAGAAGTGAGTAGATATGTGCAGAGTATCATTGTAGATGTAAAGGAATTGAAGTGGATCCACCTTGGCATTGAGTGCTATTATCAGATCAATGTATTACCTGTTGACTTCTAACCATTTCAGCAGTTGGAAAATCCCTTTATCGGGTAGCTTTAACAGGATTTTTGTAAATCCTTTAACAAGTTGACTCAAAATCAATGAGTTCTTCAAATCCTCTTACCAAGTAACCTTTAACAGGGTTTTAACCTCTAACCGGGTATTTAGCCATCCCTTAACTGGGTGATCCCTAGCAGGATCAGTTCCTAGCAAAACCTGTTGTAAAGTCTTTAACTAGACTAGGCTCCTAACATAGCAAACTTTAGAAGAGTTGAAGAACAACTTGAGGGTATTCATCCCCACCGTGGTTTTTCCCAGTTGGGTTTCCATGTGAAAAATCAGTGTGTTATGTGTGATTCTTTTTCATGTGATGTTTTAGTGTTTTCTATTAAGCGGTAATGCAAACTGATCGAATGGTCATTGTATTTGTTATGTATTACTTGGTTAAGCATATGGGTGAAGTTGAGATGAGATATTAGGTGGTGAGAAGATATAGATGTTACTGGTTTATGTTTGTTATAGTTGTACTGTGTTTTACCGGTAGTGCTTTGATTTAGATTGGTAATATTGTTTACTAGTTAGTGCAATCTTTGTAGTTTAAGTTGTTGAAGAAGTTTTTGTCCATACTGATTAACCCCCTCCTCTCAGTATCTGTTGGGTATTTACTATTCATCATTATTCATCAACTTATTACAAGATATGTTTGTTTTTAAAAGATTTTAAAAATATAATTTTTATTTATTTATTATGCCCATAAAAAACTTTATTAAAAAAATAAAGAAAAAATGAAAAAAAAACAATCATTTTTTTTTTTAAAGGAATTTTTTTTTTAATAAAAATTTATTAAAGATAAAAAGACTTTATAAAAAAAGTTTTTTTTTTATTATTAAAAAAACTATGTTAAAAAGTTTATTTAAAAAAAAAACTATTAAAAAAACCAAAAAAAAGATTTGTACCCCCCCACATGGGGAGGGTCCCACAGAGTACTGCGGGACCACCACTGGTACATTGTAGGGCCTCAGTGCCTACGGACACCCACAGGTACATTGCGGGGCCATAGTTCCTGCGGTTACCTACAGGTACAATATGGTTACCCGCAGTGCCTGCAAGACTGCAAGTACACTGTGGTGTACCCGCAGTACTGTGAGCACCCCCAAATTTTTTTATCTTTTTATTTTTAAAAACAAAACCAAAAATGCCCCCCCCCCCCCATTAATATGAAAAATTTCAGTTTTTAATAAAAAAATATATTTTAATTTTTTGAAAAAAAAAAAGTTGAGCCCTGTACCTGCAAGTCTGTATAGTGGGCTAGGAAGGGAAAAATTTTCAACTTGGGGTAATGGAGGTCGATTTCGATGAATTGATAGTTGATCTTGGGGTTTGTGGACCTTCTAAGCACAATGGTGATGATGGATTTGGCCAAAAATGCTCCAAAATTGCAGATCGCCACTGGGACAAGTCACCACCCTCCACCTTCAAACAACTCTAGATTTGGCCTCAGATGTCAGATTTGGATTAAACAAAAGGTGATTCTGACTTTCACAAACCTCCTCAATCCAATGGTGACCTTATATTTGACCTAAAAAGATCTAATAATAACCTGCAATAGAAAGCTCCAAAATGCAAAACCCCAATTTTTTGTCAATTGGTAAACCAATGGAACTCTAATGGATCTGATACCATGTGAGAATTTACCAAGATCTAGAGGCTATGGAAAGCACAAAGAAGAGAGACAAAATATATGATAGGAATAAACTATATTCTATCAAGATGCAAAATATGATCAACTGGATCATTACAAGATGTTCAATAATTGTTCATACAATGTCGATGAGCTTGCTTATATAGGCAAGGCTATATGAATATGTGAGCACACAAACATGACATGTGGCTCAATAAGAAACAAGGGTAGGTAGGAAATACGTGTGGATAGGTAGGAGAAACAATCATATATTCCACATGAGGTGGAATGTAACAACAAGATAAGATCAACACCATAAAAGGTGGAAATTCTCCTACACACACTATCCCAATGTGGCACAAACACCCAAGTGTCTCATACCCAAACTAATATTAAATGCATTTCCTAAATAAACATAAGTAAAGTGTAATAATATCCAAGATGAATAATTATTTACACCAACAAAACTCAATCATTCTCTCTAAATAATTAAATAGGATGCATATCTGATCTCAAATAGTTTCAGGAACACCTTCTTTGAGAAGGTCCTAAAGAGTGAATGTAAAGTTTGGTGGTTGTAGATAAACATCTACATATCTCTCACACCATTGATAACTCCTCTAATCTATCTAGTCTCCCCCATCTCCTTGAGTGTATTGTTCATGGCATTCACACAACATGGAGTCCACCAAATATATATGTAGGCTACCTCAATAAGTTTCCCTATAGATCTACGTATGTGTGCTATATCTGTCACTATTTGGATCACATTTTGTTTCCCAACCTCCTCAATAGCCTCTTGGGGGACCTCAAACTAAAAATCAACATCTTAGTGATGGCCTGTACAATCAATTACTTTGAGAAAGTTTGGGCTCTTTGCACATGTAACCATGATGTTGATGATTTGATGATGGCTAGTTTTTGTGTACCCATCCATAACTATGTTGCATCCAAACTCCACCCAACATACCTTCATCTTATATTCTCTATTAAAACATTAATCTTGGAATAGATCTTATCCAAGGTTGTGGCCCTCAATTCAATCTCACTTGGTGGTACATATGATGGTTATCTCCTCACCACCATTGATATCAAATATTTATAATAAGTAGAATGAGTTGCATGAAATGGGATGCCATTGGCAAAGAAGAACTTACCAATGGCATAATCTATCTCATCTTTCAGCCGCACATTGAACAATTTATCTATGGGCTTACTTTGCAACTTGTGTTCTCTCTTACCCTCTCATGATTGGGTGACAATATTAAAAGTGAGTTAAGGACTTAACATTGTTCCTTTCATCTGCAATGTTTGAATAGAAGCATGTAGCTATCCCTACTAAAGTTGTGCTCTACCAAACAAAGTAGTAGGGATTGGAATTTCACTATCATCAAGATTGCCCCAAAGCGTGTTGATCTCAATTCTATATTTGATGTTCTTAGGATCTTCTAAAAAATGGCACGGGTCCACACGTTTTCCTAGAAGAAAAATAAATTTTGCATTAACTCTATTAATGGTACCAAACCATGTAAGATCACAAATGTTGCATTGCTTCTTCCTTGTGTGACCACCTATCCCCTATGTTACTGACATATTTTATGCAAACTATTTGAAAGGAGACCTAGGATCAAAAGGACCCTTAGCATACTATACCAATAATTTAGAAGGGTAATTTGTACTAGATAACAACTTCTACTTCTACTTCTACTTATACTTATACTTCTACTTCTACATTGCACTCATCATGAAACTAGATCTGGTGACAAGATAAGCCCCATGGACATCCCCCTCAGCCTTGGGTTCATATTATAAATCATTTCCACTATGAGAATGAATTTATATCCCATCCTCAATCATATCATGAGAGATTATTGTGACACTATATTTCACAAAATAAAAATAAATAAAAATAATAAGCACCTAGTTTCAGACTAGTTTGCATTGGAATCATTCATCATTTTCCCCTCAAGATTCAACAACAAATTTGATTTCAAAAATGCAACAAAGAAAAAACAACATAAAAATTTGAAAAATAAAAAATGAAACAAACAAAATTAATAACAAATAACCAATCTTGTGCTTGAAAATATATTCAAAATGCTATATAATCCTCATTTTATTCTTCTTCTTTCTTCTTATCACTCCTCTTACACTTGTACTTAGTCAACCTATCTATTTTCACTTGTTTATGAGTTTCTCTCCTCTTCAACTAGCTGTTAGAAAAAAAAAGAAAAAAAATGTGAGAAAAAGAGAGGATTTGAGGGGGTTTTGTAAGAATATATTGCATGGATGGAGACCATACAAAATTGGAGTTCCACCCTAACCCCAAAAATGGAACAAAAAAAATAAATTTAAAAAAAATTAAAATTTTTGACATTTTTTTACGTATGGTGATGCGAGACATCTAGACGTCTTCAAGTTGCTTGAGGAATGCCTGCATGTCTTGGGCCCACATAAAATTAGGGTTCCACTTACACATTTTGACATTTTTTATGTATGGTGATGGGAGATGCCTAGATGTCTTCAATATGCCTGAGGGATGCATGCACGTCTTAGAAACGTCTTTAAGGAACCTAGCTATTTTCCCATCCCTGGACATACCTGTAGGTGAGAAAATATGTCTGATATCTAACGAGAGAAGATCCAAATAAATTGTTCACCCAACAATGAAGTACCTACAATGCACATGCATGCAAAAATCAAAATATCTAAACTAACACAAACAAACATGAATGCAATGGGAATTTACCTCTATTGCACTCCTATTCCTCAAGGTTTCATATTCAAAATAATTTTCTCGCCAGAAGCACTTCTATGAAAAGCTATGAGATAATGGAGATTCAAGATTCAAGATAAACAAAATAAAGATAACAAGATGCAAGATGGAACTATCAAGATAATGGATGCTAAGAAAAATAGAGTTCTCAAGAATGCATAAACAATGGATGGATTCTCAAAATCTCCAAGATAAGAGATGGGTTCTGAAAATGCCAAAATAATGGATGGAATAATGAGAGGGAGGCTTGGCTTTTATAGATGTTGTCTGGGTGACCTCATCTTGGATGAATATGAAATAAAAAGTAGGGCTTGAGAGTTTAATCCCACATGTATGAGGTGGGTCAAAATAGATAGATGGAAAAGCACAAATAATTGATGGTTGCATAGTGTAATATGTTTGTGATAATAGTGTGCAATATTAATATAAATGGCTAAATAATATTAATGTAAAATTTTATGTGTCTGCAATACTGATGATGTACCAATGGTGGTGGTAGGATAGCAGGGTATGCCCTCTCCCCGTCTCATATCTCCAATGAAGATCCTTATTTCAAAAAAAGCTTATTCATCCAAAGGATCCAAAGGATCTTATATTGAAACTAAATTGAACCAAACTTTCTAAGCCCCAAAACTTTGGCATTAAATTTAGAGCTCATTCAACACTTCATAAGAAAATTTAAAATAATTTTTCTCCTATATTGGTATCAATTGAACAAATGTTTGTCGCCTCAAAATAAAATACAACACAATTTCACTTATAGCTTACACAACCTTATTATTCTTGGTGTCTCTATGCACACCTCCCTTATTTTCTTAAATATCGTTGTTGGACCCAACAAAGGAAAATAATGATCAATATAGTTATGGTGTCACCTATTTAATGAGACTCCTAGTCTAGGCACCACTCCTAAAGATTAATTATTTATAGAGCAACCATTACTCTTTTATGTGTTGGAGAAGCCAAGACAAAATAACAACATCCATTGAACAATCATTTCACTTTTATAATAAATGCTCAAATATTATTTAATCTATTTCAAAGGAACTTGTTGAATACATAAAATGACCCACCAATTATTATAGGCCACACTTCACACCATCTATTCCCCCATCGTAGCATTATGCCTTCACATGGTTACTTATATTTGCATTATTGTACACTGCTCACTCATCTATCCAAGAAAGGTAATGGTTATTTATATCTTTATGCTTTAACAACACATGGGAAACTTCCAAAATTAAACTCTTATCGTCCATGCTCAAACATTCACTGCTTTAATAATTATCAAATCACATAGCATTTATGGACGTAGATCATTCACAACCATTGAGGAGAAAAGGGAGCTCAGATACCAAATGATAGATAATGGTAAAAACTTGATTGATTTATTTAGAGCACAATAGAAACATATTTATACAAGGGATATAGGAATTATCACTTAGCAATCACATAACTACACAATTAGTAAACATCCAAACACATCAATATAATTCACCAACAATTTAGTGCTTATTAGAGATCTACAGAGTAGAGATCTTGATGCAGTTGGTAGTGTTCATCATGTGTCTCAATTGAATAAGTTCTCTAATTATGCTCCCATTGAGCATGCAATTTCATTGAATTGTCCTATCTCCCATGCATAAAGAAAACATTAAAATTTTGAGGAAATTTTGGTCACTTGAGCCTATGTATGCTTTAGTCATTCATAGTGGTCCTTGATACTTATTTTGATCATCCTCCTCTTCCCACTTCTTCAGAGATCAATTCAGTTCAATGGGTTCATTGTTCCCTTATAGTTTTTGTAGAGTGGGATGAGAAATTGCTAGATATTGCAAGTTTATTTGATGCATCACACACTCCAAACATTGGGGACATGATTAAGGATATTCCATTTCTCTTTGATGGTAGTTTGAGAATTCCTATTGTGATGCTAGAAATGTGGTATATAAGAGGCATACACATATAATGAGACAATAAAATGTAATTGAAAAGCTTAATTTCAAAACTAGACTAGAAATGAAAACCATAAGCCTTCCTCGAAATGTCCCATTTTCCTCTATTCTTGAGGACCTCAAAGGTGTTGGATCGATGGGCTTTTAGCAGAGCAATGACCTCCAAAGTGGCAACTCAAGAGTTGAGTAGCTATTTGATCATGATTGACTATGGAGATGATATGAAATGGATGATGTAAGAAACTAGATTAACATGCTATGATCAATTCCAAATCTAATTACTAGATAATTGAAATGCAAATTACCTATAGTAATGATGCCTAAATTGATATGAGATGGGATCCTTATTGCTCCAAATTGGGGGATATTTATAGGATTTCCAAGGCCAAAGCTGAGGTGGCAGGAATCGATGGTCCAGATCTGATCTGAAGATATCAAGGGCCAAGATTGAGGAAGTTGGAGAAGAGGTTGGAGGAAGAGACACTTGTCATCTTTGTGGTGACAAGTGGCAAGGAGCCTTGCTCATGAGAGGGCAAGTGTCCAAGGGAGGAGATATGTGGTAAAAGTGCCATGTGTCTTAAGGAGAGAATATCGACACCATGGGAGGTTAGGATAAGGAGGTTAGAATGTGCAAGATAGGATAGGGTTAGTCAGACCCAAGATTAGATTGAATGGGTTAAGTTAGGGGATGGTTAGGTTGGGTGGTTAAAGTTAGGAGCCATGTGCTCATTTGAATTTAGAAATTCAAATAATTGGAAAATGACAATTAATCTCAACAAACTTGAATTTGTTAATCTTAATTAGGGATTAGAAGAATTGATTAATATGGGGAGACATTAATTAATTTAGAATTAATTAATCAAAGGGGGATGTGAGATGAACTATATAAATAAATCATTTAGATTTATTTACTAGTAGATGAATAGAGAAATTAATTAAATTTCTTGTGAATTCAAGTAATTAGGAAGGTGAATTAATCAAATAATTGCATATTTAATTAACTATCTTCAGACCATTTTTAGGTGTATACACCTATCATCCCATCTTCAGTACCTCTAGAGTTTGTTCTTTATTTATCTTCACAGTTGTTTAGATTTGCTTCAGTTTATTTTATATCTTCTTATTCAAATAGTTGGACCATGGAGTAGTCTTCCATGGCACACATCATGAGACTTTTCCCTACATCTCCCTTTATGGAGTTGCTTCTGCCATGGCCATTTGATTTTTTTATTCCTAAGGGGAGGAACGTGGTTATCCACTCTCACATCATAAACAAATTCATCCTTGAGCCTTCATATTCAACATTGGAGCTTGTCACTTAAGGGGGTGATACATCATCTCTTATTTTATATCTTGTGGGAGGAATCTTGATTGTACTTATGTCATCGATTCATTACTTAGGGGACATCCACCTAACCAAGAGTTCATACACCCTTGTAGTTTGTTTTCTTTTGGTGTTGAAGGGCACACCTCTATGTTGAAGAACTATGTTTATCAGTTTGAGTTGTAGAGTAAATGAAAAGACATATGGAAAAACTTGAATATAGCACATGACATCAAGATTAATTTGGTTGGTAGGGTCTATGATATGTGGTGCTTTGTCATTCAGGTTCTTTCTTACTTTTTTTCAAACCCTAGATTCATTATTCTAATTTCGAGTCACTACAGAAACACATTCTATTAAAAATTTACACTATCTTAGTTTTTGAGATTTGATTTGTTCTAATATCACTTGATTTATAGTATAAGTAATTTAATTAATTGAATAATTAATTAAAAATAGAATAGAAAAATATAGTGATGTTATCTATAATTTCTAAGAAAATGTTATTAGAATTTATTAAAAAAAAAATTGAGTTATATAAAAAATACACAAGATTTATACTCATGAAAATTATAACATATTCTTAAGATGACACACTCATTACAACTACAAAGCTAAATAAGATATTTAGGATAAGATAACATTCAATCAAGAAAAATAAAAAAACCACACCAACATCTAACTCAGTGCAAAATAAATAAATAATTACAAATGTCTCCATCCTCACATGATCATCTTATTTTTCCTATTCTTTTTTACTCCACATACATTGGAGATACACATAATTAATCAACTACATGTAACTAAATTACAAAAAGATAAATACAACTTGCAAGGTAAATATTACACATAAGGTGGACTGATGTAGTGTGACATCTCTTTGAGATATTTAAAAAATTGAGATAGAAGATATCAAAGATAATCTTGAAAGAGTCATTTATATTCAAACTAAACTAGATTGACTTCAATTTCTTCAAACCCTCTACATCATGCTTGTTCATATTATTTTTAGATATAAGTTCAAATCAGATATTATATGACATTTATTATTGTATGATAAATTTGACAATAACACAAATTATTTAATGAATCTATTATTGATTATTATTTTCATCACAACACTTGATTCATTTAAAACATCTTTATTTTATCTTAATAATCTAATATTTAATAATTTTAGTCATGTTTGTCTTACTAAACAAAACTTTAAAATGCCTAATAGAAGGAAAAATATTCATAAAAAGTCACAAAGAGAAGTATTCATGGGAACATCAAATATTAAATTAACTAATTCATTTTGATCTCTTCTTTATCTCATAATATATTAGTCCTTTAAAAAACTCTTAAAAGACTAGTTCTTCATACACAACTAAACTACTTTTAAAAAAAGAAATTGTTACTACTTACAAAATGAAGGTGAAATAAATAGAAAATATTCTTCATTATTTTTTAAGTATTCCTCAATATTAACTATATTTTTAGTGGTATTGTTTATCATATATATCTTAAACTATAAATAAACTTAATCTTATTATTATGTTGACTTCTTTATTTATATTTTTTATTTCAATATTAAATTTTAAAAACAAATCAATCTAAATGTCTAATTAATTAATTTTCAAAAATATTAATAAAAATATTATAAATAAATATTTATATTAAAAATTACTAATAAATGTAATCTTATTATTATGTTAACTTATTAGTTATATTTTTAATTTAGATACTAAATTTAAAAACAAGTCAACTTAAATGTATAATTAATAAAAGAATTAAAAGTATTAATACAAATATTATAAATAATTATTTATATATAAAATTACTAATAAATATAATTTTATTGTTTATTATTATCTTGGTTTACTTTATTATGTTTTAATTTATATATTTAAATTAAAAAAAAAATCAATTTAATAATACTACAAAATATGTTTTCATTATATTTATTACATTAAAATCATTAATAAATATATTTCATTACATTATTAGTGAATATATTATAAATATTTATTTAATTAATTATATATTTTAAATCAATTTAAATTATTTAATACCAATAAGATGAGCAAGCTTGCATTGAACTAGGGAAGGATATGGCTCCCAACACAATTTCATAACAAAAAAAGACTCACAATATTTATAAGTAAACTCCTTGTCACTACTACTAGACTCCTCACTATCAAGTTCCCCCAAATTAATACCAACTAGCCTTGCATCTAAAGTGGTAGAATCCTCATTAACCTGTGATGGATCCCCTAGCTCTAAATCCCATCATGTTGTTGGAATCTCTTTGTACACAAGTGTCTTGAAATCAATGAGATAGAAATCCCTATGTATAGCCACAAGCTTCTCTTCTCTCCTAGAGGTAAGTTTGTTCATCTTAAGAGAGTGGATGAAGCTATATGTAGATCAGTTCCTCTCAATAGTTGAAGAATAGGAAACCGGAGATCACAAAAAATTTCTAGAGTGATAGTGAAATATTGTTGACCATGACAATTAAATCATAAAAGTGGGTCCTCCTATGGCATAGTTTCTATATGCATCTTAGTTGTGTTTGGATAACCCCTAAGAGTGGTAAATTTAGTCCACTTAGTGTGAATCATGTCGGCATTTTCAAGATCATGCATCTTATCAATGCACCTAAATAAATACCCTTCACCTCATCATTCTGAATCAATGTAACTCTACTAGGCCTAGCTTTGTATCACTTAGGATTCAATGCATATGCAACAATATGCAAGGGAGTTTTGAGCTTGTCTCATCTACACTAAATTATTGGATTAATGTTCTCATTGTAGATTATTAAAGTGGGGTCCTTCACTCACACAATATACCTTATCTGGTCAAGCGTATAATTGATGCACTCATACACCTCTTGAAGGGTAGTTGCATCCCCATCCCCATATCTGATGACCTATTAATATCGAGCAACGATGGAGAATATGTATTTTTTATCACTCCAAAACAAATTACTCTTCAATATCTCCTTCACTCTCCTCCCCTACTCTATCTTGGCTTTCTACCCATCTATTTCATTCTATTGCCAAAACCATGAGTTGCAGTTCAACTTGAAACTTGTGAGAATTTGCCAAGATCTAGAGGCAATGGAAAGCACAAATAAGAGAGACAAAATATATGATAGGAATAAACTGTATTCTATCAAGATGCAAAATATGATAACTGGATCATTATAAGATGTTCAATAATTGTTCATACAATGTACATGAGCTTGCTTATATAGGCAAGGCTATATGGATATGTGAGCACATAAACATGACATGTGGCTCAATAAGAAACAACGGTAGGTAGGAAATAGGTGTGGATAGGTAGGAGAAACAATAAAATATTCCACATGAGGTGGAATGTAACAACAAGATAAGATCAACACCATAAAAGGTGGAAATTCTCCTACACACACTATCCCAATGTGGCACAAACACCCAAGTGTCTCATACCCATTCCTAAGTAAACTTAAGTAAAGTGTTATAATATCCAAGATGAATAATTATTTACACCAACACCCCCCCTTAAGTGCAACTTAGAGGAATGCACTAAAGTCTACAATGCAACTAAGCAATGCAAGATGGGTCCCAGATACAAGGCCATGTTAGGTACTCATGTACAAATGCAAATGCAATCTCCCATAAAGCGAGGAAAGAGAGAAAAATCGAATGGGAAAAAACCCTTCCCCAAAAGAGAGATGATGAAAGCACACAATTCTCTCAAAGATGAATGAGAAGAACAAAAAATATGTCCCCCCATAAGAGAGAAGAAGAGACCATGAAGCCCCCCCTCAATGTCAAATCTCCTACAAGGATGGTCCAAGATGTTGACCAAAATACCTCCCCATAAGAAAGAAATAGAGCTAATGCTACACCAATAATTTCAAAGTGTGACAAAACCAGGTACCAAGTTGATGACGATGAATCACTCGCTGCAACAAAATGAAGATCAAGCATGGAGACAACCTGCTTTGAACATCATCTGGATACTCGTAAATGGTAGAAATACTGGTACAATCTATGTCTCACAAGAGCCATGCATAAATGTGTACAATCTAAGTCTCAACTGGAGCCATGCACGAAGTCTCACAAGATATTCCTAATCTATGTGTACAAGAGGATTACATCAAATAGTCAACAATGACAAGATACAAAGAGGTGTGGCACTTTATGATAGTGTGAGTACAACATTTCTCATGCAAGAGCATACAACATGATAGTGCAAATCTGGAAACATGAAAATGATGCCACCAAGAAGCCCTATAGAATACTACAGAAAAAGATGCCTCCAATTGGGATGTGGCCAAGAGATATAAAGGAGAAAATCTACCCCCCCGAACCTTGACTGTCGGTTGGAAGCACTGCAAGACAGGTATGATGTAGTGTCCACCCTTGATTTGACTTATTTTGACTAGAGTTGACTTTTATATTATGCTTGATAGACTTATCTAGACTATATTTTGATGATTTGGATGATGATTACTCATTTTGCTTTAATGACTTATTATTTGGTTATCCATATGGATGTTGGTACTATCATGATTGATCAGGTGATTTGACGATATATATATATACTCGATGGATTTTATATGCTCACTATGTGATGGATTATTGATAGATTAGATTTATCATGGTTCTGATGATGTTATGATTACACTAACCTTACTTCATGATTTGATTTGATGAGATGTTTATGATATGTGTTTGACTATTGTTTGATTGTCTTCGTGATAGAGATGATTCCACATCACTCATTGTGAGCGGGATGTGTCATTGTGATTCTCTATCACTTGCTTGTTCTATATATGTATATGTATGTTGTATTGTCATTTTGTGGTTGCAGGATTTTGTAGGTACCAGACATCGACTCCACCTAGCTTCACAGGTCTGAGCGTGTCTTAGTTCCAATCGCTTATGTGGTTCGGAGATGGCATGAGTTTCCCCTCACATACTCTAGGTCTAAGTTGTTCACTGTGTGTAGTCAGTGTCTTGGCATAATCACCATGTCAGTTAGTAAGCTTGGTCTTTTGGTCTGGTGAGCTTAGTGTATGCCAGTTGATTTACTTGATTATGTTAGAATAATTATGTGGCTCTTGATGTGTAGTTTATATTTGGTAATGTTTATTTTAATGCATTTAATTTACAAGTTTTGAATATTTAATTAACTGGTATTTACATTTAAATGATAATTAACGTTTATTGATTTTATGATTAGTTCATAATTGATAAACTTTATTGTTGCTTAGTATTTATTTAATATTTGTGATTTGATCTCTAATGGTATTTGATTATTTAATTTATTATTTGACCTTCCTTGGTTGGATATTTATTTGATATCTTATATTTATTTGGTTCTTTAATTTATTTTATTAGCTTTTGGTTTATTTGATTTTTATCCCCTTTTGGATTATTTAATTACAGCTTATATTTATTTAATAGTTTGACTTTTATTCCTAAATGGGGTGTATGAACACTTTAAATTAAATAAAGAAATAAAACAATCCCACTTATCTAAATAAGTATATTTTATTTACTTTACCTACCCTTCACTCTCATTGGTTAAATTCAAAATGGATGAATAAATTATATTATATGGTGGGTTGGTAAAATATACTCCAAAATGGAATATCTTGATTGGCCGAAATTGAGGCTAGGGTTTGGGATTATTGTTGCTTTTTTTTTTTTCCCGTGAAGTTTTTCGGGTTGGTTTCTGCTCTTCTCTGGAAATTTTTCCAGCAAGCTTCTTTCTTGGCTTTGGATTTCCTCTCTCTTGGATTTGGTTGGAGCTTGGATTGGACTTAGTTGGCTTGTGGGAGCTCTTCTTCAGATTCTTTTTCCATTACTTCAAATTGCAGGTTGGAGTTCTTTTCCTTTTCATTTGTTTTCAATGGCTTCTATATGTATGATTGTGTCTGTAATTGTTCTGGGTATTGGGTTGAAATAATATCTTATTCTATAGTTTATTATTGTTGAAAGGAATTTTGGGGAGAAACTTTATATTATTTGAGTTTTGTATAGTTGCTGGAACATATATTTTTGGTTTTCCCATGTCTGCATTTCGTAGCTTTGTGAATTTGCTGTGGAGATCCTTGGTTGATTAATCCTCTCCTGTATGAGATGAGATTGGTCTTCCTTGATAAGTCCTTTAGTTGTGAATGTCAGGACTATCCACATTTGATTCTCTGTGAAGTTTTGTAGAAGTTTTGTCTGTTTTTATGTCATGAAGATTTTTGGTTAGAACTTGATCTACAGTTCAAGATATCTTAATGTGTTTATACCCAAGCAATCCTTATTTCTGGGTGTCACTTTCCATATGTTTTTTGAGTATTTTCATTTTGTCTGTGATTTGTTATTTTACCCGATTTTTCTATAAGTTTTGTGCAAAAGCGTTGTTCTGGGATGCATATGCGTTGTTTTGTGATGCATATGTGTTGCTTTGTGCAGCATATGCATGATTCTAGAACGCATAAGCACAAATTTGGAAACAAAAGCCTTGTTCCAGAATGCATATGTGCAATTCTGGAATGCATAAGTGTTGTCTTGTGTTGCATTTGCGCTATTCTGTGTTGCATATGCGTTGTCCTATGGGGCAAAAGCACTAACTTGACTGTATTTTGTATTTTCCCAGTTTTGGTCATTTTTGAAGTATTTGTCCAAATTGATTTTTGTACCAGAGGCTTTATTTGAGGTCTGTTAATACTTCCAGATTGGGCTTTTACCAATCTTGGTGTATTTTGATGGTTTTATGTATATTTACTTCTCTATACCATTGTGGGTATTCTAGACTCTCTTCTATGTGGATAGGCTATGGATGATTGAGATGATTTTTATGCTGTTGTGGACCAGCAAGTGAGTAAGCCTTGTTGTGATGCTATTCTATACTTGATGGCAACATTTGATGGCTTGTTATGCCTTTGTTCATTGTTAGCCAAGAGGCTCATTTTGCTATATTGATGTTGTTGTAGCCTTGTTTATGTTGTAGAAATATGTGTGGAAGTTGTTGGCTACATTGAGTATTGTTTTCATGTATTTGTGTGGTAGAGCCTCTTGTGATTTATTGTTGGGCCATGTTGGGAGGAGTGGGCTTCCTTGTGATGACCGGGGTCATGAGAGATAGGCTTGCATGAGGTTCCTTGTAAGGATGCATGAAGTCTAGACCACCAGGGCACATTGGAGTTTTCTTTGATTAAGTAAATAAGTGATAACCTAATAATTGATGGGTTGGGTAGTTAGATTAATTAACAAGATGATAAATTGAGTTGTGCCTCATGACTTAGTCCTAGGGAGGATGTTTTAGGATAAGTATGAGAAGGCCGTGAAGATGGTAAGCTAATCTCCCTTAGTCTCTCATAGGTTGAGATGGCTCCACATGTCCATCAGGCTAGTGCCTTATGTTATTATGTTATTATGTTATGAGGATGGCATGTGATGACACTCCACTCCTACATGTGTCTCCCCTTTGTGATTTGAGATTATTCTTATTGGATGCATTTATGTCTTGATGTGTTTTACGCCTCTGGGAGTTCATTCTTGTTGTATTGTGTAAGTTCTTGCTTGAGAGTCCTTGTGTGGTTAGTCTCCTTGGTTATAGGTGCCAGCTTAGGTTTAGAGTGTGTGTTGGGACCTTGTGTCATCTCCTAGCATGGGGGGTGGTTCCTTTGGTTCCACATGGTCGGGTGGTTGGTGCTTTTAGCCATTGGGATGTTCTCTTGGATTCTTCTTGCGTGGATGTGGATTCTTCTTCATGATGTGCTATGGATGTACCTTGTAGTAGATTTATGTAATGGATAAGATGGAATGTATGTAATGAAATATCTTTTTATATAGTAGATGCTTTCATGTGAGTAAAAAGAGCTATGCTCATGATGTAACTAATGTACTTGTATTTGTAAGATGGATTGTAGTTAGAAATTGGAATTTAGAGATATAGTCTTTGTAATATTGTAGAGATGTGATTTTATGAATCATGGAAATAAGAAGATTATAGTTGGAATTGAATGGAAATTGCTTTATGGATTAGTGGTATTATCTCATGCAATGTTTAGAGGCTAATTAGAATGGTAAATAATCTTGAAAGAGGAATATTTGTAGATTAGAAAGTGAATATGTAGAAGATGTTAATTGAATGTAGTAAATGGGAATGATTTCACCTAGATGCATCGGTAGAAAGGAAAAGTATGCATATCATGAGGAATAAGTATGCATTAGTGAAATATACCTACCTTGTGTGTAGTAAGTTATTGTGGGAATGAATTAAGTAATGATGTTAAAATGCCCTAGAGAAAGATTATTGATGTTGTGCTATTTCCGCTTGTGTTATTTGATGAAATGAGAAATGAAGTATGTTCATATTGGTTAAATGGTTAATGAATGTAAATAGATGGAGATGTTATATGTTGCATTAGTTGTTGTTAGATGTTAATTAAGAAAAAAAAATTATCTCCATTTGTATATTATTGTTTAGTTTCTTTAGGGTATTTTGGCGGGCATTACATATGAAGTGACAAGAAAAAATTATGTTCCCAATTTGACTTATTCCATGATATTTTTGTTTTTAAAAGATTTTAAAAATCTAAAAAAAAAATTTATTATGTCCATAAAAAACTTTATTAAAAAAAAAATGAAAAAATGAAAAAAAAAGTAATCATTTTTTTTTGAAAGCAAAAAAAACTTTAATAAAAATTTATTAAAGATAAAAAAACTTTATCTTTTTATTATTAAACAAACTATGTTAAAAATTTTATTTAAAAAAAAACTATTTAAAAAAACAAAAAAAAGATTTGTACACCCCCCCACATGGGGAGGGGCCCGCAGAGTACTGCTGGACCACCGCAGGTACACTACAAGGCCTTAGTGCTTGCGGACACCCGTAGGTACATTGCGGGGCCACAGTGCCTGTGGTTACCTGCAGGTACACTACAAGGCCGCAGGTACACTATGGTTACCCGTAGTGCCTGCAAGACCGCAGGTACATTGTGGTGTCCCACAGTACTGCGAGCACCCCCAAATTTTTTTATTTTTTTATTTTTAAAAACAAAACCAAAAATGCCCCCCTCCCCTAATAATATGAAAATTTTTGGTTTTTAATAAAAAAATATTTTTTTAATTTTTTGAAAAAAATAAATAGAAAAAAAAAAAAAAGTTTAGACTTGTACCTGCAAGTTCGTATTGTGGGCCAGGAGGGGAAATTTTTTCATCTCGAGGTAATGGAGGCCGATTTCGATGAATTGATAGTCGATCTTGGGGGTTTTGGACCTTTTGAGCACAATGACGATGATGGATTTGGCCAAAAATGCTCCAAAATTGCTGATCACCGTCAGGACAAGTCACCACCCTCCACCTTCAAACAACTCTAGATTTGGCCTCGGATGTCGGATTTGGATTAAAAAAAGGTGATTCTAACTTTCAAGAACCTCCTCAATCAAATGGTGACCTTAGATTTGACCGAACAAGATCCAATAATAACCTGCAATAAAAACCTCCAAAATGCAAAACCCCAAATTTCTATCAATTGATAAACCAATGGAACTATAATGGCTCTGATACCATGTGTGAATTTGCCAAGATCTAGAGGCAATGGAAAGCACAAATAAGAGAGATAAAATATTAGCTATAAATTGTATTCTATCAAGATGCAAAATATGATCAACTGAATCATTACAAGATGTTCAATAATAGTTCATACAATGTAGATGAGCCTGCTTATATAGGCAAGGCTATATGGATATGTGAGCACACAAACATGACATGTGGCTCAATAAGAAACAAGGGTAGGTAGGTAGGAGAAATAATAAAATATTCCACCTGAGGTGGAATGTAACAACAAGAAAAGATCAACACCATAAAAGGTGGAAATTCTCCTACACACACTATCCCAATGTGGCGCAAATACCCAAGTGCCTCATACCCAAACTAATATTAAATGGATTTCCTAAGTAAACCTAATCAAAGTGTAATAATATCCAAGATGAATAATTATTTACACCAACAAAACTCAATCATTCTCTCTAAATAATTAAATAGGATGCATATCTGATCTCAAATAGTTTCAAGAACACCTTCTTTAAGAAGGTCCTAAAGAGTGCATGTAAAGTTTGGTGGTTGTAGATAAACATCTAAATATCTCTCACATCATTGATAACTCCTCTAATCTATCTAGTCCTCCCCATCTCCTTAAATGTATTGTTCATGGCATTCACACAACATGGATTCCACCAAATATATATTTAGGCTACCTCAATAAGTTTCCCTATAGATCTACATATGTGTCCTATATCTGTCACTATTTGGATCACATTTTGTTTCCCAACCTCCGTAATAGCCTCCTAGAGGACCTCAAACTAAAAATCAACATCTTAGTGATGCCTTGTACAATCAACTACTTTGAGAAAGTTTAGGCTCTTTGCACATGTAACCATGATGTTGATGAGTTGATGATGGCTAATTTTTGTGTACCCATCCATAACTATGTTACATCCAAACTCCACCCAACATGCCTTCATCTTATATTCTCTATCAAAACATTAATCTTGGATTAGATCTTATCCAAGGTTGTGGCCCTCAATTCAATCTCACTTGGTGGTACATATCATGGTTATCTCCTCACCACCATTGATGTCAAATATTTATAATAAGGAGATTGGGTTGCCTAAAATGGGATGTCATTGGCAAAGAAGAACTTACCAATGGCATAATCTATCTCATCCTTCAGTCGCACATTGAACAATTTAGCCATGGGCTTACTTTGCAACTTGTATTTTCTCCTACCCTCTCATGATTGGGTGACAATATTAAAAGTGACTTAAGGACTTAACATTGTTCCTCTCATCTGCAATGTTTGAATAGAAGCATGTAGCTATCCCTAATGAAGTTGTGCCCTACCAAACAAAGTAGTAGGCATTGCAATTTCACTATTATCAAGGATGCCCCAAAACTTGTTGATCTCAATTCTATATTTGATGTTCTTAGGATCTTGTAAAAAATGGCATGGCTCAACACATTTTCCTAGAAGAAAAATATTTTTTTCATTAACTCTATTAATGCTACCAAACCATGTAAAATCACAAATGTTGCATTTCTTCTTCCAAGCGTGATTACCTATCCCCTATGTGACTGACATATTTTATGCAAACTATTTGAGAGGAGACCGAGGATCAAAAGGACCCTTATCATACTATACCAATAATTCAAAAGGGTAATTTGTACTAGATAACAACTTCTACTTCTACTTCTACTTCTACTTCTACTTCTACATTGCACTCGTCATGAAACTAGATCTAGTGACAAGATAAGCCCCATGGCCATCCCCCTCAGCCTTGGGTTCATATTCTAAATCATTTCCACTATGAGAATGAATTTATATCCCATCCTCAATCATATCATGAGAGATTATTGTGATACTACATTTCACAAAATAAAAATAAATAAAAATAGTAAGCACCTAGTTTCAGACTAGTTTACAAAATTTGAAAATAAAAATAAATTTTTTATGTTGAATCATGAGGGAAAAATGATGATAACATTGGAATCATTCATCATTTTCCCCTCAAGATTCAACAACAAATTTGATTTTGAAAATGCAACAAACAAAAAACAACATAAAAATTTGAAAAATAAAAAATGAAACAAACAAAAAAAAAAACAAAGAACCAATCTCATGCTTGAAAATATATTCAAAATGCTATATAATCCTCATTTTATTCTTCTTCTTTCTTCTTATCACTCCTCTTACACTTGTACTTTCTCAACCTATCTATTTTCACTCCTTTTTGAGTTTCTCTCCTCTTCAACTAGTTGTTAGAAAAAAATAGAAAAAAAATGTGAGAAAAAGAGAGGATTTGAGGGGGTTTTGTAAGAATATAGTGTGGATGGGGACCATATAAAATTGGAGTTCCACCCTAACCCCAAAAAATGTAACCAAAAATAAAATAAAATAAAATAAAAATAAAAATTGACAATTTTTTTACGTTTCTAGTGTATTTTTTTCTGGATTCGATTGTGTGTATATTTTTTCATCAACGTTTCGAATCACACTCCGTGATTCATCATCAGGATGAAGAGAATTCCCAAGACATGAAAGATGTTGAGATGCAGATTTGAGGCAGAATATAAAGAGGAGAGGGGTGGGGGAAGGCACGAGAAACAAGGAGAGAGGAAAGAGAAAAGGAAAAGACCACCTGAAGGGTGGGAGACCTAAAAAACTCCAAGGAATAAACCACCCACAGAAAAGAAAAAAGGAAAGCGCAGCATCACAATCAAAACCACTAAAAAACACAAAAGAAGAAAAGAATATGGGACAAAAATTAAAAATTAAAAGAATAAATAAATGAATACAAATACATAACAGAATATACGCAAAGGCATAAACCAAAAGACAAAAAACCAGAAACAGATAAGAAAAGAGAAATTTACAATTCCAAAAGACAAGAGCATATAAAAATAAACACACGATGAGGACTGAAAGCAAATATAAACTAGAAAATAAACAAAAAGGAAAATAGACCAAAGGGGGAGAGGGAGACGCACAAAAGAAGAAGAAAGAGGGGGAGAAGTCAAGGAGGGGGGCGGGGATGACGCTGGAGGGCCAGAAGAAGAGGGTGCCACGAGATGCTAAGGTTTAACCCATCGTCTCGATTAAGATTGGATGGGTGCTGAATGATAGCAATGGCCTCTTTAACTTTCCTCTTGAAAAAGTTGTTCTCCCTACACAATACCTGAGTGTCCTCCAAACAGATATGATGTTTGGTAGTAGTTGAATGCTCGGCTAAGGCTGATTTTTTTACGTCTGGTGATGGGAGACATCTAGACGTCTTCAAGGTGCTTGAGGAATGCCTGCATTTCTTGGGCCCACATAAAATTAGGGCTCCACCCTAACTACAAAAATAAAATAAAAAAATTAAATTTAAAACAAATTACACATTTTGATATTTTTTATGTATGGTGATGGGAGACACTTAGATGTCTTCAAGATGCCTGAGGGATGCTTGCACGTCTTATAGATGTCTCTAAGAAACCTAGCTATTTTCCCATCTCTGGACATACCTGTAGGTGAGAAAATATGTCTGATATCTTATGAGAGAAGATCTAGATAAATCATTCACCCAATAATGAATTACCTATAATGAACATGCATGCAAAAATCAAAATGTCTAAACTAACACACACAAAGATGCGTGCAATGGGAATTTACCTCCATTGCACTCCTATTCCTCAAGATTTCATATTCAAAATAATTTTCTCGTCAGAAGCACTTCTATGAAAAGCTATGAGATGATGGAGATTCAAGATGCAAGATAAACAAAATAAAGATAACAAGATGCAAGATGAAACTATCAAGATAATGGATGCTAAGAAAAATAGAGTTCTCAAGAATGTATAAACAATGGATGGATTCTCAAAATTTCCAAGATAATAGATGGGTGCTCAAAATGCCAAAATAATGGATGGAATAATGAGAGAGAGGCTTGGCTTTTATAGATGTTCTCTGGGTGACCTCATGTTGGATGAATATGAAATAAAAAGTAGGGAATCCCATGTGTATGAGGTGGGTCAAAATAGATAGATGGAAAAGCACAAATAATTGGTGGTTGCATAGTGTAATATGTTTGTGATAATAGTGTGTAATATTAATATAAATGGCTAAATAATATTAATGTAAAATTTTATGTGTCTACAATACCAATGATGTACCAATGGTGGTGGTAGGATAGTGGGATATGCCCTCTCCCCATCTCATATCTCCAATGAATATCCTTATTTCAAAAAAACCTTATTCATCCAAAGGATCTTATATTGAAACTAAATTGAACCAAACTTACTAAGCCCCAAAACTTTGGCATTAAATTTATTGCTCATTCAACACTTCATAAGAAAATTTAAAATAATTTTTCTCCTATATTGGTATCAATTGTACAAATGTTTGTGGCCTCAAACAAAAATACAACACAATTTCACTTAGCTTACACAACCTTATTGTTCTTGGTGTCTCTATGCACACCTCCCTTATTTGCTTAAATGTTGTTGTTGGACCCAACAAAGAAAAAATGATCAATATCGTTATGGTGTCACCTATTTAGTGAGACTCCTAGTCTAGGCACCACTCCTAAAGAATTAATTATTTATAGAACAACCATTACTCCTTTATATGTTGGAGCAGCCAAGACAAAACAACAACACCCATTGAGCAATCATTTCACTTTTATTTTCAATGCTCAAATATTATTTAATCTATTTCACAGGAACTTGTTGAATACATAAAATGACCCACCAATTATTATAGGACACACTACACACCATCTATTCCCCCTTCGTAGCATTATGCCTTTACATGATTACTTAAATTTGCATTACTGTACATTGCGTCCTCATCTATCCAAGAAAGGTAATGGTTATTGAGATCTTTGTGCTTCAACAACACATGGGAAATTGTCAAAATTAAACTCTTGCCATCCATGCTCAAACATTCACTGCTTTAATAATTATCAAATCACATAGCATTTATGGGCATACATCATTCACAACCATTGAGGAGAAAAGGGATCTCTGATACCAAATGATAGATAATGGTAAAAACTTGATTGATTTATTTAGAGCACACAAGAAACATATTTATACAATGGAGATAGGAATTATCACTTAGGAATAACATAACTACACAAGAAATAACCATACACACCAATATAATTCACCAACAATTCAGTGCTTATTAGAGATCTACATAGTAGAGATCTTGATGCAGTTGGTAGTGTTCACCATGCATCTCAATTGAATAAGTTCTCTAATTTTCCTCCCATTGAGCATGCAATTTCATTGAATTGTCCTATCTCTCATGCATTAAGAAAATATTAAAATTTTGAGGAAATTTTTGTCACTTGAACCTATGTATGCTTTAGTCTTTCATAGTGGTTCATGAGACTTCTTTTGATCCTCCTCCTCCTCCTCATCCTCCTCCTCTTGCTTCTTGAGAGATAAATTTAGTTCAACAGGTTGATTGCTCCCTTATAGTTTTTGTAGAGTGGGATGATAACTTGCTAGATATTACAAGTTTATTTGATACATCACACACTGTAAACATTGCTGACATGATCAAGGATATTCCATTTCTCTTTGATGGTAGTTTGAGAATTCTTATCATCCCATCTTCAGTACCTTTAGAGGTTGTTCTTCATATATCTTCATATTTGTTTGGATTTGCTTCAGTTGATTTCATATCTTTTTATTCAAATAGTTGGACCATTGAGTAGTCCTCCATGGCACACATCATGACACTTTTCCCTCCATCTCCCTTTATTGGGTTTCTTCTTTCATGACCATTTGATTTGTTTCTTCCTAAGGGGAGGAATGTAGTTAGCCACTCTCAAATCATAAACAAATTCATCCTTCAGCCTTCATATTCAACATTGGAGCTTCTCTCTTATGGGGGTGATACATCATATCTTATTTTCTCTCTTATGGGAGGAATCTTTATTGTACTTATGTGATCGATTCATTACTTAGGGGACATCTTGAGTCCTTCATGCTTGTCATGTGTACTCTTTTTTTCATTTTTTTCTCTTTTGGAGAGGATTTTTCTTACACTAGTTTTTTCTCCTTTTCTTTATTTGTGAGAGTTGCATTGTTGTGAGTTGCATTACTTTGCATTGGTTTGTACATGAGTACCTAATTAGGCCTAGTTGTTAGGACTTGTTCATGCATACATTTTGCATTCTTCATTAGCTCTTTAGCTTATCCCTAAGTTAAGCTTAAGGGTGGGTGTTGTATTAATTATGGAATTTAACTAATTCTTATTAATTCGATCCTTGAATTAATTTTTCACTTAAGCTAAACTTAGGCATTTTTTGTTATCTAGAGTTTCCTTTTATATATTTAGTTCTATCTATAGTTGAGCTTAATTTAGCTCCTACTTTGCATTGATTTAGTTCTCCTAATTTTAGCATTAGGGTTATGCACCTAGGGTTTCATTCATCCTTTTATAAGGATGCATTTCATTGTAATTGTGTATCTCCATCATTCTTTGTGCAAAAATAATTCCCTACTTGTTATAGAGAATACAACATTTTTTTGATCTCTTTTGTGTCACAGGTGCCTATCTTATAGATGATGCTTAGCTCTTGTGGTTGATCATCAACTTCTACATTGACAAAAGCATAAATGGACACCTAAAAATTCCAATCTCCATGTATACGATGAAATTGGGAATTCAAAATATTGTAAACCAAATAAGATTCAACCACATTGAACCCTAGTTCTATAATAAAATCTACTATACACCAATGAAGAACCTAAAAATATGCAAACCAATGAATATGAAAGATTATACCCTTCACATGCTCATTAGGGTTTGATCTCCATTGTTTCCTAGCTTCATTGATCTTGCTTTGATATGTTGGTTGCTCTTAGATTTTGTATGTGTGTAGAAGAGCTCATTAAAGAAAAGATTATGGTTGTGTAGTTTGACAATATGTAGATGCTTGATTGAATGCTATTAGGGATGGATAAGGAATACTGATCCTCTTTTATAGAGAGTACCCTAGAAATGGAGGGCTAGGATTAATAGGAGGAAGGATAAATGGTTGGATTAGATTAGAGGGTGGGTATAGCAAATAAAAAAATACTAGAGAGGTGGTTAAAGGTAAATTAAGAGATAGGGTTCACCCCATAGCGTAGCGGTACTGCTGCGAGCCTCCCCTAGTGGAGTTTGTGAGTTGAATGCACAAGGCTTGGCCCCCCTTTTCCCCTACTGTCTGTTCATCTCTCACTGCACTAGTCTACTGACTTGGCAGACAACAATTGGCAGGAGAGGTTGCTCGCTGTTGGTCCCCCCGATTCTGGTTGGTCGATTACTCTCCGATCATTGGCTAGGAAATTGACAGTTGTGCTCTCAAGCTGTGTAGGGTGCTTCAAAGACGATGCCTTGGCCCTCGATAAGGAGATGAGGTCCTCCTTGTGATCTCACTAGTTCATAGCTCCAGTCAAAAGCGCTTAAAAAAAAAAACAGTAAATTAAGAGATAAATGACAAGTGTCATGGAGGGAAAAAGCTAATTAATTAATTAAATAAATAAAGATTTATTTAATAAATGGAAGAAGTGGGGCAAATTAAATAAATAAAATTATTTATTTAAATAGGGAAAGACTAGAAGAGAATTAGTAAATTAATTAAATAAATAAAGATCTATGTAATTAATAGAAGGCTTAGGATAAACTAATTAAATAAATAAAATATTTATTTAATTAGGCTAGGACAATTTTAGGTGTCTACACTTGGTAGTCCTTTTTCCTTCCTAAGAATTCATTATAAAAATAATTGATCAATTTACTTAGTGGCATGATCTGAAGTAGATGGAAGGTTTTTTATAAAGGTGCACAAGACCTACCCATATATAGTATTATTAAATAAGAAAGCATTAATTACATATGCATATATTAACTATACATGTAATTACTAAATACTTGTATCTCCAATAGTAAATATTTTATTTTTAAATTCTTCTCTTATAATGTGTTTCAAGATTACATTGGTCAATGTGAATCCCAAATTTATAATGTTAATAGATAAATTTTGGGGCCAATATTGCCCCAAATCAAATATACAATGCATACTTAAAATACCTAAATAATAAACAACATATATTATATAACCTATGGATTGATTCCCATAATTTAATTTTTCATCGACCTTTAATTAAATCTCTCATAATTCTCAACTAGGCCTAGGTGAGAGTCCACTAATCTTCAAAAAACCCTCGGTACGAGCCCACAAGTTATAAGGTATGTAAACCTTCATGTCTTTTTTATATGACAAAACCTCTAATCATGTGCCTTTCTCTACCATCCATCACAACAAATTTAAAATCAAAAAAATAATATGAAAATGCTATAACATAGTCTTGCCACCTAGGCACCAAAAGAAAAATTAAAGAATCAACAACCTCTATAACTATCAATCCTCTAGCACATGTCAAAAATAGTCTAACTTTTTTTTTTTTAATTAATCATTGAATGCCTATATGGTATTTGTGCCATTTCACCAAATCAATGGGTAACGAGCTATTATGACTATTGAGTATATAGGCACAAATATTACATATGAAATGCATTCTATTGTCTATATAATTACAACCATAATATTCACTTCTTTCTAAAGATTTTTCGCAACACACACTTGTACTTCAATCTATGTACATACCACTTGGGTTCTATGAAAGTAAATCTAAACAATGGAAAACAATACATCCAACAGGACTTAAGTGATAGATGGGTGGCTTTATATTGAAGTAAAATGGATAAATATATCTACTCTATTACAGAGGTTGAATCCAATAATTGTAGTGACAACTTGCTAAGATGAAAACAACATGGGATTTTGAATATTTGATCATCTAGTCAAACAAAATTAGGTATTTATCTTGTCAATAGAGGTTTTGATACTATTTTAGTATTTTCTTACCAAAATACCAAGAGGAAATATGATTAAAAATCCTAAAGGATCCTGAATTTTACTTATCCAAGAGGGAATACCCTTCTATTGTCTATTTACTTTCAAAGGCACACATATGTTAGTAGTAAAATTAAGTGGCAAGCTAACATGTTAGGTACAGTGTTTATTATATTAACTTAGATCATGCCCATTGATGCTTTGGGGGAATTATTTTTTGAATTACATAAAACTTAAAATAATCAATTCTATATTTGACCTATAGTTTCACAAAGACCAACAAATAAAAATACATAATGCCAAATTCTAATGTTTTCATGACAATCAGTTGTGCCTTATGCATACTCAACATGTTTGTAACATCTTTTATATGTAATTCTTTACTACCTTAATTTTTTCCTACTCCTCTTTTTCTTATATGATCCACTCCTCCTCTCATCCATTTGCAATCTAACAAAAACACAATTGCTTTCCGTAATAGAGTTCACACATCTTTGAGCACTATAGGCTTTAACCCCTACTTGGATAACACTTGACACAAACTATAAATAGGACAAATGAAAAAATAACTAACAATTTCAAAGTTACATAACAAAAACATAATAAGAAAGGAAGACCAAAAAAAAAGTTGATCCATAATTTTTAATAAATTGTTGGTAAAAATTAGTAGAAAAATACAAATAAATATAAAATATTCAACTTAATTGATAGTCATAAAAGATAATATGTTATGCTAAAAATTAAATATAAAACTATAATGAAACCACCAACAATCTCAATATTATTATTATAAAAATAATATAATAATAATAAATTATTCATCTATTAAATATTATCAATAAAAAAATTTCGAGTATTAATAGACCTTATACTCTCACCATCTGCAACCGAATCAAAGTTGACAAATTCCAATAATCTAAAATAACATTGGAAAATTAAAAATATACATACAATTTTTCACTCGATTAGAGTATGCCTCTTGTATCATCTCCTAACAAGAAAAGAGTTATAAAATAGCAATACTCGAACATTGCCTCACTTAAGGTTGTTCGAGAACAGGGATGGGGATGAGTTACTTACGTGGAATGGGGATGGCTCCTTACATCATATCATTTCTAGATGGATGGATAGAGTAGAAGTCTTCTCCGGGACTCTATAGCATGGATGAAGATTCTCCGGAGGAAGATGATAATGGTGCTTCACGTGGTAGGGAGGATTGCTTACATCATCACCGTTTCCTTCCACCATTTGTACGACTCTGCTCATGTCCTAATTTCGCCATTCACCTCACCTTCTCTTCATCTTCCACTTCCAAGTCGCATCTCCCTTTTTTTCTCATCCACTTTTCCAACTCCCCACTCTCTATCAATTTGAACGCCCATTCAGGAAAATACAATTGAATCGAACAACTTACCTGCAACTCAATGTTCTTCCTCCTTCCGGTTATATTCAGTAATACCATTCAAAAAAAAGCTGACCGCTTACGCGGTCAATACGCGCTCTGTCACCTATTTCAGAATTTTTTTTCTAACTAAACCAGTAACAGTCAAAATGATTGAAAAATTCTAAAGGTGCTGTTATATTAACTATCCAAGAGGGCATGCACCCCTAATATAATCTGTTTATTTTTGGCATTGAGGGGTGCACATTCATATAGATTTTGTTTCGATATCATTTTTTTAGACTAATCTGTTTTTCAAACTCTATTTTTTTTTTCAAAATGTTCTGTTTTTTCTTTAAAACAATTTTTACAATCTTTACACATAAAATAGAAATACATCAAATTTCTATTAATCCTTCTTCATCCTTTCATGTTGTTGCATATACAATCTTTTCTCTACGTTTTTAACTATATCTTAATAATCATTACAGAGACTTCTAAAGTCAATGCACGACTGAAGGGCAGTTTTACACCGTGGAAGAAAATTCTTCGCTAGAAGCTTGAGACGCAGGGGCCGAGTTGAAAGGCAGGGGAGGATTGCTCACATCATCACCATTTCCTTCCAACATTTGAACCACTCTGCTCATGCTTGGTCGATCTCTGGAGTTGTACTGAATGCACCATAATCCTACTTTGGCCAGTCTCGTCGCCTTTTCTTCGTCTTCCCATTTGATTTCTTCCTTTGCTCTTCCTCTCAACATCATCTCCATCTGCCCGTTCTGCATCAATTTGAATACCCACTCTGGAAGAAACAACTGACTGGATCGGCTTACTTGTAAATCAATATTCTTCCTTCTTCCAACAATCTCCAATAGTACCATTCCAAAACTGTAAACGTCTGATTTGTCTGTAACAGGTCCCAAATTTCTATTCCACACCTCTGGAGCAGCATATCCTGGCGTTCCTCTTGCGGCTGTCATTGATATATGGTCCTCTTTCTTCCCACAGAGTTTAGCCAGACCAAAATCAGCTACTTTTGGTGTGAAATCTTCATCCAGTAATATGTTGTGGGGTTTAATATCAAAATGAATTATACGCCGCTGACAATCTTGGTGTAGATATGCGATTCCGCGGGCAGTACCCAAAGCAATTGAATAAAGCTCTTCTCCGTTTAGAATTCTTCCTTTCTTTTCTCCGGCAAATATGAACTTCTCCAGAAACCCATTCACCATGTACTCATATATGAGCGCGCTTCTAAAGCCATCAAAACAATACCCCATCAGGCGAACCAGATGAGCATGATGGATCCTTCCAATGGTTGCAACTTCGTTCATAAACTGAGTTTCACTGTGTCTTGACTGATCCAGAATTTTGACAGCAACCAAATTGCCACGGGGAAGTTTTCCTTTATAAACCACACCGAAACCTCCTTCCCCCAATTTATCTGCGAACTTGCTGGTGATCTTCTTCAGTTGAGAATAAGAATATCTGGTGGGCATTTCATGAGCATAATCATCAAGGAATCGCTCCACTTTCGTAAGAGAAGGTTCCAGAGCGGCCGATGATCTCTTGCAACAAAAACTCACAATCAGTATCGCAGCTACGAATAAGACACCGCCTCCAATGGCCTCACCTGAAATCATATAAGAGGGTTTTGAATATCAGACATATGATCTATACTTACCTCACTGAGATACGAAGATATAGATTAGAGATAACGGCAGTCACCTATTATTCCAGTATATAAATCTACGGGAAAATCAGAAAATGAAGCAAAAATGGCTTATTTTTTTAGTAAGTATGAAAATAAAATGGCGCATACCTAAAATAATAGCTTTCTTACTCGACTTCCCTGCAACGCGTCAATTTCAATATTGTGAGAACTATGTGCTGGAATAATAAGGGATAAAGTAAGCTCCTCCAGTTTGTCCAGAGACACTACAATATTCGTTCATTTGCAATTTAATTAAGAAACAGAACTAGAAGTCTTACCATTGGAGCATTGCGAATAGGACATAGCATCGCAGTAGCAGAAAGATGAGGTTCTGAGATTACTACAATTTATGCTATCTATCGTGCAAGACTCGCAATATTTGCTAGCATGCCACGTTATATTGATCCCTTCGCCAGTAATCTGAGGCAGACGTTTTCCCAATTTTAAGTCAGTTTCATTCACGGCAATCCTGAAGTCCGATTCACAAACTATGTTCGAACCTGGAAGACTGTCATTATAGTATTTATGTTCATTACACATCAAATTGGGCGAGTACGGGTCTCCATACGACCCAGTGCAAAATGTTGACAGTGTTATATTTGCGTATCCATCTACAATATGGAATTGTATGGCACTCCAGAATTGATCATAGACGCTATCTGAGAAATTGCATGCATCTTGCTCAAATTGCTTGAATAATATCATCATGGTAGGGTAAGAATCTGGTACCACTGCTGCCGGGGATAAAATGTGGGGCTCCCGTATGTAGTATTGGTAGCCACCGATAGTAATTAGAGGCATCTTCGTTGCATTATCACACTTTACCTGAAGCTTAGGGTCACCGCAGCCGCTGCCAAACAGGCCAAATGGAAAATCCAAACTGTAATCCCCACAGCTGAAAACATCACACGCTTCATTACAGTGAAAGGCCAAGCATGATAATGAAATTGCGACAAAGAAGAGGAAGCGGCTTAAACGCAGAGCGTGGGGTTGGAGAAGAGTGAGAACCGTCTGAAGTGCTGCCATATTCATGCTATAGAACTGAAAGGAGGAACAAGGCAAAATGAGAAGCAGGGGAACATTAAAACGAAGGTAATAACAAAAAAAGTCAGTTGAAGACTAAAGAAAGGGGTAGGAGAAAGTGCGTAGAAAGAGATATCGAACACTACAGCAAAGGGGACGGTACTCCACAGTGAAAAATGCTAATTTGACCTCTTTTACTTGTAAAGACGCGGATTTGGTAGAAGTTAATTTCGTGACTCTTTCCGCGATGACGTATCGAACACGCCAAATCACGTTAAACCTTTTTAAGGTTGAAGATTCTATATAAATACTAAACATTTGCTAAATTGTCTTGAAAATACATTTGACAGCTAACAACTTATTATAGAGAGAGTTATAAATCAATATAAGTTGGTGCATTGGATTTGACATCATTTGAGATCTTGGAAAGAGTGATATAAAATTTGCTAAATTGTCTTGAAAATACATTTGACAGCTAACAACTTATTATAGAAATAGTTATAAATCATTACAAGTTGGTGCATTGGATTTGACATCATTTGAGATCTTGGAAAGAGTAATATAAAATCTGTGATCTTATAGTAGGTTTTTCTTCTTGTCATATGATGTTTTCTAAATTTTTAACAAGAGAAGTAAGATTCAAATACAAAATATATTCTGTTTCAAATGTAGTCAGAAGTTGATTACATGAGGTAAAAGAGTGCACAAGAAAAAATTAATACCGATTCTTTACCTTTCCATCCAATGGCCTAACAAAAATATTGATCCACATGTATTTATTATCAAACTCTTATTTTTCATAAATTCTCAAAATACTTCAACATGTGTATACCCTTCACAATGATTATTCCCATAGAACCTTGACATCAATTTGTAGATTGAAGATCTCATTGTTTGTCTTTCATAATTGTCTTATGAAATGTGAAGTTGCATGTAAATAGGATCAAATAGGACAACATGTTGTTTTCCTATAACAACATGATGTCTTTTATATTCTATAGCCTTGACTCTTTCTTCAAATTCCCTTTCAACCTCAAAAAAGAATACCCACCTTCAACTTCTTTTTAAGTACGAATGCTTGTATGTTTAAATGTGATTTTTTCTCTTGCGCTAAGCAACCAATAGCGATCACTTTGATTTAGTATTCTAATATGTATGAAAATCAGATGCTAGGCCTATGAATGCAAAATAAGATCTCAAATCTCCATAGCATGGCATTGGAACACAAATAGGCCTAACCTAAATCTGAAAAGGAGAGCTAAGCACTTGAATTTTGTTCCTTGTTACAATATAGGATTGATATCGTGAAGTCTGTGTGAATGAACTAGGCTAAATGATATAAGAATGATGAATTTCAATAATAACAATTAATTACAAGCTAGAAAAATAGTATAGTAGGCCAGATTTGAAAATAAGATACAAAGAGGAACTTATACCTAAAATTTGGAGCCGAAAGTGTTAAACATGGTTGGAGGGAACCCTAGTCCAAGGGGTGTCCAAATTGACATAAAGCAACATAAATATAGTTAGGAGGTCATGTAGGCTTGTCTCCCAAAAATCTAGCCAAAAAGAATTGGACACAGTTGGAGGGCATCCTAATCCTAGTGTTTCTACCTATTCAAAATCCGGTACTAATTGTCTTTGTCTATCCTACACTCCTATAACCTCCTCTACTATTGGATTTGAACATGTAGACATGAAAAAAAATATTAAAAAATGGCTGTGTTGTATAGGATCTTGCCTAAGTAAAATCCCATGTTGGTTTTCACATTTGCACAAAAAAAGTTATGATGGATGAAAAAGAGAGCTTATCCTTAAAAAGGACAGAGGCTAAATGATAATCAAAATGATAAAATGAAATAATATTACCTTAGGATTGGAAATGATGGTGATGTAATGTTCTTTAGACAAGACCTCCAAGTGTTGATGTAATAACATGATAAACATAAATCATAAACATGAAATCGAATACTTGGATGTAGAGTATTGTAACTTGCTACTCACAGGGGCTTCACTTAGTGAACCTGGTTTATATCACGTGCGTTCATGGCATACTAAAGAATCCCCCTATTTTCAAAAAAAATTGCCCTAGAATCCTTTTTTTCCACCCCCTCCTAGTACACAACTTGAATTAAAAGCCCCCTATTTTTGCTAAATATTGCATTTTTCATAGCCCGAATTGAAAACCCCCCTATTTTCACCGATAGGCAATATATTGCACCCTCATTTTTGGGATATTAAACCTCCCAATATGAATGCACGTGATATGATATTGCCCAGCCAGTGACACCCCCATGTTGCTACTTAATGTCAAATACCTAGATCTAAAATCTTTGAATGTTCTTTGGATCAATTAGGATTAGCTAGAAAATGTTCTTTATATAGGGTTCACAAGGTATTTCTAAGTTTAGGATGACATAAAATAGTCAAGCTTGAAAAAATAGACCAAAATTCAAATTATGAAGGCTAACACTAACAAAGGTTACAATTTTGGGGAACTTTGGTAGGATAGGGTTGTTGGGCACCTTGGTCCCACCAAAATAAAATCACTAAGTGTCAAGGTTTGTGATGTTAGATTTGGCCCTAATATAAGTACTTGACAACAATTGAATTGTCATAAGGGCTTCACTTAGTGAACCTGGGTTATATCACGTGTGTTCATGGCATACTAAAGAATCCCCCTATTTTACAAAAATATTTCCCTAAACTCTTTTTTTGTTATCCCCTCCCAATACATAGCCCAAATTAAAAAACCCCCCTATTTTCACAAGATATTGCATTTTTTCACAGCTCAAATTAAAAGCCCCCTTATTTTCACCAGATAGGAAATATATTGTTTTCACTTTTTTGGATATTAAACTCCCTGATATGAATGTACGTGATATGATATTGCTTAGCTAGAGAAGCCCTCTTGTGAATTGTACTCCATTAACAATTAAATTATGGGGTAGGATAGGGCCCAAATAGGCTTAAAATGATCTAAAAAGGGCACATTAAAGTAGGGGACAAAATAGAGTGTGAAATTGTAAAGAGATAAAATTTACTACACTACGCATAGCCCCCACTTTAGAAAGGGTATGAGATTACGCTCATATTCGTTGTAAATTAGAGATAGAGAACAACTAAGAACAAGGCATACAAGATAAAACATGCAACACATTGAGGAATGTGCAATCCCCAAAGATTGAGATCCTATCAATCCACACAAAATATTAAAATTTCGATACACATGTACAAAGAAAACAATTGAATGAAAACAAAATGTTCCAAGTCAACTAGGTGAAGAGATCTAATCCAAAGATTGTTTGAACCATTAATATCATTCTCGGAATGTTATTGCAAAATCACAAATGGACTTCTAGAAAGAGGCAAGAGAGTACATCAATTTTTGATGAGAAAAGGGTTTAATGTTCCAACAAATAGAAAGTTTTGTTATGCAAGGGTTCCATAGAGATGTCATGAATTCTACAAGCTAACAAGTTGTTTCAAGTTGGGTGATTCATGTAGTACAATAAAAAATCACACTAGAAAGACATGTTACACTAGGAGATCAACGCCTAAGAAAGCGTAAACAAAAATAATCACAACTAGCCAACCATGCTATACTTGTTGAACCACTAATCAAGAGAGTGTGTGTTCTTATAAGAAAATAGGAAAATGAGTGCGTATTTCTATAGGAACAAAGGAAAAGCTAATAACTAATACAAAAATTTATAACCACACCTCATGATGCATTATGCAACACTATACCACCAATTTGGGGGTATGTCAATGAACATGACAAGAAAAAAGGAGGCCTCATATGCCCTCTTTAAGATGTCAACATATTTTATATTGATATATATTAAGGAAGATAAAGATCCATATAAAGGATAAACACCTTTTTGACCCTAAGGAGATATTATTTAAAAAAATGCATTTATTGCAAGCTAGGAAGAAGATTCTTATAGGGGATACAAATATTCAAGCTAGGAAGAAGATTCTTATAGGGGATACTTGAATATTCAAGAAAGGAAGAGATCATAGTAAAGGAAACATCTTTCAACAAGGTTAAAAGGATCCTTATCAAGAATACATAACTATCAAAGAGGAAAAGAGAGTAGGGATTTTTGTCTAAGGATACCTGCCTCCACAAAAGGAAGAAGATCGTTAAATAAGGATGCACACAATTCTCAAAAGAAGACATTCCTAAGAAATGATACATACCTTGAAACAACTTGTCCATGCCCCTAGTGTGTGGGAAAAGACAACCACACTAGAAACTATTATGTTGCTTACCTTAGGAAAATAATGGTTGCATGTGAGATTGTACCATAATGAATGATAATGAGCCCATGTATAGAGCTACAAATATTGTTAGACTTCTATGTATATTGTTGTCATTGATGTCAAACCAGTTATCGGGTGTGGACTAGACAGTGTATGTAGTATGTTGAGGACAATTCAGTTATCCAGTTTGGTTAGGATAATTTATGCACAAATCATAATTATCAGGTTTGATCTGGATATTGTATGCAATTGGTATGTGTAATTTTTGTTATGAGCAAGTGTTGTATGTCTTGGTATTTCTATGATCTGATGGAGTGGTTTCTGGATCATCCCCATCCCCGGAATCCTATGTTGAGGTTACACTAGTCCCAGTATCAGTTATGTGTTCCAGTATCAACTATTTTGGTCATGCTAGTTGTTGAGGTACTCTTGATATGTGTCGAATTTTTATTTTGGATATTGAAGATGTTATGCTTATAATTTGTTAGTATCTATGGGTTTGGATGACCCTGTCCCGTTCCGATAATCATAGTATATGCATCAATGAATGGTTATGTAAAAGGAAGCGTGTTGACATCTTGTGGAGGCTGACTTGGTCAAGGTTTTATTGGATAACATGTTGAGCTAGGTCGACACATTATTCCCTTGTATATGTCCTCTGGTATATATATGTAGAAGCATGTGATATGTGAGTGACAAACAAAGAGAGAGAGAGAGAGAGAGAGAGAGAGAGAGAGAGAGAGAGAGAGAGAGAGAGAGAGAGAGAGAGAGAGAGAGAGAGAGAGAGAGAGAGAGAGAAATGTAATAAAAGTGTGTGTGTATGTGGAAGAGACATAGAAGCATAGATAGCCAAAAAGTAGAGTGTGAAGTGTGAAGTGTGAAGCAAAGGTAGCTGGTGCAAAGTCAGAGTATAGTTAGTATTGCAATGTTACAGTAGTATTTCAATGGACATGCTGCAAGACAATTGTACAAAGATCTTTTACCGGACTTGCTGTAAAGTTTAAGGTTTGTGATTTGAGCTTAATCTTGGAACTGATCTCATGCATTTGGACATGCAAATCTCTTCAATTCAACCCTTTCTATTGCATTAATAATTCTGACACTTAGCCATCTTTTGTGTCTTTGTAGTGAGCAGTCCGACAATGAGTTATTTTTTGTAATCTGGCAGTGAGCCATTTGACAGTGAGTCACACATTTCTAAAACACTGGATATAACTAGTTATATTCTCTTGAGAGTTAACACTCTCCATGGTTTTTACCATTTGGGTTTTCCATGTACAAATTCTAGTGTTCCTTTTGTGGCTATGTTTTTCATGTTTGTTGTTTCATATGTGTTAAACATAGTTGATGAAGTTTAAGATTGGTAAAAGTTTTAATATTTGTGGGAATACTGATTCACCACCCCTCTCAGTATTATGGTCCCTTCAACCAATCCAACAATTGGTACCAGAGATTTGGTCCATTGTTTGAAATTTTAACCGCTTGAGGGAGATTTGTTTTGGTTGAATCATGGCACCTATGTGCATGACGAGAATTTCAGTTGGATGAAGACTTGAAGACAACTCTCAAGGATTTTGAAAGTGTTTAATCAAAGAATGAGGAACTAAAAGAAAATGTGAAGGTAGTAAATGAATGTGTGCAAAAGTTGAGAGAGAAAATCCAAAAATTCAAACTAAGGCATAGGGAGGTTAACAATCAGTTAAAGTGGGTGAATGAGACTATTAAAGATCTAATGTAGAAAACTGAGGAGAAAGACAAGATAGATCAATCCCTAAATAAAACAATCAAGGTAAAGACTAGGGAATATGAAAAGCTAGAGAAAGAAGTAAATAATCTAACGACAGAAAATAAAGTCCTTGATAGTAGCAAGCTCCTGGAAGACTTGATAAGCATGCAAAAAGCCCATTTGGACAAGACCGGACTTGGATTTCAACCCGGTATGTGTTCAGATAAGAATGATATAGGAAAAGAAGTCAAACCTAAAGTTGAGAAGAAATCAAAGATGCAGGAAAGACTCAAAATTAGGATCCTAATGCAAGAAGACCACTGATTCGACAACCTAATGCACAAAGGTACTCATCCTTTAATGGTTATTGTTTCCAATGCAATAAATTTGGACATAAGGTTGCAAACTATAGAAGCATTCAGTGTTATAATTGCAAGAGATTTCATCATTAGGAAAATCATTGTAGAGACCATGTTGTGAATAGGAATCAAAATCCATTTGAAGCAGATAAGATGAATTACAACTTTCATGGATATTGTTATACTTGCAATGGCTATGGTCATAAGGCTAATCAATGTAGATATATATCTCATTTGGTAAAAAGGGTGGTCAATTGTTTCAAGTGCAAGTAGTCAAGGCATTACTCTAATCAATGTAGAAATAGAAATGTGGATAAACTAGTTGAGAAAAGTGTGATGAAGAATGATGAATCAAATAAGGAAAATTTGGTCTAAAGAAAGAAGGAAGTAAAGAAAGGAAGCAATCCTAATGTGTCAGAATCCGATGCATGCACCTCTTCCTTTAGGAACTAAGCATAATATTTTGGCTCAGGGGGGATTTTCACTCTCCCCTGTCTGAATGGATCATGTCGTTGATCTAGCATGGCTGTGTTTTGGAGGCTATCCAGTAATCAAAGAACTTTTGCTAACTTCATCAATAAGACAATTTTTATGGCAAAACCCTAAACATAACTCTTTTTTAAAAAAAGTTAAGTATCAGCCTTTTGAATTCACTCTTTCATTGTCAATCACTTGTGCATAAGAATATTGTGAACAATAGAGATAGTAGAGAAAGAGAACAATGCAAGAAATCATGGAAAGCAAAAGCATTGTTGGAGAATCTAGTAGCAAGAAATTTTAGGTTTTAGATAAAGTGTTCCTAGATGAATTTAACCCAGAGAAGATCATAAATGTTGAAGCTAGTTTGAGTGATGTTGAGTTGCAAAGGGTTAAGGAATTTGAGAGAAAAGGTCTGAATCTATGAACATAATTTCCTTGGTTTGATAATGTGGAAGTTGGCAGAGTGATCCGAAGTCGTGTGTGGGATGATAGCATTGTGTTGGATAAACCCTATCCAATCACAAAGGAGATTATCTTTGTAATCACCAATTTATGCAACAATAGAAAAATCTCAGCTAAGAAGTCAATTTCGAATAGAGAAGTGGAAGCCCTAACCAGTGCGAAGGGTGATTAGCAAGCATTAATCGTTATCATGATTATCAACCCTATGGTGAGGTATGTTGCCTATGAAATCGCTTATAAAATATATTTCAGGAATAGGGAAAGTGCCACTTCGGCAATTGCAGTATATATGGAGCATATGCTTGTAATAGAAAACAAATCATTTGACTTGTGTGAATTATTGAGAGAATTGTTTCTGGAAAATGTTAAAATGTCGAAAGACCAAAATTATTAGTTTCGATTTGGTTCATTTCTTGTATATTTAGTCATGTTTTAGGGTTAGTGCAAGAAGTTGAGTCCACTTTTTGGCCAAAAAGTGGAAGTGTTTTCCCTGGTTTTTCAGATTTTGCCACATTTGAACTAAAAATTTAAAGCTCTTAGAGATTGAATCTTGTAAAAATTCAGTACTACAAAATATAGCACTTGGAGTCTAGTTTCCAAATATGTAATTTATTTTAATACCTGGATATTATAAATTGACTTTCATAAGGGATTTCTAAACATCGTTTTTTGAAAATGCCTGTTTCAGGACCATACCATGCACGTGTATGGACCACACTTTTTGACACAAATAAAAGTTTCTTTTCAAACCCTCTTGGGAAATGATTTGTAACACACTAAAGATTGATGAGAATATTTTTTTGCATTTTTTATTAATTTTTTATTGGCCCTAATTATCATTTTAAAAACTCATCGTGTACGACCCACATAGTTTGACCTAAACTTATCATTTTTTTAAATTGAAAAGACTTTTGTGTAGATTGATGACATATAATTTTTTTTTTCAAAAAACATTAAAACAAAAAAGTTCTTAAGTAAACAAGATAAATTGATATTTCATGTTAATGGACCAAATTTATACAAATTAATTAAAATATTAAAAAAAAATCTAATCTTAAAAAAAGTTATATATTCAGACTATACATAGTGTAATCTAAAATGGGTTTTAATTTTGTTGAAAATTTTTATGATAATGGGCATCAAACATATGCCACAAGTCAGTATTTCACCTTTTCATTGATACAACCTTGTACTTGTAGGTCCAAGGCTAAGGGTTGGGCATTCCATGCCTTTCCCGAACCAAAACCCAATGCACATGGTAGACTCCATTTTCAAAATTTAAGAATTGGGGCCCCATTATGTTTCTAAACGGGGCCCATTATGGTCTGGAGCCTGTTAACAATGGGGTCCCATTCCTAGTGGCACACTTTCCAATGTATTCACTTCCCCCAAAGTGGGACTCAAATTTGTGCACTTACCCATTATTTGGGATCCCTTCTGCCCAAGAAGATGTCATATGGGAATTGGGTGTCCCGACTTCGAGGCAGATATTTAAGTATTTGAACAGTTTGGGTAATAAAGAGGAAGTTTGTAATGCATATTTCAAATCTTTTCTAGACATGTGGAGTGTTGGTCCGATATCCATAGTTTCTAGTTCTGGAGGCTCTTCCTTTGGAAAGAAGAAAAGAAGATAGTCTATTACTATTAGTATTTCTGAGCCAAAGAAAAGTAAGAAGGATGTGAAAGAGAGAGATATTGTTGTGATTGAGGATTTGGAGTCTCTAGTAGCTGGAGGAGATTCAACAATTGTAGAATAGGAAGCTAGAGAGTTAGATCATGAATCTAATCTACTCGAGTTAGTTGGTAGTATGAATGGAATTGAGAAAATTGGCAAGATGTGGTTGAATTCAGCTAAGTTAGATAGAATTGAAGGTGTTCTGTTGAATCATTTGATCTGGAATACCATGAGCATTGAGGATATCAATAATCTGCTTTCAGAATCCATGTATGAAGTTCTTACTTGGAGAAGATATCTAAGAAATCCATTTAGGATGGAGTATCTGAGGAGAAAAGTGTTGATATGTAGAATTTGATGAATGAATGTGCGTGTGCGGAAAAAGCTTTATCAATATGCACTGAGGAATTAAGATATTGTATCTGCATTGCTGAAAAAGTCTACAAAGGCAAAAAGAAGATTTTGTGAATTTGTTTTAGAAAGTGAAGGAGATTGTTGAGGCTAAGTTGGAGGATTTTTCAACATTGCTTGGTAATGTAGTTGAGTATGGGTAGAACGGGCATCTACTTTAGATAATTTCTCCCATGTTGTTGATCTATTGGTGGAATGCAGAAGCCTATTAGTTAGCATTAAATTGGCCATACATTATTGGGAAGTTCTTCCAGATTTGAAGGAGAAATAAAAGCTTATCTTTTCGAAGAAGAACAGATGAAGGTTATATCTGGTTTGGAATTCAACTTTTGTAGTTGTGTATATGTTCAGTTTTTTTTGTAGCTGAAGGAATGTGGATTTTGGATATGAGGAGATGTATGAGTTAGGGGGAGTTGAGCTATATATGTTTTACCATCAATGACAAAGGGGGAGATTGATAGACTTGTGTGAATATTGTTGTCATTGATGTCAAATCAGTTATTTGGTATGGACCACATAGTGTATTCTGTATATTGAGGATAATTTAGTTATTCGATTTGGTCAGGATAAGTTATGCACAATTCATTATTATCAGGTTTGATCTGGATATTGTATATAGTTGTTATGTGTAATTTTTGTTATGAGAAAGTGTTGTACATCTTGGTATTTCTATGATCTAATGGAGTGGTTTCCTGATGATCCCCATCCCCGGAATCCTATGTTGAGGTTACACTTGTCTCGGTATCAGTTATGTGTTCCAGTATCTACCATTTTTGTCATGTTAGTTATTGACGTACTCTTGGTATGTGTGGAATCTATATTTTGGATATTGGAGATGTTATGCTTATAATGGCTCAATATCTATGGGTTTGAATGACATTGTTTCATTCCAGTAATCATGGTATAAGCATCCATGAATGGATTATGTAAAAGAAAGCATGTTGATATCTTGTGGTGGTCGAATTCATCAAGGTTTTATTGGATAACGTGTTGAGATAGGCGAACTAATTATTCACATGTATATATCCTCTGGTATGCATGTGATATGTGTGTGTGTGTGTGTGTGTGTGAGAGAGAGAGAGAGAGAGAGCAACATAGATAGAAGAAAAGGAAAGCGTAAAATGTGAAGAAAAGGTAGTTCCAATGTAGAGTCAAAGTATAGTTAGTGTTGCAGTGTTGCAGTAGTCTTTCACTGGATCTACTATAGGACAGCTATATAGAGATCTTTTACCAGATCTACTATAAGGTTTGTCGTCTATTATAAGAGCTTAATCTTGGAACTGATCTCATACATTTGGAGATGCAATCCTCTTCAGTTCAACCTATAAAGTGGAAAATTGGATCCTAGTGACTCCCCACCTAGGAGAGAGAAAGGAAGCCACTAGGATGATTTTCACTTGGAAAGACTTTACATTCAAAAGAGGGGCTTGAATCCACTAGATCCAAATCCAAGGGGAACAAGGATGTGAATTCTAGGTCGATTGCAAGGGTTGAAGTGTGATTTACCCTCTGTTGTAAATAAGAAAGTTGACTTGTTGACTATGTAGAAAAAAGAGATGAAATGAATTAAATAACAGGCTATTGGTTCGGGATCATGTTGTAACTTGGAATACGAGATATCTAGACTGGTATGAATCTATTGTGCAAATTTGAGGAGAAGTTGTCTAGATCGTGCTAAAAGTGTCCACGGTCCTCCAAAAAATACGCAAAATGAAAAGGGTTTCTCTATCTCTGCAAATGAAGCCCAAGCCTGCAATTATAGTTGTGCACCTGCAACCTACACACAAAAAAGAGGGGAAGAAGGGTTGTGGATAGGGGTTTTCCTCAGTCAAACCCCGGTTGAGGAATCAACCTTGAAAGAAAGTAATTGCGAATGCTTGAATGTAAACAATGGAAATATATACCTTGTAGATCTGCAATTTGTTGATAATGGTTTCTTTGCTTCTTGAATGTAATCACAAATGTTGTATGCAATGGCACGTAGCATGAAAAACCCTAACACACACATATTCTTGCAAATGAATGTTGTAAATGCTGGTCCAATGGATGAATGAAGAAGACACATGGAGAATAAGACTTGATGGATGCTTGAAGACTTGAATGATTTAATTTCGCCTATTGTGTATATTTCTTCCTTTGTCTCTTTTGTATCGCCCATTCATGTATATGAAAATGAGAGGACCAAATCCCTTTTATACATGCCTTAGAGGATTAATTCACCAAAGGCCGACATCGAGGAAGTTCGGAATCTCAAAATGTAGATAGGACCAGAGGGACCTATCTTGGGACCACCCTAAAAGGGGGGGCAGGGGCGCCACACCCCTGTCCTAGGGGCCACGCCCTTGTCCTCCCCTATCTTTGGGTCTAGACAAGGTCCCAAGGTCATCTCAGTGCTTTAACAAGGAGAGGTTCAAGGTGGAAATGCAGAGAGAAGTCCCGGTTGGGAAGATGTTGTCGCCAAGGTGAGGACCTCAAATGTGGTTACAATTTCTAGGGTCGCAATTTTATGAAACTACATTTAGCCCCCACTTTAGTGGGAGTTATGGCTTATGACATTACTACTGGTAAAGTAGAATAAATAGAGATGAAGATGAAAGATGCGGAGCAAGATCACAAGGAGCATAAGACATCACTAATATTGAGGAACAAAAGCCCCCAATCTTAAGATCTTAACTCACTCAAACATATGCAAGAACAAACAAAACAAAGAAGAACAAGACACACAAAACAAAATAAAGCACAAAAGACATACAACAAAGACAAGACACAAGACCACAAACTAACTAGCTGAAGAGACCTTGATACTTAGATGTCTCAACAACTAATTGAGACACAAAGACCAATGTCATCATATAAATTCAAGCGATCACATAGAAGAGAAAAGATGACATCATCCATGAACCATCAATAGAAAAACTATGGGTTCATGAGAGGAAGGAGAGAGAGGACATGAATACACACTTTGGTGATCCATGAGAAGAAAGGTGAACAAGAGAGAAACCATGGACATCTCGCCCCTAAAACTAGGTGATCCATGGAGAGAAGGACATCAAAATTCTAGCCCCTAGAGTCTATTTGGGTGATCCATGTAAGGGAGGAGAGTGGGAACACCATTAGTTCCACCCAATCTCAAGCGTGTGTGTGTGCAATTGAGTTTCGAAGCACCTCATAGGAGTCTATGCTTGAGTACGCTACTACCTGTATATAATGTATAGTACAAGTGTCAAAAAGGTGTGTTATCTCGCTCTAAGAGCCTGTGCTCTATTTTCGCGAATAATCACCCTGTATAAGAGAAAAGTGGCATCATAATGCTCTAAGATTTTGTGCTCTGGTTTCGAGAATAACCCACTGTACAAGAGAAAAAGCAGCGTCACCTTGCTCTAAGAGTCTATGCTCTAGTTCCAAGGATGACCTACTGTAGAGGGAAAAAGTGATGACATCTCTCTCTAAGAGTCTGTTCTCTGGTTCAAAGAATGACCCACTGCACAATGCATAAGAGAAATATAATACAAAGGAGCGGTGTGGGTGCCCCCCCCTTAAGATGTCAACATAGGTTGATGTTGATATCTTAAGGAAAGTAAAACAAGGATACCTACCTTCATCACAAAGAAGATATCCGCTATGCAACAACATCATAAATCCAAGAAAGAGAGGGAATACTTCTTCAAGCTAGGATAAGATAGTTGAAAATAGATATCTTGTTGTAAATGTAAAGGGGATCCTTGTAGGAGAAGAGATCTTTGTTCAAAAGACATCTACCTCCAAGAGGAGTTGTCTTAGACAAATATAACATCTTCTAGAATGAAGCACATAAGAGAACAAGAATTCAATCCTTCCTCCTATCGCTAGGTGAAAGGGATTCTTGATGATGGATGACTCACTTTTTAACCCAATGGGGATGGGTAAATTCATTATAGATGTTGTAAACTGGAAAATTGAACCCCAGTGACTCCCCACCTAGGAGAGAGAAATGAAGTCACTAGGATGATTTTCACTTGGGAGAACTTTACATTCAAAAGAGGGGCTTGAATCCACTAGATCCAAATCCAAGGGAAACAAGGATGTGAATTCCAAGTGGATCGAAAGGGTTGAAGTGTGATTTGCCCTCTTTTGTAAATGAGAAAGTTGACTTGTTGACTATGTGAAAAAGAGAGAAAATGACTAAAATGAGGAGCTACCGGTTCAAGATTGCGTTGTAACTTTGGATCTGAGCTCATTAGACTGATATGGATCTGCCCTGCAAATTTGGAGAAAAGTTGTAAGGACCATGACGGGAATGTACATGGTCCACCACAAAATTTGTGAAATGAAAAGGGTTCTTTTGTCTTTGCAAATGAAGCCCAAACCTACAATTATAGTTGTGCACCTACAACCTACACACATAAAAGAGAGGAAAAGGGGGTTGTGGACCGGGGTTTGCCTCAGTCAAACCCCGGTTGAGGAATCAACCTTGAAAGAAAGTAATTGCAAATACTTGAATGTAAACAATGGAAATGTATACCTTATAGATCTGCAACTTGTTGATGATGATCGCTTTTCTTCTTGAATGTAATCAGAAGTTTCGCATGGAATGACTTGTAACATGAAAAAACCCTAACACACATACATGCTTGCAAATGAATGTTGTAATATTGCTCCAATGGATGAATGAAGAAGACTTGAGTTCTTGAATGCTTGATGATGTATATCTTTGCCTATGCTTTCTTATGATCCACTTCGCTTGAATTCCTCCTCCCATTCCTCCTTATGCAAATGAGAAAACCAACTCTCTTTTATACATGCCTCTGAAGATTAATTCAACTCATAAAAGGCTGACATCGGGGAGATTTAGGATCTCGCAGTGCAGATAGGGCCGGGGAACCTATCTTGGGGCCACCCTAAGAGGGTGGGATAGGGGCACCATGCCCCTATCCAAGGGGGAAAGGGGTGCCACGCCCCTATCTTGCCCTATCTTCAGGCCCAGACAAGGTCTCGAGGCTACCTTAGGGCTCAAATAAGAAGTTGACAAGAGGTGAAAATGCAAAAAGGGGTCTCAGTTCGGAAGGAGGATGTCATCGCCAAGGTGAGGACCTAAAATGTGGTTAAAATTGCAAGAGGTGCAATTTTATGACACTACATTTAGCCCCCTCTTTAGCGGGAGTATGGCTTATGCCACTACTGCTGGTAAAGTAGAAGAAATAGAGATGAAGATGAGAGATGCAGAGCAATACCACAAGGAGTATAAGACGTCACTAATCTTGAGGAACAAAAGCCCCCAATCCTAGGATCTTAACTCACTCAAACATATGCAAGAGCACACAAAAAACAAAAAAAGGAACAAGACACACAAGATGAAACACAAGACCACACATCAACTAGTTGTAGAGACCTCGATACAAATGTCTCAAACAAATAATTGAAAAACAAAGACCAATGCCATCATATAAACACAAGCGATCACATAAAAGAGCAAAGTTGACATCATCCATGAACCATCAATAGAAAAACTATGGGTTCATGAGAGGAAGGAGAGAGAGGACATGAATACACACTTTGGTGATCCATGAGAAGAAAGGTGAACAAGAGAGAAACCATGGACATCTCGCCCCTAAAACTAGGTGATCCATGGAGAGAAGGACATGGAAAATATAGCCCCTAGAGTCTGTTTGGGTGATCCATGTAAGGGAGGAGAGTGGAAACACAGTTAGTTCCACCCAACCTCAAGCGTGTGTGTGTACAAGTGAGGTTCGAAGTGCCTCATAGGAGTCTATTCCCGAGTACGCTACAACCTATATAGAATGTATAGTACAAGTGTCAAGAAAGGTTTGATATCTCACTCTAAGAGTCTGTGCTTTGGTTCCAAGAATTACCCACTGTATAAGAAAAGAAGTGAAGACATCTTGCTCTAAGAGTATGTGGTCTGGTTCTGAGAATGACCCACTATACAAGAGAAAAGTAACAACCTATTTCTCTAAGAGGCTTCCCTCTAGTTCCAATAGTGTCTCACTGTACAAGAAAAGTGATGACACCTTGCTCTAAGAGGCCACCCTCTGGTTCCAAGAATGTCCCACTATACAATGCATGAGAGAAGTATAGTACAAAGGAGCAGTGTGGGTGCGCGCCCCCCCCCCCCCCCCCCCCCCTCCCCTTAAGATGTCAACATAGGCTAATGTTTATATCTTAAGGAAATAAGAACAAGGCTACCTACCTTCATCACAAAGAAGATATCTGCTATGCAACAATGTTATAAATCTAAGCTCTTAGAGAGGGAATACTCTCCAAGAAAGGGTAAGATAGTTGAAAAGAGATACTTGTTGTAAGTGTAAAGGTGATCCTTGGAGGAGAAGACATCTACCCCCAAGAGGATTTTTCTTAGACAAATATAAAATCTTCTAGAACAAGAAAAGGAAAGAACAAGAATTTAATCCTTCCTCCTATTTCTAGGTGAAAGAGATTCTTGATGAGGGATAACTCACTTTTAGCCCCTAGATGGATGGGTGAATTTATCATAGATGTACATTACCAATTGAAAAAGAGGTTGTAATCAAGGCCTTACACCTCTTGTATAAGAGAGAATCCTTGAGAAAACAACCAACAATTTCACACAAGGAATGACATCAAGTAATAAAGCCCACACCATCCACACAATAGGGAAAGGTAGATCCTTAGAGAAAGAGAGAGGGAGAGGGATCATTGCTCCCCAAGTTTAGGAAAGTGAGAAGAATCACACAACTTCTAGAGATATATTACTCATAAAAGATGTATTGTTTCAAGCAAGGAATACATCCTAACCAAGGAATAGACATGCACTCGCATGAAGAATAACTCCATTCAAGAAAGGACATCAAGTTATGAATAACATAATAGAAGAGGTAATTTTCGAAGAGAAAGAAAGAAGAAGAAGAAGGTTCACAAAAATCCTCTGAATAGAGATTATTCATAATAGATGTACCATTTCAAGCAAAGAAAAGATACCACTCATGGAACAGACATGCACTCGCATGAACGAATACTCCATGCCAAAAAGGACATCAAGTTATGAATAACACAATATAAGAGGTAATTGTCAAAGAGAGAGAAAGAAGAAGAAGGTTCACAAAGGTTCTCTAAATAGAGATTATTCATAGTAGATGCACTGTTTCAAGCAAGGAGAAGATCTCACTCACGGAATAGACATACACTCGCATGAAGGAAAACTCCATGCAAGAAAGGACATCAAGTCTATGAATAATGCAATAGAAGAAAAAAGTGAAACCTTAGAAAGAGGAAAAGGAATATTCTTGCCCCCCAAGCATAGAGGAAAAAATAAATACACTATTATGTTGCTCACTAAGTATGATTGCACTTGAAATTGTACCACCATGAATGACAAGGAGCCCCCAATAGGTAGGCTAACTATGTCACATAGTGAGGAGAAACATAATAGGAACTTGAATGTTATTTTAAATGATCATGATGAATGGCCATGGGTTTCACGATAATTACAAAAGGAAGAAATCTGAGAAAGTTGTTTATGTTTTCTTCTTCATTTAGGACAAAAAGGAAATATGAAGTTGGAATTTAGAATATTGGTCAACACTATTGGAATTGTGTGGTCATTGATGTCAACCAGTATAGGATGGAAATCAGTATGGGAGATGTATGTGTAGTATTGTCATTGATGCATACCGGATGTGATGTCTTTGATGTCACCTAGCTTAGCAGGTCACCGGTAAAGGAGAGAATGTCAACTAGCATAATGACCATTGGATTCATTGGTACACAAGTTAATGTTGACTTGTGTTGAAGACATAAGGTCTATAGATCAGTAAGTGACATGTTGGCAGTGCATTGTTGCCAACCAACAAGAGAGAAAGATGTTGGTCAATTGATTGTGATGAAGAGGGGGAATCTTACCTAAATCACATCAACATCGGAAGTGAAGTATGTGCAGGCCACCTGTATGTTGTGTGGATGTCAATCAAAAACACTCCCACTAGATGAAGATGATATCATAGGTTGAAGATATGCATGATCAAATAGGGAAGCCACATTGGTGCATTGCAGGATGTAGATGACAAGGACCCACTCCCACCGGTAAGCAAAGCTTATCTCCTATTATGCATGGAATGAATCATATCCCTCTGAGAGAAGGAATTCAAAGGAAGAAAAGGAAGGAGATTGGATGCACAGGTTGGATGACAAATGTGAATGATGAGGAAGCCTCATGACCTTAAGATCAAAGATGTGTACTGGATCTACAAAGGTAGACATCTTGAGTTGCCGGTACAGATATTGAAGGATATATTTGTCACCTTGACAAACCAATTGAGATGATGTCCAAGCTGATGAAGAAGAAGGTAAGGTTGAGTGGCTATAGACATAGAGTGCAAGCAGAATGCATATGCATCTCATGGAAACAGATCGAGGTTGATGACATGGTGTTATTGAGGTGCCTATCGGTAAGTACGTGAATCGGTAAGAGAGCAAAGAGGCTAAGTGATGTGCTCCTACCTGATGAAGATGAGAATGAGGTGGATTGATATGCTTGGTGACCGGCAAAGGTGCTCCACTAGTAGAGCTACCAAGTGTAGGCATGATGGTTAACCGACAAAGTGAGAGATATCGACAGTGTTAGAGAACTGACAAAAATGGATCGGTTGTGTGGTTGGTTAGTGATCCTATCCAAAATGACATAACCAACCTAGCAAAGGTGGATGTTGACAAAGGGGCCACATGGAGGTGAAGTGGCATGCATGCACAAGACGGTGAATAAGTTATCGATGACATAGGTGGTAACTGGTCGATATTAATGTCGATGGCGTGGTTCATGGGTCAAAGAGTAGAAGAGTGTGACTCGAGACTAATCAGAGGACAGAGATCTGATTTGATGACCTCACGATTGAGGCCGAGTGTCTTGGTACTAATCAGGGTAGGTGAAGCTATATGCTTGATCACTTCATAGGTGTTTGACAAGTGCAAGCCGAAGAAGGATCCATGTTTTCTATACTTAGGAAATGTGTATTCAAAGCCGCACGATTGGTGGATGTTGATTGATTTTTTGCAAGTGGTCGATCTCTGAAAGAAGATCTAATTGGATTTGGTTTTCCTCGAGGTTTATGAAGAAACCCGAACCACCTGAAGTTCGAAATTGTTTTTAGCGGGAAGACTTGTTGATAAATATGCAAGTCAAAATCGAAAAAGTGAGCGGTTGAATGATAGAGTGGTGCTGCTGGTGAAGAAGTGAAATCAGTCAAGTCCTCAATGAGAAGAAGAAGAAGAGACCGATTGTGAGAGAGAATAGGGTTGAAGAGTTCAACCAGAAATAGTGCGACAACCGGTAGTCTACCATTGAGTCTGAGAGAGGAGTATACCGGTGGTGATTGAACCAATAGAGAAGAGCCAAAGAGGATTGCAAAAAAGAGAAGAGTACAGTGAGAAACAAAAGAGAACCGGTAGTAATCAGATAGAGGATATCTAACTAAGTGAAGAAGACCAATGGTGATAAGCAACAGTGTAATAGAGAGGCAGGAGAATCAGAAGAGAGAAGAATTGACAAAGAAGAAGAAGAGGCTAAATTGGTAAGGTTGCAGTAGTGAGAGGGTGAGCAGAGAACCAACAGTGAATTGGACAGAGGATCTGGTGAAGAGATTTTTAGAAGAGTTACAAAGTTCATTTGTCACAAGGCTATTACTTTTGTAATTGATTATGTTCATTGATTATCACTGAGTTGGAGCTTGGTGCAAGTGTTGGTGCTCCTTGGGTTGGTGCCTTAAATTAGGGGTTGGTGCTCCTTGGGTTGGTGCCCTAAATCAGGGGTTGGTGCTCGTTGGGTTGGTTCCCTAAACATTGTAATCAGATTCTCATTGTGAGGTTGGATTGGAGCAGTAGACTCCAGGAACATTTCTCACCAAGGTTTTTCCCATCTTGGGTTTTCCTCATATATATTGGTGTTATGAGATGTGCCCTTGTGTGTGATTGCATTGTGTAATCTCTCTATATCTTATTGGTAGGTTAACTTATCTTTAGAGTGTTAATCGGTAATCATTCTTAGTGTTAAAAGGGTAGAAATTGGAAACCACTGATTCAACCCCCTCTGAGTGGAATATTGTGTCTAACAATTGGTATCAGAGCCTAGCTTGCCGGTTGATAAGATTTCTCCAGCTTGGGTAGATTCAGGCTTAAGGATACAATGGTCTATTTAGTGCCAATTGCAACTCTGGTATTTGATGGTTCAAAGTATTCCATTTGGAGTTATAGAATGGAAGTCTTTTTATCCTCTCTAGGGTATGATGTTTGGATGTTAGTTGTTAATGGTCTCCCTAGTCATGTTAGTTCTCCCACCGGTCTTGAAGTAGAAAGAAGATATAGGTGCAATGAAGAAGCCATGAAGGCTATATTCAGTGGATTGTTTGGTGATGTTTCTTCCTAGGTGGACAAGTGCAGATCAACAAAGATTTTGTGGGATAGATTGAAGAAGCTCTATGCTAATGAGCTGACCATTGCTGGATTAGATTGTGGAAGCAAGAAAAATAGTGCAACAAATACATGTGTGGGTGGAGAAGGCAGATTAGTCAGTAGTTGCAGTAATGATGATGAAGAAACTCATCTCTTCATGTCCCAAGAGATAGAAAGTGAGGATCACACATCTAAAAGTGATAAGGCAAATAGATCCCACCGATAAGATGTGTTTGGCAGTGATAGTGAAGGTGAAGAAGAAGAAGAAGAAGAAGTTGATCTTGAAGGAGAACTTGTAAGTGCACTCAAAGAACTTAGTAGAGTGATGAATGAGTACAAGTTATTCAAGAATGTTGCAATTGTGGAGCAAAATCGGTTGATCAAATGCCTTGAACAATCTGAGAAATGTGTCTGAGAATTAAGGACTCAACAAGAAGACACCAAGGTGTGTCGTTGTAATGATCTAGCATCCAAGCTAGAGTTCAAGGATAAATAATATCAGTAGTTGGTAGGAGAAATGAAGATTCTTCAAAATGACCTTGAGAAATGTCAGGATGAGCTCGAGGTAAGAATCCAGTTTGATGGCAGCAGTGATGCCTTGGACAAAATGTTGAAAAATCAAAAGCATACCAAGGATACCAATGGATTAAGAAGTGGTGTCGATGAATACTCCACCAGCAAGAATGTCCCTCACAATGGCATTCTGTTTGTCTCCTCAAATGGAGATAACAAGGGAAAAATCTTCACAGTTAGAGATGCTCCCTGCAACAAGGTTGATCTAACCACAACCGGTGAAGATATGTAGACAAGGATGAAGACTAGTGCTGCAAGAAGGAGAAATAATGCAAATCCAAAAGGAAAAGGGAAGATGAGAGAAGATAGCTTCACTGAAAGCAAGAACATGAGAAGACAACAAAGAAGATCTACTACCAGTAGAGGACAAGGAAATGATACCACCCACAAGTAAAGGCAAGTGTGGAAGAAGAAGGAACTAGATGGAAGAAATGAAAAGAATGGACAACCTAGGGTCCATCCCCAGAGAAGTAAAAATAGAGATGCCAAACCGGTAAGATCTCCCCATGCATGGCAGAATAAGTTTGTAAGTTATAAACCTTCCTTCTTCTGGTTATTTCTTTGCATGTAATGGCCATAGGGAAGAAGAATGTAGAAAGGGATCTAGAAGGAACACTCTAGGATCTCATAGATATCATGCATATTTCCTCTTTTGGTTATACAAATATTATTTGTTATTACTACAATAGATCTGGCCATAGAAGTTATGAATGCAAGAAGAAGAACTCACAGTTCTATGGTAACCAGAGGAACAATCATGCTCAGTATAGAGGTAGTTATAGAAGAAATGAGCAACAAAAACCTACATGGAACCAAAACAGAAATGTTCCTGCAAGATCAAGAGGACCATCGGTTCTAATAGTTGGTTACAATAGCATGACCAAAAGAAGATGGTCAAACCGGTTTGACAGAAGGCCCTGCAATCATGTGTTTGGCACGAACACCATTTTCTTCTACAACAATGCTTCCAGTCATAAGGAATATTCTTGTAGAACATGGACCAATCAACAAAATAAGGTAAGACCTTCTCCCAAGACTGAAAAATGGGAAGAAAAGTGAAGTCATTTAGGTATGGAGGAAGAAAGAAGAGAGTAAGACCTTGGACTAGCATTGTGCATACAATTTATAGGTAATATCTCCTAAGGCTTAAAGGAGATGTAGGACCTTAGGGGAAGTAGTACATTGACCTTATCATTCATCCCCTCAGTGGAAGAGGACAAATAGAAGAACAAGATACTGTCAGTATGAAGGAATAAAATGAGATGGCAAGTGTGTGTAGTGGTTTCCCTAGCTACACACCTACAGATGAAAGATGGATCACTACTGCATGTGTCAATGGATGGAAAATTTGCAATTGGGATCAAATGATATTGACACAAGAAGATAGGAGTGTTGAACACAATGTACCACTGAGAGGGGGGTGAATTAGTGGTTCCTAAATTCTTTTCCTTTTTAAAACAACCTTGGAATACCAGTTATTATACTAAGCACTAAACAATCAAACCACTAAGACAAATGAGGATGCCAAAAGAGACAAACACACAAATGCAACCCAGAACACCAAATGTATGAGGAAAACCCAATATGGGAAAAACCTTGGTGAGAAATGTTGTTGGAGACTACTGACCCAATCTAGCCTCACAAGTGAAACAGATAATTACAAAAATTTAGGGCACCAACCCCTGCTGATTTAGGGCACCAAACCAAGGAGCACCAAGCTCTAACTTGGTGATGTATATTGAAATACAATTTTGATACAGTTATCACTTCTGGTTGCAAATGTGTTTTGCAATACTTGATCAAATAGATCTCTATTGGTTAACAGTCTTCTCTTCTTCTCTCTCAGCCTCACAAAACACTTAGTCACACTTGGATGGCTTCTTGACCGATTACACCTCACTTTTTAGCTCAACTATAGGACCTACAATAGTTTACCAGTACTCTGTCTCTGCTGGTTAAACTCTCTCACTAGTTTGCTTGCTAACTCACTCTACAACTTTCTTAGAATAAATTCTAAGGAAGATGATCCTTCTTTGTGCTCAAGCTCTCTTCACTCGCCTTCTTCACATCAAGCATCAATCATTTCTATCTCAATCTCACACATTTATAATCTTGGATTCCTGCCAGAAACCACATTCAAATAATGTCATGTTAGGTTTTGCCTTCTCCAAGTCAATCCAAATCTGATTTGATTCAATTATAATTTTCTAGAAATCTTATCTTCATGATATTGATCAACACCAACAAAGCTTCACATTCCAATGTGTGTTTTCTAAATCTGGAGGTCTGCACCATTCTTTTCTTGTTTTCTCTGACAACACCATTAATAGCTTTAATGTTTCCTTCAGCAAACAAGTACGAAGATCAAATCTTCTTGTGGGTTTAGTTCAGTCATTTTCCAGCTTTCCTTCCTCGAGCTGCAATCCTCTAGCATCCTTCATGACTTGCGGGTTCTTCATAAGAGTTGACCTGCTTGCTAACTGGTTACATCGATGCACACTCCACCGACCTGTGCAATATCATCACCTGGCATCTAGTTGTCATGTTTGTCGACATCCACCTCTACTTGGATTTCTATGTTAGTTTGACATTCTTTGTTGACCAAAGTTGACTATCAGCTCAGTTCACCTTACTGGTATAACCAATCAAACATCCTCTGTACCGATAGCACATCCTCTTGATAATTCATCTTGCCTTTCGGTATGTCTTCATGCCATCCTCTCTATTCTACTCACTGGGTGTTGTTGTGATTCTTTTAACATTCCACCTCTTCATCACAAACAAACAACCAACCTTCATCCTGGTTTGTGCCTTACTAGTAAGCCTAATTTATTGGTAGATGACACAAGTCATGTGTACCAATAGCCTTCCTTTTGTCTTCTTACTCACATGTGCATTGTCATCATATGTCTTTCTCTTCTTATACCGGTCACCACTTCTTACTTACCGGTGACCTTGACAAACCAGTTGACATCAATGACAACTTAATGCCAATAATGCCAACAAGGAGTTATAGGAAGGTGCTCTGGTAGTGATGATGAACTAGCACAAGAAACCAGTATGTGCAGTATATTACCGATATGAATGCTAATAGGTACTTGTTGGTTATGTAAGACAATGAGGTTTGAGATCACTGCATTAGCCCTGGTAGTATAGATTGTGGAGTTTATGTCTCAGGTGGTACTGAAGAAGACCTGAATGACATGTGTTGACCCAGTTGTTGATCATGTAGGCTTGCATGTCTTGGGCTAACTAGTTTGATATATGCCATGATAGTCATATTGTATGGAATTGTGTACATCTAGGATCATGTCATATGCTATGGTAGATATAATGGAGCTGAAAGATCATCAATTGATCACATACACACAACTCAATCGGTATATGGTGCAAATTAGAGCTCCAGTTTTGAACCTGACAGGCAATAAGGACCTGAGATGTATAACGCAAGGGGAGTTCAAGTGCTTATGATGCATAACCAACAAGCTTGAACTTATCAGTGTACTAGCTACATCAACTGTAGAAGATGGAAATTATTGTAGGAATACCCAAGCGAATTTCATGATTACGGGTATCTACTTTCCCAATTGGTAGCACTCAGAGTAGAATCTAATTTGATTCTCAAGATCAATTGGTATCAGATCGGAGATCATACAGTCTGACCAATAGGTATGCTATACTTACTGACACATGTTCCTTCAATTAGTTTTAGTCTTGTATATGCATATGTTTCTGGTTTGCATATACACTTGGTTGCTGTACAAATTGGTGTTAGTTGGTGGTTGAGCTCTCCATCTCAAATGTTGTGATTTGAGAAGATGCAAAGTATGAAGGTTAAAGGAGATGATGCATCCAGTAGAGATAAAGGGGAGAAAAGTCTCTGCTAGTGCCCAGTAGATACAAGGAGGAGAGAAACCTTGACAGTGCCCTTTGCCATTGTTGTCAAAGGGGAAGAAAGATTTTCTAGTATGCCAGATACTACATGTGTTGACAACAATTCCAAAGGGGGAGATTGTTGGCATTGTGTTGTCATCGATGTCAACTAGTATAGGATGGAAACTGGTATGGGAAATGTATGTGCAGTAGTGTCATTGATGCATACTAAATGTGATGTCTTTGATGTCACCTAGCTTAATAGGTCACCGGTAAAGGAGAGAATGCCAACTAGCATAATGGTTATTGGAGTCACCGGTACACAAGTTAAATTTGACTTGTGTTGAAGACATAAGGTTTGTAGACTGGTAAGTGACATGTTGGTAGTGCATTGTTGGCAACCAACAAGAGAGCAACATGTTGGTCAGTTGATTGTGATGAAGAGGGGGAATGTTATCTAAATCACATCACCGGAAGTGAAGTATGTGCAAGCCACCAGTATGTTGTGTGCATGTCAATCAGTAAGACTTCCACTGGATGAAGATGATATCATAGGTTAAAGATATGCATGATCAAACAGGGAAGCCACATTGGTGCATTGCAGGATGCAGATGACAAGGATCCACTCCCACCAGTAAGTGGAGCTTATCTCCTTTTACACATGGAATGCATCATATCCCTCTGAGAGAAGGTAGTTAGAGAAAGAAAAGGCAAGAGATTGGATGCACAGGCTGGATGACAAATGTGAATGATAAGGAAGCCTCTTGACCTTAAGATCAGACATGTGTACCGGATTTGCAAAGGTAGACATGTTGAGTTACCTGTATAGAGATTGAAGGATATATTTGTCACCTTGACAAACCGGTTGAGATGATGTATGAGCTAATGAAGAATAAAGAAAGGTCGATAAACTATAGAAAGAGAGTGCAACCAGAATGTAGATACCTTTGGTGGAAACAGTTGAAGGTTGATGACATGGTGTTATCGAGGTGCCTACTGATAACTATGTGAACCGGTAAGAGAGAAAAGAGGCTAAGTGATGCGCTCCTACCTGATGAAGATGAGCATGAGGTGGATTGATATGCTTCGTGACTGGTTGTTACTGCATCATTTATTCCTCATGATAAGAGTGAGTCATCCTTTAAGATTTTTAGTTGGAGTACTAATCCTTCTAGTGATACCTCAGTTCAAGTCCTTAGTACGTCTGTAAATCCTTTTTCCAATCATAAAAGTCAAGTTTAGATAATTGGTTGAACTCTATGAACATGTTGAACCATTTTGAACTGGGTTCAATAGGTTCATTTAGGTTCCATAGGTTCCAAGGTGTTCAGGGAGGTTTTTCATACTAATGTTTTCTCTATGTGTCTTGCAGCGGCTCTCTTAAAATGTTCCTTGTTTGGTGATATGTCACTTATTATTCGTTGGGTGTTGAACTCATTGAACTAAGTTCAAGAGGTTCAAATATGTTCAACATGTTCAATATAGCACAATTGGTCAACAGCTTGGTATTATTTGTTTCAGCAAAATTCTCCTTGAGCACGACGTACATCTTGAACCTCTTGAACACCCATGAAGTCTGTTCAAGATGTTCATATGTGTTCGATGTTGGTGGGCGCCATAGGTTTTAATGATTTGATAGTGCATTCATTGCCAAATATGAAGAGGTAGAACCATGTTTTAAGTGACATCATTCTTCGGTTTTTCGAAGTAAGTAATCATTTTGGGAATTGGCAGTTACTTCAAAAATGCCGCCATGCATTCAATGCATGTGTGCGAGGTCTAATCCAACAAACTCGACACACTCAGACTGAAAATTGGAATTATTGCATTCAATGTTTCTGTATCATTGCCTTCACTAATAAGGTATGAAGGATTATTAGTACTCCGCATTTGTTCCTCACTGCCGTGTCTTTGTTTTTCTTGGATAGGAATCTTGTTTGCTGCTAGCTATCGTCCAGTTGTTCAACTGTGAAGGTGAGTCTTTTCCTTGTCTTCTCTAGTGGTTTTTGCTTGCATTTTCTCTCTTACAAAAAGTTTTTCTGCAATCAATTTAGGCTTATTGTTTAAAATTATGAAGTCCACACTGCATTTTTTTGGGAACATATTTAGCCTGGCATCCACTGAACCCATAGTTAGCGATACTGATCTAAATGGGGAAAACTTTGAGGTGTTGAAAGAAAGGGTGTTCAAGGGAATTGACAAGTCTTTTGGTGTGGAGATTTTGAGTAGTGGTCTCGTAGAAGCTGCAACTTTTCCCCGAGCCATTCCTTGCCTAGAGTTGATTCGAGAATGTATTGCTAGATACGATCTAGTGTCTGAAACCATTAGGAGAGACAATGGTGAAACCCTTCTTGCCATAAATCATGAAGTAATTTCCTCAGTCTTCAAGATACCTGATTACCAGTTCTCCAACTTTTCTCCTGCTTAGTCAATCACTGAGTTCAACGCAGACAGAACCGGACATCGAAACAATATAGGAAAATTCTGGTTGAATGTTCCTCAAAGAGGTGGTTCCAGGTTACCTAAGAATCCTAATAAGAATCACATGTTTCCGCATATTCATGATGTAATGCTTTTGTTGCACCGAACTAGAGGATCCGCTGAAGCTTATAACTTCGATGACTAGATTTATTGTTATGTGCAGCTGGTTTTAGAAGGAAAGCAATATTTGGATTGGGTTGAATTGATCGCTAATTCAATGAGAGAACAACTAAGTTTGGCTAAACAGTTCAAACAGAACTTCTTTATGTCTTCATATCTCTTGTATTGTTTGGCTTGTGTTAAGGAGTTGGTTGGAATACTGAAACAACTCACTGAGGAGGATGTTCCCGTATATGAGTTCTATCCTATGCCGCAAAAGGATAAAGCTTTACAGGATTTCAGAAGGGTGCATAACGCTTTTCTAGGTGATTTGTGTCATGAATTGAAGAATATGAAAGCTAAAATAATCTTCGATGATGCACAGACTTTGATAAAGAGGTTTGGTAGTTTTTATATCCAGTTTCCACACTTTTGTTACATACAGGTAGGCGGCTTTGAAGAGGAGGCCTTCAGGCTCCTTCACTTCTGTTCAGATTGCTTTGTTCTAGTAGAGTTATGTAGGCAACTAACCTTTGTAATCAAAAAGGCACAACCGAGGGACAAATGGGAAGGTCATTTTCCCATACAATTGGGTGTGTTGTCCTGCAGTTCAATGTTTGATGCTTTGAGTATAGGAGCAGACCTCAGGAATTTCAATTTTTCTCTGTATTCTGAAAGGAAAGGTTTTGATAACAAAGGATTTTCCCGAAGTCTTGGTCTAATGCCATATCTTCCCATCCCAGAGTTAGAAGATTTCTGGGAAGATTGTACAGATGAACTTGAAATATTCAAAAGGGGAAACATGAGATAGGTGTTAGAACAAGTTGTTTCTTTGTAGATAAAGTTGGATACTAAGGGGCTCGAAGAGGATTATCTAGAACTATTCGAACTAGGGTACTTAGCCCGTGCAGAAGCTGAAATGCCTCCAATTAACTTGGATGAGGAAGAGAATGATGATATACAATTAAGGACCAAAGGAGTTCTGGAAAGGACCGTGGCATGGGTGGCCAATAAGAAAGCAATGAAGTCAGGCGTTAAGTCTCATTTTGCGAGAAGTAATAAGGATCCTCTACCTTCAACAAAGTGTCTTTCTAACAATGCTTCTATGCTTGTTCATGCAGGTAAGGATAAGAAGTCTCCCCAGCTTAGACACAGGTCTAATTCAACTTTGGATTTTTGTACTCCTCGACATACCCAGTCATGAAGTGCTGCTCATAGAAAGATGGATTAGGAAAAGGATACAGGGGTGAAAGATACCGTGCTCGATGCCCAGATATTTGAAATTGAAGACTTGGACGACGAAGTTGCTAGTGCCCTGGATTCTCATACAGTGATTGTGGCTATGATGCCACCTTCAAAGATGATTGAAGGAACTACTCATGCAAGTGCAACTCCTAACTGGTTGACCAACTCGGTGAACAAGAAAAGGAGTTTTCTTCCTATGACTATTCCAATTTAGGAAATGGTTGTTAAATACACAGAGAAGAATCCAAAGTTGAAGAGGTTCAATACTGCCGCTCGCCTAGACAATGATGAGGAAACTGGAAAATGGGTTGCTGAAATTGCCTCGTCTAAACCCAAGGATGAAAACAAGGAGGCTAGCCCTGATGATTTCAAGATCACAAAGGTGGAATTGGGAAACATGAGTAGAGACATAGACAACCACTTCTTCCAAGTGTCGGCAAAGAAAATGCTCACTAGGTCAGAAAAGGATGGGTGCGAAAAGAGAGAACTAAAGCGACACATAAACGTTCTAGCCCAGTTCATCGATAGTATTGGTTGCCTTGGGGCACTTCCAATATCTCATGCTATAGAGAACTTCAACCTGACTTTGCTAGAAAATAAAAAGCTAATGAACCAAGTTCAACAGGCAAATAGTATTGCTGAAGTTGTGGAGAAATGGATTGAGGGGATAATCAGGGATGGTGAGAAGTACATTACCGACTCTCGAAGACTATGTGATGAAATACAAGGTCTTATTAGCGAGGTTCAAAATCAGCTTGTGCCATGGGAGAAGGAGGAGCACAAGTGGCAGAATATCTTGCCTTTGTTTGCCAAAATAGAAGAATATGGAGTTACCAAGTTTTTGACAGGAAATTCAATCAAGCTTGTGGTGGATGAATGTCAGCTTTTTGTGTTGAAGAAAACCATAATGTGGCGAGTGCTTACCTTCAAGTCTGTGATCACTGATGCAAAGACCTCTTTTTATGAACTCCAGGATCTCCAATATAGCATAGTAAATGATAACAAGGTGGTTAACCCTGACCATGATTGTCAGTTGGGAATTTGCGGGTTGAGCATACAGGATGCAATCAGATCATTCCAGATGAACATGGAGAAGATTAGGGCCAAGGGTAATTTCACGTCAGAAGATATAACCAGGGTGGCTAGGATTGAGTCTATGACTTTCATTGGAAATGATCAACTACCGAAACATTCCGAGAAGATGGTGCAACACCGATGGAATAAAGAGGTGGTGAAGGCAAAGCTCAACGCAATGAAAGTTCCGAGTCAATCCATTGTTCAAGAACTCACAACTACTCACGACACGCATGAAAGTGGAGAGGATGATGATGATGGAAATATGGCATAATGCATTAATTTAGGGTTGGTTTCCTTTATTTTTGTAATTTCTCATGGTTATGCAAAGACTTTGGGACATCTGTCCGAAAATACTTCTTGTTGGTTTCATAACTGTTTATGGGGGTGGTCGAGTTTTCAGGGAGACCTCCCTTGTTCAAAACTATAAATTAAGGAAAAATAGATAGTATAGGGGTTAGATTTGGTGACTAATTTTTGGGGGTTTTTTGCTCCATTTTTGTGTATTTTCTGTTTTATTGAAGGAAGAATCAAACTACTAAACCTAGAATGGAAGAAGATTTGTAGATGTATTTTAATGCCTTTGTTGCATAAGAATGTATATATAGACTGATCATATTGTTCTTGGGAGAAGAAAAATCTGTGTGTTTTCAATCTGTGTAGATGCATGCCTTTGCAGATGTTTATCTGATCAAATAACAGTAATGATCTTTCCATTACAGAAAATTATTAGTCTTCTGATGTTCTTTCCTTTGAATGTTTGTTTACTTCTAAAGAAGATTCATGTTCAGAGACAGATTTAGTTTCTTAAATCTGTTCGTTCTTTATTAAACCTATGGAAATAGTATACTAAACTTTGTTTCAGTTGCTGTCATCTCAAATATTGAAAAGATAGGAAAAATTGCTTTCTTCTTTTTGAAATATGTGTGAAATATCGGCCTCTCATCCAAGAATGAAGTAGGCAGCCTTACATGCTTTCGGGTTAAAAGCTACTATTCAAAAATAAATATTTTAGAGCATTCCTTGAAAAACTAAGATAGGGAGCTATACCTATGAAAAATTCAGAGGAACTTGATTTGAACAACACTTACCCAACTGTTTAGTGAAACACTTGTTCTTAAAATAAGGCAACAGAGTTCAAGATTGATCATTTGTAAAAAGGACAAATGTGTTCACTAATAGATTTTTGGCGACTTTGCTGGGAAGCGAAACAAAGAGAAAACTGAACATTCAGTAGATAGGTATGCCATAGACATAACAAAATTGAGCCTATAATCGGCAAAATTTCACAGAGTTCACTTTGTCAAAGACATAGTTCAATAATTCAGGAAAACCGTTGAGATTGAGATTCCCTTGAAAGAGCTTAGCATTCCTAAGGGTGATAACACTGGATTCTCATCCATATACCAGAGCGCAAAGGAGAGAAGGAATAATTTATAATTGTTTCGAAGAATTGCAAGGGTTGTCATTCGCCACAAATTTTACTCCTAAAAGAAAAGCTAAGAGTAGACCTTCCTCTCCTGTCAAAGTTACTCCTATACCTTCTTCTTCAAATCTTGGCAAGCACTAACACTTACTGGAGTTCAAGCCCCTCCCCTTGTAACCATTTATCCTATGTTTATCATGGCCCAACCATGGGGTGTTGTTGTTGGACCTCTTGCTCTCGCAGCTCATAATCCACTCCCAAAAGGGGCGAGGGATGTTTTACCTAAATATAATGGAGATGGAAAAGTCTTGGTTGAAGAACACTTGAATTATTTTAATGTGGCCACTGGAATCCTGGCAGTCCAATATGAGGACGTGGCCGTTAGGCTTTTTGTCCAAACTCTCACCGAGGGGGCAGTAGAATGGTTCAGTCATCTGCGAGCAGGATCCATAACTGACTGGCAAATGATGAAAACCGCTTTTGAGAAAAGGTTCAAAAGTGTTGACGATGAACATTTGCTACTAGCTCAACTCACACAAATGAAAAAGGAAATTCATGAGCCAATGAGGGATTATGTAGCTAGGTATAATAAGATTATCCACAAAATTCCTCAAGCCAAAAGACCAACTGCAGATAATTAGCAATGTTTCTTCATAAATTCCATGCCACTTGACGTGGGTTTCCACCTTAGAAGAAGTAGGCCAGGTGATCTAGAGACTGTACAAAATGAGGCTATACAGCTTGAAGATGATCTGATAATAGCCAGAAAATGGAGGAAAGATATACAAACCCCTCAGGGCCAATCTCAGGCATCCACCTCTTCCACTGACCCAGTTGTTCAGCAACTTGTCAATGATATGATTTCTTTGAAGAGGTAGATACCCAAGCCTGGAAGATCTTATCCACAACCTTATCAGGATATAAGAAGGAAAACTCCAAATCAATATAACTATGGACGATCGTTGCAATTGCTTGCTATTCCACAAAGATTACAAATAGAGGCACCTCCTGACAAAGGTGTCATGTGTTCATTCCATCTCACCACAGATCACGATGGGGGTTATTGTCCCGATATGATAAGACATGTTCAGATGCAAAACACAAAAGATGAATTAGGTGAGTTCACTGAAGTAGAAAGAATTCAACAGGTACCTAGCGACTTTGGAACATTCTACCTCGAGTATGAGTTAGATTCGGAAAAAGGTAGTAACATTTTGGCAGCCCTTGAAGGTCCTTCATGTGCGATTCTAACAAGGAATCAACGAACTTCCTAGGATTCTTCTTTTGTGAATCCTTCTGGAAGCAAATTTAAAGGTAAATATCTCCCAAGTAATAGCTTTTCAAAGATCCCTGAAGTTAGGATTTTGCAAAGGAACCATGAAGATAACAATAGCTCTTCCTCTTCCTCCTCCTTTGACATCATTGAGTTCTGTAAAGCTTCTATTGTTCAACTTCCTACTACTGAGTATTTGAAGCTAAACCCAAAAGAACTAGATAAACTGGTCAAATATGTTAAGGGAGATTCTTCTTCGGAGTCCCTGGTACACGAATGTGTGGAGAATAGTGATTCAACTGCTGTTGAAAAGTCTTCATCCGTCCCATCCTCATTAGCTAACTTGGCTGATCGTTGTGCTTTTCATGATGCAAAAAATGGGCTTGAGGTTGAGATTCCGAAACTTGAACCTTTCTACATATCCCTTCTCTTGAATGGTCAGAAGCTTAGCAATTGCATAATAGATTTAGGAACATCAGACAACATAATGCCTTCACCTGTGGCTAAGTCTCTAGGTTTGACCCTCACTAAAACAATTGGGAGATGCTTTTCAATGGATGGGAAATAGGTTCCTCTTATTGGATAGGTAAAAGACATTCAGGCAGTGCTAGCAACATGCCCTGATAAAAGAGTAAGATTAACTATCCTGGTTGCTGATATTTCTGCGAGTTACGTAATGCTTTTGAGTATAACTTTTTGCAAGGACCTTGGAGGTGAAATCAAAATGGACTGGTCTGAGGCCATTATTCCCCTTGGAAAATAGAGGATCAAGCTTGAACCTGAGCCTAAAAATAAGTACACTATTTTTCCTTCAGACAACCCCAAAGCCCAAATTTTGTTTCAAGAATGCGAGTTTGGAAACTATCTCATTCTTGCACCTGGCGAAAGGGAACCGGAAGAGACTGTTGACGAACTTGGCGGGTTGTGGCAGATGGAATTTGATGGAAGCTATGCCAACTCTGACTCTGGAGCAAGGGTATTTTTTCTGTCACCCACTGGTAATATTTTTCCATTTTCTTTCAAGTTGGATTTTAAGAATACTAATAATACTGCAGAGTATGAGGCATTATTATTAGGATTAAATGAGGCTAGGTGTAAAGGTATCAAATTGCTCAAAGTTAAAGGGGATGTAGAGTTGATTGTCGAATAGGTGAGAAATGTTTATATGGTTAAGAATGATAGATTGAGGCATTATAGAAATAGGGTTTGGGATGAGTTAGAATTCTTTGATGCTTTCTCGATTGAAGCCATTTCGAGGGAACAAAATAGTAGGGTAGATTCATTGGCCATTTCAGCTTCACTTTTATTACCGCATCCAGACTTTAAGGATAATTCATATAGGATTGAAATGATTTATAGGCCCAGTGCCCCTGATAATGTAAATCATTGGCAAGTGTTTGATATGGATGCACAAATCAAATATTTCCTAGAATGTGCTCAGTCATTCTCCCAATCATATTTTGAAGGTTCTGAAAATGTCTGCAAGGAGTTTAGTCTAGATCCAGAGGTTGATCCTACAAATAGTTTTATTCAGCTCAAAGGCAACAAAATTTCGAAAGGGCTATTGACTCTAGAGAGGTTTTTCACCAGAGATGATGCATTCATAGGCAAGAAAGTTCCCAAGGATGATGGAAAAGGAAATTGCGAGAAAATAAATTTGGGTGATGAATCCAACCCAAAAGAGGTAACAATTGGCAAGTGTTGTTCTAGGGAGGACAAGCGAGCACTTGGCACACTGCTAAAAAAATACATTGATGTCTTCGCTTGGTCCTACGATGACCTGAAGGAGTTTAGAAATGGGCATTTTTAGCATCAGATTCTGTTGAAGCTAGGCACCTCTCCTTTTAGGCAAAAATTGAGGAATTTTAACCCCATAATGGCAGATGCAATTTTTAAAGAGGTTGATAAAATGCTTAAGGCCATAATCATATATCCAATTCATCATTCTACCTGGGTAGCCAACATTGTGCCCATAAGGAAGAAGAATGGAGAAATTCGTATTTGTGTTGATTTCTGTAATTTGAATCAAGCGATTCTGAAGGACAACTATGCTTTACCCAATATGGACCACATTCTGCAGACGGTATCCAGGTCAGAGATGATGTTGATGTTGGATGGTTTTTCTGGTTACAATCATATTAGTGTTGTAGAGCATGAAAAGCACAAGACAACATTCATCACTCCATGGGGAACATTCACATATAGCCACATGCCATTTGGCTTAATAAATGTCGGAGCTACCTTTCAAAGAGCTATGAATTCCTCTTTTAAGGATTTAAGAGATAGAATTATTGTTTCTTACTTGGATGATCTCACGATATTTTCAAAAGAAAGGAAGGACCATCTTAGGGATCTGAGTGCAGTTCTGCAGCGTTGTCGCAAGCACGGAATCTCCTTGAACCCAAAGAAATTAGTTTTCTATGTCACGGAGGGAAAATTGCTAGGACATATTGTCTCAAAGGAAGGATTCAAGATCGATCCTGAGAGAGTTAATGCAATTCAACATCTCAGTTTACCTTCCACTTGAACTGGAGTAAGGTCGTTCTTTGGTCAAGTGAATTTCTTAAGAAGATTCATTTCGGAGTTTGCAGAGACCACAAAACACATCATCAGCTTGTTAAGTGAACAACATCCTTTCAAATGGACTAAAGAGGCCAAAGACACTTTCAAAAAAATCAAAGGTTCAGTTGCAAATGCGTCTACTCTCATTAACCCGGATTTCACAAAGGACTTCATTTTGTATTGTTATGCATCAGAGCATACGATGTCTGGAATACTGTTACAGTTGGATGAATCTAGGGCCAAAGCACCTATAGCGTTAATGAGTATCCCACTCAAGAAGCATCAGCTTAAGTACTCACTCTTGGAGAAACATGCCTATGTTGTAGTTAAAGCTATGAAATAGTTTCAGTACTATATTCTGCACTCCCACTCTTTGGTTTTTGTCCCAGATTCCACAATGAAAAGCATTTTGACTCAGCAAGAGGTTGGACTAAATAAGAGAGCAACTTGGGTAACAAAAAATCAAGAATATGACTTAGATATTCACCCTACGAAGATAGTCAAAGGACAAGGCTTATGTAGGTTGATAGTAGAAAATGAGGTGGAAACTGAAGCCGAATTGCCATTAACTCTTTTTGTCGGATTGCAGGATACCTGGTTCTCTGATGTGGCCTATTATTTGACTTATGGTAGCTGCCCAAGTCATTTATCAGCGAAAGAACAAATGAATCTTAAGTTCAAAGCTACTAAGTATGTAATTTGGCGGGATGTTTTGTACAAAAAAGGTTTAGATGGAACATACTTAAGGTGTGTAGATAAACCTCAATAGCAAAAACTCCTGGAGACCTATCATGGTGAAGCCTATGGGGGACACTTCTCATCATCTGTTACTACTTTCAAAATTCTAAGGAATTGTTTTTATTGGCCCAACATGTTTAGGGATGCATATATTTATGTTAAAGAGTGTGAGAAATGTTAACTCTTTTCTAGGAAGCCACATTTGGCAGCTCTGCGCTTAAGGCCTGTAGTAATAGATGAACCTTTCAAACAGTGGGGCATTGATTTCATAGGACCAATAAACCCTCATTCCAGTGCTGGTCATATGTACATTTTGACAGCAACTGACTACTTTGCAAGGTGGGTAGAAGACACTCCCACTAAAAAGGCAAACTCAGAAGTTGTGTGTAGTTTTCTCAAGGATTACATCCTAGTCCGTTTTAGGGTTCCCCAAAAGATTGTGGTGGATCACACATCATATTTCTCTTTTGAAGAGTTGACTATGTTTTGCTATGAGCATTAGATTATCCTCTCGCATTCCTCTGATTACTTTCCACAAGGTAATGGACTGACAGAATCCAGCAACAAGAACTTGATAGCCATCATAAAAAGTTGGTTGACAAAATTGCTCAGAATTGGCATAAGAAGGTGTATGAGGCTTTGTGGGTAGATAGAATCATGCCCAAGAGGGCCATTGGAATGGCACCTTTTGAACTTGTGTATGGTGTCAGAGAAAAACTTTCCTTACCTCTGGAATTATTAGCAGCCAAGCTGCAGACAGTAGTGGAAGATTCTTTCTTTTAGAATGCTTTGGAGAAAAGAATTATGTACCTGACAAGGTTGGAAGAGGAGAGGGAGTTGCTGGTGGATAGAATTTCAGAGCATCGGAACCGAGTGAAGAGGATTTTTGACATGCGAGCTCGGCCAAGAGGTTTCCTAATAAGAGATGAGGTGTTGTTATGGGATAAAAGGAAAGAGCCAAAAGGTGCTCACGACAAGTTTGATTCATTGTGGAAAGGCCCTTTCAAGATCTGTGAAGTGTTGGGACAAAATGCTTTCAGACTCAGCTACGCTGACGAAATGATTATGCCCTATACCTACAACAAGCAAGATCTCAAGCTCTACAAATTGTAAGTCCTGTGATCGAGATTTTTGTATATAGTAGCTTATGTGTTCTTAGTTGTGTGTCCCCTTATCCTTTCTCCTTTTTGTTTTTGGTCATGCAAAACCAGAGTTTGTGAGTTCTTTGCATTTTCCTTTGAAAAAAAAAAAATACAATCCCCAGTCAGAGCCTATGTTACTGTGTCATTTATTCCTCATGATAAGAGTGAGTCATCCTTTAAGATTTTCAGTTGGAGTCCTAATCCTTCTAGTGATACCTCCGTTCAAGTCCCTAGTATGTCTGTAAATCCTTTTTCCAATCATAAAAGTCAGGTTTAGATAATTGGTTGAAATTTGTGAACACGTTGAACCATTTTGAACCGGGTTCAACAAGTTCATTTAGGTTCCATAGGTTCCAAGGTGTTCAAGGAGGTTTTTCATACTAATGTTCTCTCTAAGTGTCTTGTAGTGGCTCTCTTAAAAAGTTCCTTGTTCAGTGATATGTCACTTATTATTCGTTGGGTGTTGAACTCATTGAACTAAGTTCAAGAGGTTCAAATATGTTCAACATGTTTAATATAGCACAAGTGGTCAACAACTTGGTATTATTTGTTTCGACAAAATTCTCCTTGAGCGCGACATACATCTTGAACCTCTTGAACACCCATGAAGTCTATTTAGGATGTTCATATGTGTTTGATGTTGGTGGGCCCCATGGGTTTTAATGATTTGATAGTGCATTCATTGCCAAATATAAAGAGGCAGAACCATGTCTTAAGTGACATCATTCTTTGGTTTTTTGAAGTAAGTAATCATTTTGGGAATTGGCGGTTACTTCAAAAATGCCGCCATGCATTCAATGCATGCGTGAGAGGTCTAATCCACAAACTTGACACACTCAGACTGAAAATTGGAATTATTGCATTCAATGTTCCCGTATCATTGCCTTCACTAATAAGGTATGAAGGATTATTAGTACTCTGCATTTGTTCCTCACTATTGTGTCTTTGTTTTTCTTGGATAGGAATCTTGTTTGCTGCTAGCTATCATCCGGTTGTTCAACTGTGAAGGTGAGTCTTTTCCTTGTCCTCTCCAGTGGTTTTTTCTTGCATTTTCTCTCTTAAAAAAAGTTTTTCTGCAATCAATTTAGGCTTATTGTTTAAAATTATGAAGTCCACACTGCATTTGTTTGGGAACGTATTTAGCCTGGCATCTACTGAACCCATAGTTAGTGATATTGATCTAAAAGGGGAAAACCTTGAGGTGTTGAAAGAAAGGGTGTTCAAGGGAATTGACAGGTCTTTTGGTGTGGAGATTTTGAGTAGTGGTCTCGTAGAAGCCAAAACTTTTCCCCCAGCCATTCCTTGCCCAAAGTTGATTCGAGAATGTATTGCTAGATATGATCCAGTGTCTGAAACCATTAGGAGAGACAATGTTGAAACCCTTCTTGCCATAAATTGTGAAATAATTTCCTCAGTCTTCAAGATACCTGATTACCAATTCTCCAACTTTTCTCCCACTCAATCAATCACCAAGTTCAACGCAAACAAAACCGGACATCGAAACAATGTAGGAAAATTCTGGTTGAAGGTTCCTCAAAGAGGTGGTTCTAGGTTACCCAAGAATCCTAATAAGAATCACATGTTGCCACACATTCATGATGTAATGCTTTTGTTGCACCGAACCAGAGGATCCACTGAAGCTTATAGCTTTGACGACTGGATTTATTGTTATGTGCAGCTGGTTTTAGAAGCAAAGCGGTATTTCGATTCGGCTGAATTGATCATTGATTCAATGAGAGAACAACTGAGTTTGGCTAAACAATTCAAATATAACTTCTTTATGTCTTCATATCTCTTGTATTGTTTGGCTTGTGTTAAGGAGTTGGTTGGAATACGGAAACAGCTCACTTAGGAGGATGTTCCCGTATATGAGTTCTATCCTATGCTGCAAAAGGATCAAGCTTTGCAGGATTTCAGAAGGGTGCACAATGCTTATCTGGGTGATTTGTGTCATGAATTGAAGAATATGAAAGCTAAAAGAATCTTTGATGATGTACAGACTTTGATAAATAGGTTTGGTAGTTTTTATATCCAGTTTCCATGCTTTTGTTACATACAGGTAGGCGGCTTTGAAGAGGAGGCCTTCAAGCTCCCTCACTTCTATTCAAATTGCTTTGTTCTAGCGGAGTTATGCAGGAAACTAACCTCTATAATCAAAAAGGCACAACCGAGGGACAAATGGGAAGGTCATTTTCCCATACAATTGGGTGTGTTGTCTTGCAGTTCAATGTCTGACACTTTCAGTATAGGAGCAGACCTCAGGAATTTCAATTTTTCTCTGTATTCTGAAAGGAAAGGTTTTGATAACAAAGGATTTTCCTGAAGTCTTGTTCTAATGCCATATCTTCCCATGCCACAATTAGAAGATTTCTGGGAAGATTGTATAGATGAACTTAAAATATTCAAAAGGGGAGACATGAGATTGGTGTTAGAACAAGTTGTTTCTTTGCAGATAAAGTTGGATACTAAGGGGCTCGAAGAGGATTATGTAGAACTATTCAAACCAGGGTACTTAGCCTGTGCAGAAGCTAAAATGCCTCCAATTAACCTGGATGAGGAAGAGAATGATGATATACAATTAAGGACCAAAGGAGTTCTAGAAAGGACCGCGGTATGGGTGGCCAATAAGAAAGCAATGAAGTCAGGCGTTAAGTCTCATTCTGTGAGAAGTAATAAGGATCCTCTACCTTCACCAAATCATCTTTCTAACAATGCTTCTATGCCTGTTCATTCAGGTAAGGATAAGAAGTTGCCCCAGCTTAGACACAAGTCTAATTCAACTTTGGATTTTTGTACTACTCGACATACCCGGTCACGAAGTGCCGCTCAAAGAAAGATGGATCAGGAAAAGGATATGGGGGTGAAAGATATTGTGCTCGATGCCTAGATATTTGAAATTGAAGACTTGGACAGTGAAGTTGCTAGTGCCCTGGATTCTCATACGATGATTGTGGCTATGATGCCACCTTCAAAGATGATTGAAGGAACTACTCATTCTAGTGCAACTCCTAAGTGGTTGACCACCTCAGTGAACAAGAAAAGGAGTTTTCTTGTTGTGACTATTTCGATTCAGGAAATGGTTGTTAAATACATAGAGAAGAATCCAAAGCTGAAGAGGTTCAAGACTGCCACTCGCCTGGACAATGATGAGGAAACTGGAAAATGGGTTGCTGAAATCACCTCATATAAACCCAAGGATGAAAACAAGGAGGCTAGCCCTGATGATTTCGTGATCACAAAGGTGGAATTGGGAAACATGAGCAGAGACATAGACAACCACTTCTTCCAAGTGTTGGCAAAGAAAATGCTCACTAGGTCATAAAAGGATGGGCAAGAAAAGAGAGAACTAAAGCGACACATAAACGTTCTAGCCCAGTTCATTGATAATATTGGCTGCCTTGGGGCACTTCCAATATCTCATGCTACAGAGAAGTTTGACCTGACTTTGCTGGAAAATAGAAAGCTAATGAACCAAGTTCAATGGGCCAAGAGTATTGCTGAAGCTGTGGAGAAATGGATTGAGGGGATAATCAAGCATGGTGAGAAGTACATTATTGACTCCCAAAGACTATGTGATGAAATACAGGGTCTTATTGCCGAGGTTCAAAATCAGCTTGTGCTATGGGAGAAGGAGGAGCACAAATGGCAGAATATCTTGCCTCTGTTTGCCAAAATAGAAGAATATGGAGTTACCAGGTTTTTGACAGAACACTCAATCAAGCTGGTGGCGAATGAATGTCAGCTTTTTGTGTTGAAGAAAACCATAATGTGGTGAGTGCTTACCTTCAAGTCTGTGGTCACCAATGAAAAGACCTCTATTTATGAACTCTAGGATCTCCAATGCAGCATAGTAAATGATAACAAGGTGGTTAACCCTGACCATGATTGGTAGTTGGGAATTTGTGGGTTGAGCACATAAGATGCAATCAGATCATTCCAGATGAACATGGTGAAGATCAGGGCCAAGGGTAATTTCACGTCGGAAGATATAACCAGGGTGACTAGGATTGAGTCTATGACTTTCATTGGAAATGATCAACTGCCGAAACATTCTGAGAAGATGGTGCAACACCGGTGGAATAAAGAGGTGGTGAAGGCGAAGCTCAACGCGATGAAAGTTCTAAGTCAATCCATTGTTCAAGAACTCACAACTGCTCACGATGCCCATGAAAGTGAAGAGGATGATGATGATGGAAATATGGCATAATGCATTAATTTAGGCTGGTTTCCTTTATTTTTGTAATTTCTCATGGTTATGCAAAGACTTCGGGACATCTATCCCAAAATACTTCTTGTTGGTTTCATAACTATTTACGGGGGTGGTCGAGTTTTCAGGGAGACCTCCCCTGTTCAAAACTATAAATTAAGAAAAAATAGATAGTATAGGGGCTAGATTTGGTGACTAATTTTTGGGGGTTTTTCGCTCCATTTTTGTGTATTTTCTGTTTTATTGAAGGAAGAATCAGACTACTAAACCTGGAATGGAAGAAGATTTGTAGATGTATTTTTGTGGCTTTGTTGCATAAGAATATATATATAGACTGATCATATTGTTCTTGGGAGAAGAAAAATTTGTGTTTTGAATCTGTGTAGATGCATGTCTTTGCATATGTTTATCTAATCAAATAACAGTAATGATCTTTCCATTATAGAAAATTATTATTCTTCTGATGTTCTCTCCTTTGAATGTTTATTTACTTCTAAAGAAGATTCATGTTCAGAGACAGATTTAGTTTCTTAAATCTGTTCATTCTTTATTAAACCTGTGGAAATAGTATACTGAACTTTGTTTCAGTTGTTGTCATCTCATATATTGAAAAGATAGGAAAAATTGCTTTCTTCTTTTTGAAACTTGTGTGAAATATCGGCCTCTCATCCAAGAATGAAGTAGGCAGCATTAGATGCTTTCGGGTTAAAAGCTACTATTCAAAAATAAATAGTTTAGAGCATTCCTTGAAAAACTAAGATAGGGAGCTATACCTATGCAAAATTCAGAGGGAAGTGATTTGAACAACACTTACCCAATTGTTTAGTGAAACACTTGTTCTTAAAATAAGGCAACAGAGTTCAAGATTGATCATTTGTAAAAAGGACAAATCTATTCACTAACACCGGCAAAGATGCTGAGTACATACATGATGGTTAACTGCCAAAGTGGGAGATACTGGTAGGGTTAGAAAACCAGCAGAAAAGGACCGGCTGTGTGGTTGGTCAATGATCCTATCCAAGCCGACATAACCAACCTAGCAAAGGTGGATGCTAACAAAGGGGCCACGTGGAGGTGAAGTGGCGTGCATGCACAGGATGGTGAATGTGTTGTCAGTGAAGTAGGTGGTAACTGGTCGACATTAATGTCGATGGTGTAGTTCACAGGTTGAAGAGCAGAAGAGTGTGGCTTGAGACTAATCAGTGGAGAGAGATCTGATTTGATGACTTCATGATCAAGGCTGAGTGTCCTGTTGCTGATCAGGGTGGGTGAAGCTATCTACATGATTTCTTCATAGGTGTTTGAAAAGTGCCACACGAAGAAGGATCCATTTTTGCTAAACTTAGAAAATGTGTATTGGAAGTCATGTGATTGGTGGAGGTTGATTGATTTGTTGCGAGTGGTTGATCTATGGAAGAAGATCTAATTGGATTTGGTTTTCCTTGATGTAGATGAAGAAACCCTAACTGCCTGAAGTTTGAATTGGTTTTTGGTGGAAACACTTGTTGATAAATATGCAAGTCAAAATCGAAAAAGTGGGTGGGTGAATGATAGAGTTGTGTTTCTGGTGAAGAATTGAAATTAGTCAAGTGCTCAACAAGAAGAAGAAGAAGAAGAAGAAGAAGAAGAGACTGAGTGTGAGGAAGAACTAGGTTGAAGAGTTCAATCAAATATAGTGCGGCAACCGGTAGTCTGCCATTGAGTCTGAGAGATGAGTATACTAGTGGTGACTAAACTAATAGAGAAAAAGCAAAGAGGATTGCAGAAAAGAGAAGAGCACAGTGAGAAACAAAAGAGAACCGATAAGCTGAGAACCGACAATAATCAAATAGTGGATATTTGACTGAGTGAAGAAGACCGGTGGTGATAAGCAGCAGTGTAAGAGAGAGGAAGGAGAACCAGAAGAGAGAAGAACCGACAAAGAAGAAGAAGAAGCTGAAAGAGTAAGGTTGCAGCAGTGAGAGGGTGAGAAGAGAATCGATAGTGAATTGGACAGAGGATCCGGTGAATATTTTTTCAGAAGAGTTACAAAGTTCATTCATAACAAGGCTATTACGTTTGCAATTCATTATGTTCACTGAAGATCACTAAGTTGGACCTCAGTGTAGGGGTTGGTTCTCCTTGGGTTGGTGCCCTAAACATTGTAATCAGATTCTCATTGTGAAGCTAGATTGGAGCAGTAAACTCCAGCAGCATTTCTCACCGAGGTTTTTCCCATCTGGGTTTTCCTCGTATATACTAGTGTTATGAAATATGCCCTTGTGTGTGATTGTATTGTGTAATCTCTCTTTATCTTACCGGTAGGTTAACTTAGCTTTAGAGTGTTAACCAGTAATCATTCTTAGTGTTAAAAGGGTAGAAATTGGAAACCACTGATTCACTCCCTCTCAGTGGCATATTATGTCTAACAAACACATGTTCTTGTTGTAATTAAAAATTAGAATGAGAAGGTGTGGATTTACAAGACAATGGAGACCAAGAAAAGTGTAATTTCTCCTAACTTTGTCACTCACATTTAAGAATTTGGCCATTGCATCCATGTGTATTTTCAAAAGAAGGTTCACTCTTAGGGGGAATTGGATTGAAGTTTAAAGAGGCTCAATCAATTTCAAGATTTGTGTTAAGAGAAAACTTTGGAATATGAAATTCAGGCATGTTAGACTTTCTAGAAAAGGTAGGAGTGAAATCTAAGGACCCCCAATCATCCTCTAAGAGCTCTTCTTTAGGAACTCCTTTTGTAGGAGATAGTGTACTTGAGTGAATTGAAGAGAGGATTGCAAGAACTAAGAAATCACATGATGCTTCACTTATCAACTACCTCATTAGTATATGTGTATGGCACAACATGATAATCAGGAAGAATTTTTTGTTTCGTAGGAACATGAATGGAATTGATTTGATTTTTCTTAGGCTCTCAATTTTTGGGAGAGAGAGCATTATGATGAGAAATAATATCATCCTCTTGTTCTAAGGTATCTTTATGTTCAAGACACTCATTAGAAAAAGGACTATCATATGTAATTAATGCTTCATCTTTAGAGGGAAGATCATGAAAAGAAGGTATGGTATCACTAGAATAAGTAGCCATAATATCATCCTCTTTCACCAAATAATCCCTATGAGGGAGGTACTTTTTAGGAGAAGAAGGAACACAAATCTCCAACGATTTATCTTTAGGAGAGAGATCTTTGAAATAAGTGTCCATATTCCCATTTTGCACCAATGTGCCCTCATTAATGAGATTAATGTTGGGAGAGGGTAAATCATAGCTATGAATGAAAGGGAGAACTAAATTATCACCATTGTAGTATCATAAAATTGAAACCCTAGCAATTTATGACTGCATTAGGGTCCTCACGCATGTGAACTTGAATCCTCTAGCATGATCGAAGATCGAAGAGTGCTCGGCTTTTGAAAACACCTTCTTCCTTGGCCTTTGCATCACTCTCTCCACACTCTGTCATGGAGATAGGGGTAGGACAAGGGCATGGTGCCCTTTTCCCCCCTTGGATAGGGGCATGGCACCCATGTCCCTGCCCTATTTTGGGCCAGGACCTTTCTAGAGCATGTCTTGTGGGTTGTACAGTAAGCGGGAAATCTCCCCAATGTCAGCCCATGATGAAATTCAAATCCTTCAAATATGTATTTAAGGGGGCATTCACTCTCTCATTTGTACAAGTTGAATAAGTGGGAAATTCACAAGAGATCAAGCATTCAAGAGAATTCAAGCATTAAAGCATTATTTTCCAGCATTGAGCATTCTCAGGTTTCCCTTCAAGGCTAGGTGTTGCATTCAAGTCAAGGATTCAACCATTGAAGAGGCGATTGATTCTAACATACAATTCCATACAAAAATTTCTATCAACATTGCTACTACAACCTCCCTTAAGGTGATTTACAATTGAGTCTTTCATTTACATCTACTTACAAGTGCTTTCTTTCATTACTTGGTTAATTCCAAAACTAGGGTTTGACCTAATCCCAAAACATTTGCCTCTCTTTTCTATGTGTAGGTTGCAGGTGCCTAGCTGTACTTTTAGATTCAGGTTTCATTTGCAGAGGCAAGAAAACCCTTTTCATTTCGTGGATTTTTTGAAGGACCGTGTACATTCCTGCCACGGTCTAGACAAATTTTCTTTAAATTTGTAGGGCAACTTTGTCTTGACATTTTACTGCCAAATCCAGGTGCACAACTTCATCCCCTATTCAGATCTCAAGTTATAATCGATTCTTTGTCACTTTTGAACTATATAATTCAATCAATTCCTTTCCAAATCAAACAAAGGAATAAGGATATCATCATAACATCCTTAATTCATTCAGAATTCAATCTATCATCTTTGTGTGGAGATTGGATCTTGTGAATTACCCCTTATCTTCCTAATGTAATGGTGAAAAGTGCTTGAAGGATAATCAATAGTGAAACTCTCATCTCTCTTTGAGGGAAAGGGTTAGCTTTCCTCTTGATCTATCACTCATCATTTTATCACCATTACATTTTATCAATTTCAGTTATATTCAGATTTCTAAACATTTTCTAAGGTGTCCCTATCCATTAGGTTTGACCCTTTTCAAAATTACACTTCAATTCCTCTTTTTTTTCAAAACCCTAATAGGGTCTTATTTTCACCTTTGTGCCTTCATTTCGTCCATCTAGAGATCATAAAATTCACCAATTTTTTGGGGTTATCTTTAAAATTATTGTAATATCCATCCCTGAAAATTTTGAAAAAAGTTGGTGCGTTGCAGCAATGGTCCTCAACTTTTTTCCCGAAATTTTGGGAGACTATTATGATTGTATTTATTAGCCTAAATCCAGAAGATTAGCTAATTTTATCAATTTTTTATCCCTCTAGAATCAGAAATACCTTCAAAATTCAACATTTCAACTTTCAAAAAAAAATAAAAAAATAAAGAGGTTAAATATAATCTACCCTGATTTTAAAAATTATAATTTTAAAATTAAGTGGTATTCCCTTGGCCCTAATTTTAAAATTTCAATTTCCTTTCATTTTTTATTTGGAAATTGTGTCATCCTATTCCCCCAACAAAGTTCAAATTGTGTAATCATTATTTTCTTAAATTTTGCATTACTCAATTTTTGTAAGCTTCATAATTCAAAATCCAAATTTTCCCTCTAGTGCATGAGTTTTACCACTACTAGTCCTACCTATCCTATCCCCATTAGACAAAGCATTAGAATTAAGGTTTCCCAAAGTTTAATTACTAAGGAGATGGAGCCTAATTTGGGTGACTTCTTTAATGAGGATCATGCTAATTTTTTCCATCCTAATCATGTGCCTATTGATGGATCTCATGATGAAGAAGAAGCTTTAACTAGGGTTTCTTTAGATCAACTTTCTACATTGGACAATCAATTTTATAGCTTTCAGCAATGGATGTCCCAAGAATACCCTAATTGTGAAGCTCTTCCATTAATTGAAGGTCTTAAGTGCATGCTTCAAAGTGATAAGAATGGAATTGATATATTGTGTGGCATTGCACATATTGTTGATTCTAATTTTATGCCTATCAATAGTTATGCCAAAACCCTAGGTTACTCACAACCTTCAACACAAGTCAATTCCTCTATTCCTTTGACGAATCCTATGACTAGGATTCCTACTTTCACATCCAACATCATGGCTACTTCAACTCAAAATGTCATTCCTACAACCATAGGTCATGGGGGCAATCCCTCTTCTTCATTTAATCCTCCATTGTTACCTATGTCTTCCATGAGTATTCCTTCTATTCCTCAACCAATCAGTGTGACACAAGGGGGCAATTCCTTCAACAACTTTACTCCTCCTTTAAGTGTCCCTTTTCCTACCCAATCATCACCAATGCCTACTTATCATAGTGTCCCACCACCTTATTCTTAGTCCATGCCTTCTTTCAACAACATTACACCACCTTCTCAATCACCTATGTCTAAGATGAATTCTTCCACCGAAATGACAATCAACAATCTTCCCCAAACTGTGTCTTCCTTACAACAACAAATTGCTTTCATGAGTCAATCCAAGTTTAGTGTACCCACCTTTGATGTTGCGAGCCCACTTTCTCTTGATACTATTAAATTTGTGTCACCTAAACATGTTGAGGTCCCTCAATGCTCTATAATGGAAAAGGTGATCCTCTTATGCATGTCAAAACATTTCAAACCTTGTGTACTGATTTTGCTTATGATCATTGATTGCTTGCAAAACTGTTTACACTAAGAGATAAGGCTTTACAATGGTATTGCTCTCTTCCTTCTTATTCCATTACTTCCTTTCAACAACTAGCAAATGCTTTCAACCAACAATTTCAAAATAACATTGGTCCTAAAAACACTTTGACTTATTTAATGCATTATAAACAAGGTGTTAAAGAGAAAGTGATTAATTTCATTGGTAGATATAAGCATTTGTGTGCTCAAATTTCTTTTCATGTGCCTAATATTCAAAGAATTTTTATTTCTAATTTACAAAAAGATATCAGGGAAAATCTTCTTTTGTCTGAGCTTACTTCCTTTCCATAGTTGTGCACAACACTCCACAATTATCAATTGGTTGTGAGTCAAATGGAGAAATCCAGTCCTATGGCTCTGAGTGATAAGGGGGAGAGTGACAACCGTTTGCAAAGTTCAAACTAACAAAAAGCTTCATCAAGTTCATTGATCCAATCAACAACAACCATGTGAATGCTACAATAGGTGTGCCTCCTATTTCTTATTTTTTCCAAAGAGAAAGAAAATTTACTCCTTTGAGTGAATCTTTGCATAGTATTATGTCTCAATTATTGCATAGAAATGTTATCAAACTTCCTCCTATAAAACATGTTGATCCTTCCAAACTTGCATCTCCTCATTTTGATAACAATTCCTTTTTCCAATTTCATCGTCAACCTGGTCATGATGCTGATAATGTTTTGCATTGAAACATAAGGTTCAAGACCTGATTGATAATAATACTATATATGTGGTAGGTGTGAATGATAAAGGGAATAAATTAGTTGCTCCTCTTAATCAAAATCTTAATATTTTCACTAATCCCTTGCCATATCATACCTCTAATGTTATTGAGATTGTGCCTAGTTCTCTCTCTTCTGAAACACTCATCTGTTTGGCTCCAAACTTGGTTAATATGGTAGAAACACAAGTACGCCTAAGGATCCCTGTATTTCATTTGACCCTAGTGAGACAATTAGAGAACCTGATGGCCCTTTATACATAGCTTCAAAGGTTAAGGATATCCCTTACCGTGGTGCCCTGATTGATCCCTCTTACATGGTTAATGTCATAACTAAAGAGTATCTTTTCACTTTACAAATGCATAAGCCAATATATGATGCTTCTAATGTGGTTGTGAATTTATTTGATGGCTTCTCTTGTCCTACCATTGGCTCTATCACTCTTCCTATTGAGGTTCATGCTAAATCCATGGATGTTGACTTTGTTATCATACCTTCTTCTGAGCAATTCCGTGTGAAGTTGGGATATCATTGGCTATCTTCCATGAAGGTTATTGCATCTCCAATCCACAAGTGTCTTAAATTTTCTCACAATGAAGAAATCATAACTGTGAACCATAGCTTATTTCGTCCATCTGAAAGAAGCCCCAATGTTCCTATTGATCTCTTTGGGCCTAAACAATTTCAATATCTTGCATCAAGGAGTGATGCTCTTTTTTAATCTTATAAAAAATGGAAGAATGATATGATCTTATCCTTAAGTCAACCTAGATTGCCAACACTTGACATTCCTATTATTCTTCAAGATGAGGTTCTTCCCCTCTCAGAGAGAACTAATCTCCCTCCTAAAGAAAATTGTCCACCTACTCATATGATTGTGACTTTACCTTCTCTTAAGGAGAACAACAATATTATTCCTAAGGTTAGACCTATACCTCCTCCTCATGATGGACCTAGTCTCCTTCCTACACCTAATATTCCTCCTTTTTATGGTGCAGTTCCACCTCCTTTCTCTTATCAAGAGAAGAGGATTTCTCCTCCTATTGTTCAACCCGAAAGACCTCAACCCAAACCTTCCACTATAAAGGAGAAAACTATTCCTACTTCTTCAAATGTTCCTCCTTCTTCTCAACCTTCCACTAAGACTCGACAGAATCGTTGTGCTAGAGAATGCCGATGGAGGCTCCGTGTTTGAGCTCGTGAAGTTATCCCTCAAAATACTCAGTCTCCTTAGAATCCAACAATGGACATTATTCCCTTTTCTCCTAGAAAATATATTCAACCAACATCTCCAAATCATAAGTTTCATAAAAAATTTGATGGTTTCACTCCTATTCATGTTCGTTCTCCTCTTGATTTCAAATTTGATGAAGAAATGGGTGAAAATGCTATTCATAATGGCAATACAACTCCCAATTCTTCTAATAGTGAGTATGAGTATGCTGATGTGGACAAACATTTATTGGATGAGTTTTCACAAACCCTAATCCTAGCTCCTAGAATTGAACAAAGTGACTTACCACATGAGCATAGTCCTTGTTTGGATGTTGTGATAGCTCCATCTATTGTGCTCGATATTGCTCCTCTAGGGTGTTGCTCACCTTCCCGAAATAGTGATCAGCAAGATCGGGAGGCAAATGTCATGATAGATTAGCGATACTAGCATTGTAGACCCTCTCTCTCTCTCTCTCTCTCCTTTCTTTCTTTTTTGTGACCATTCTTGTATGTGTATCGCTGTTCTTCTATTGTACCCTTAAAGTCTACTTGGGGATGATGCAAAGCATTGAGATATTTTCTTGGTCTCTTTCATGTTGACTCAAAAGAAATCCTCTCTTCCCTTTCTTCTAAGGTCATGTCCTTTGGGGAATGAAGATTATTATAAGCATATACATACATGATATACATGAGTTATCATACATCATACTGACCCCGAGGAAAGTGACGTGTTTTGTGTTCATTATCCTTGGGTTTATACCTCGATTGGGGGCTAAATCCTTGTGATAACGTGCTTCCTTTCTTTTCTCTCTTTTGGTTGTATCCTACCTTAAAGAAATCACTCCCAATAAGGTGGATGTGATCGCTTTAACATGGGGGCATATACTCCACTCATACTTTCCTTCTTGTGATACTTAGAATTACGTAGTGAACTTTGCTTTGCTTTGTAATCTTTTGTATCCTTGCTTTCATGACTCATAGTGAAGGGAACTTTCCTACTTGCAGTCATGGTTCTCCCCTTCTCGATCTTCCCCTTTTACTTGGTCAATCAAAGTCGTAAGATCCTAAGTCCACTAGGGGCTTGGCGCATCTTGCCTCCTTGATGTGGTCAAAGTCTTTCAATCTTGTTTCCTTGTACTTTACCATTAGTATCAGAATATGCTCATACTCCCGCTAAAGTGCAAATAAATTTAGTGTCATAAAATTATGACCCTAGTAATTTACGACTACATTTGGGTCCTCACACATGTGAACTCGAATCCTCTAGCCTGATCGAAGACTGGAGAGTGCTTGGCTTGTGAAAACACCTTCTTCCTTGGCCTACGCATCAGTTTTCCCTGGAGACAAGGGTAGGATAGGGGCATGGTGCCCCTGTCCCCCCTTGGATAGGGACATGGTGCCCTTTTCCTCCCAGGATAGGGGTATGGCGCCCCTATCCCTACCCTATTTTGGGGAAGGACCTTTCTAGAGCATGTCTTGTGGGTTGTGCAATGAGCAGGAAATCTCCCCAATGTCGGCCCATGATGAAATTCAAATCCTTCAAACATGTATTTAAGGGGGCATTCACTCTCTCATTTTCATAAGCTAGATAAGTGGGAAATTCACAAGCGATCAAGCATTCATGAGCATTCAAGTATTCAAGCATTCTTTTCCAGCATTGAGCATTCTCAAGTTTCCCTTCAAAGCTAGGTGTTGCATTCAAGTCAAGGATTCAACCATTGAAGAGGAGATTGATTCCAACATGCAATTCCATACAAATATTTCTATCAACATTGCTACTACAACCTACCTTGAGGCGATTTACAATTCAGTCTTTCATTTACATCTACTTGCAAGTGCTTTCTTTCATTACTTGGTTAATTCTAAAATTGGGGTTTGACCTAAAGGAAAACCCCTAATCCCAACAAATTTCCCTCTCTTTTCTATATGTAGGTTGTAAGTGCACAGTTGTACTTTCAGATTTGAGCTTCATTTGTAGAGGTGGAAAAACCCTTTTCATTTCCTAGATTTTTTGAAGGACCGTGTACATACCTAGCATGGTCCAGACAACTTTTCGTCAAATTTGCAAGGTGACTTCATCTCGACATTTTACTGCCAAATCCCGGTGCAAAACTTCATCCCATATTCAAATCTCAAGTTATAATAGATTCTTTGTCACTTTTGCACTATAATTCAATCAATTCCTTTCCAAATCAAACAAAGGAATAAGGGGATCATCATAACATCCTTAATTCATTTAGAATTCAATCTATCATCTTTGTGTGTAGATTGGATCTAGTGAATTACCCCTTATCTTCCTAATGTAATGGTGAAAAGTGCTTGAAGGATAATCAATAGTGAAACTCTAATCTCTCTTTGAGGGAAAGGGTTAGTTTTCCTCTTGATCTATCACTCATCATTTTCCCACCATTACAATCATATGCATGAAAGGGAACATCATGAACATCTTTAATGTAACTCGAAATTGAAATAGCAAAATAAGATAAGAATTCCATATTTATTGATTATCAAACAAGAATAATGTTCACCCCATACATGCATAGAAAATTTAATAAAGGAGGGAAAATGGAATTTGAACTGCAGATTTGAAATTTGAATTTAAAACTGTGAAATTTGAATTTGTGTTTGACCTTAGAGGGTGTTAAAATTGATAAACCATGCCAATTTTCTAGATTTGAGCAGAAAAATATAGTCAATTCAGTCTCTCAAAATTTTGGGGAAAAAGCCGAGGATTGTGGCGAAAGTGCACACTGTCTGACCAACTTTTTTCAAATTTCCAGGGATGATAGGTATTAATATTATTGTGGAATCCAAAAAAATAGTTGACTTGGAGATATCTAGATCGGTCAAATTTGCAGTCAAAGGTCGAAAATAGAAGAATCTTAAAAATTAGGGTTTTATGATTTAACCATTGATTTTTCAGAATAAAGAAATAGATTTGAATTGCAATTTTGAAATAGAAATCAGATCTGAAACAAGAAATTAAAATGTTACACTTCACAAGCTTAATTTCCTCAAAATGAAAAATTAGCGTTTTTATACAATTAACCTCTAAAACTTGCAAAAAGATTAAACTTGGAAATGAAAATTTGAAATTCAAATTGAAATTATTCAGATGTAACAAATAAGAAAGCATAATTAAGATGTAGGACATCGGGTTCACCAAAATGTAAAGTGAAAAATTGAACCCTAGTGACTCCCCACCTAGGAGAGAGAAAGGAAGTCACTAGGATGATTTTCACTTGGGAGAACTTTACATTCAAAAGAGGGGCTTGAATCCACTAGATCCAAATCCAAGGGAAACAAGGATGTGAATTCCAAGGTGATTGCAAGGGTTGAAGTGTGATTTTACCTCTTTTGTAAATGAGAAAGTTGACTTGTTGACTATGTGGAAAAGAGAGAGAAAATAAGTGAAATGAGGAGCCACTGGTTTAGAATCGTGTTGTAACTTCAGATCTGAGCTAATTAGATTGATACGGATCTGCCCTACTAATTTGGAGAAAATTCATTGGGACTATGGTGGGAATGTACATGGTCCTCCATAAAATTCGCGGAAACGAAAAGGGTTCTTCCGTCTCTGCAAATGAAGCCCAAACTTGCAATTACAATTGTGCACCTACAACCTACACACAAAAAAGAGAGGAAAAGAGGGTTGTGGATGGGGTTTTCCTCAATCAAACCCTAGTTGAGGAATCAACCTTGAAAGAAAGTAATTGCAAATGCTTGATGCAAACAATGGTGTAAAGCGGAAAATCGCGATCGAACCCTAAGTGTTCCCCCCACCACTCCAAGGAGGGAGAAAGGAGGTCACTAGGGTTGACGGTTTTCACTTAGGAGAGACTTTACATTCAAAAGAGGGGTTGAAACCCACAAGATCCAATCCCACACAATGCAAGATTGGATTCTAAATGAGTTTCAAGGGTTAAGACAACAAGGCTACCCTCTTTTGTAAAGAATGTAGATAGAAGGATTGAGCTAGGAATGCATGTAAAGTGAGAAAGATTCGCTTATAAACAGAGATAGAAATATAGGATGAAGCTACAGACCTGGAATTAGTAGTAAAATGTCAAGACGATGCTGTCCTGCAAACTTGAGCGAAATTTGACGGGACGATGGTGCCCGGTGTGCACACAGTCCTTCGAAAAATCCGCGAAACGAAGGGAGATCTATTCGTCTTTGCACAAGGATTCCAGATCTTCAATTACAGCCGCATACCTACAAGCTACACACAAAAAAGAGAGGATGATTGGGGGGTTAGGGATTAGGGGTTTGCCCTTAGGTCAAACCCTAGTTTTGGAATTAACCAAGAAATGAGAATGCTGTAAATGTAAATGATTGTAATGTAAACAAGTACTGATACCTTGTTGTAAGAATGTTTGTATTCTTACATGCGAAGGTGTAAATGTTGTTGTATGTTGTATGTTGTATGTGATCTCCTCTTCAATGGTTGAATCCTTGTCTTGAATGCAACACTTAGCCTTGAATGGAGACTTAGAATGCTCAATTGCTTGAAGGAATGCTTGAATGATTGAATGCTTGAATGCTTGAGTATCGCTTCCGCGTCTTGTACACATATGTCCTTCCTCCTCAAAATGGGAGAGGAAATGTAGTTTATATACTTGTCAATTAGGGTTGAAAGACTGATTTTTCTGACCTTGGGCCGACATAGCAACCGTATTTTCTAATTTGCCAACTTAAAGACCCGAAGCCCCATAAGAGACCGGGCCCAAAATAGGGCCAGGGACCAGGGCGCTGGGTGCCATGGTCCTGAGGGACCAGGGCACTGGGCGCCATGGTCCTGAAGGACCAGGGCACTGGGCGCCATGGTCCCACCTCTAGGGACAGCAGGGTGCAAGGAGGATCAGGCTAGGGTGCTGAAAAATGCAGTTTTTGATGTCATGAACAAGTTTCGGGGTCTCCATTCAGGTTCAGTGTTGCATCGCCATCATGAAGACCCAAATGTAGTTGAAATTGCAAGTGTCACAATTTTAGGACGTTACATTTAGCCCCCACTTTAGCGGGAGTATAAGCGTACGCTCATACTTCCGGTAAAGTACAAGGAAACAACATTGAAAGACTTTCACCACATCAAGGAGGCAAGACACACCAAGCCCCCAGTGGACTAAGGATCTTATGACTTCAATTGACAAAGTAAAAGGGAAGATCATGAGGGAGAACCATGACTGTCAGTAGTAAGGTTCCCTCACTATGAGTCATGCAAGAGAAATACCAAAAATTTTCAAGGCAAAGCTAAGTTCGCCAAGAAATTTTCAAGTATCCTGAAGAGATATGAATGGGGTGTATGCCCCCCTACGTTAAAGCGATCGCACATGCCTCATCGGGGGTGATTTCTTTAAGGTAGTGATACATATAGGAAATGAGAAGGAAAGGAGCATGTTATCAGAAGGATTTAGCCCCCAAGTGTGAGATAAACCCAAGGATAATAGACACAAAACACAAAGCACGAGGTGACTTCACTTTCCTTGGGGTCAGTATGCTGTATGATCATTCATGTGTATCATATGTATGTATGCATAATTGTTCTTCATTCCCCAATCAAGGAAGGTCACCTAGAAGAAGGGAACACATGTGTCTTTTGAGTCAACATGAGAGAGACCAAAAAAGATCTCAATGCTTTGCATCGTCCTCAAGTAGACAACACTAAGGACAACAAATAGACGAATGAGAATAACACATAGAAGAAGTAACAAAAGAAAGAGAGGAGGAGAGAATCTGCTATGCTAATGAAACTAGTCTAGCACGTCATCTACCCCCCGATCTTGCTGATCAATATTTTGGGAAGGTAGGGAACACGCTAGACGAGGAACATCCAACACAGCAGATGGAGCTATCACAAGATCCAAACAAGGGCTATGTTTATGTTCCAAGCCACGTTGTTCTTGTCTAGGAGCTAGGATAAGTGCTTTAGAAAATTCATTAGATAGATGGTTATCAACATCAACAAATTCATATTCACTATCAGAAGCAAAAGAAGTAACATTTTCATCATGAATAACATTTTCATCTATATCATCATCAAGATTTATAAAAATAGGATCTTTAACTCGCACAGGATCAAAACCATCATGCATCTTATGTTTAGGAGATTTTGGCTCAATTTTCGGCTGAGGAGAGAATGGAAAAATACTAGCTGAAGGTGTTTTTGGGGAATGCAAAGTTTGAGAAGCAGCTCCCTGAGCTCTAAGATGATTCTTTCATCAGTGTTCACGCACAGAATGATTTCATCTAGTCTTAGTAGGAAGTGGAGAAGATTGAGGAGGAGGAATGTTCTCATCCTTATTACTTGGGTGTTTAGGTTGTGGTCTCTTAGGCTGGATAATAGGAGAAGAGGAAGGTCTCTTCTCTCCATAAGAGGAAGGAGGAGGAACTGCTCCGTATAAAGGAGGAATATTTGGTTTAGGAAGGAGACCAAGTCCATCATGATGAGGAGGTATAGGTCTGCTTTTAGACATAGACATAGTCACATCCATAGGAATGGGTTGGGAATATTCTTGAGGAAAGACATTAGTTTTATCTTTCAAAGGAAGAACTTCCTTCTCAAGAACGATAGGAATATCAAGTTTGGGTGTTCTAGGTTCACTTAGAGATAGGATCATATCTGTTTTCCACTTTTGATAAGATTTGAAAAGGTGATCACTTCGTGGAGGAAGAGATTGGAATTGTTTAGGCCAAAAATAATCAATAGGAACGCTAGAAGTTCTTTCAGCTGGTTTAAAGAGACTATGATTGACAGTAACAACTTCACCATTATGGGGAAATTTCAAACACTTGTGAATAGGAGAAGAAATAGCTTTCATGGAAGATAGCCAAGGATAGCCTAGCTTCACACAAAATTGTTCGGATGAAGGAATAATAGCAAAGTTCACATCAAGGGATTTGTTATGGACCTCAATAGGTAATGTAATAGAACCAATTGTAGGAGAAGAAAATGCATCAAATAATTTCACAATCACATCTATTTTGTCATAGATCACTTGATTCAATTGCAAAGTAAAAAGAAATTCTTCAGTAATAACATTAACCATGCACGAAGGATCAATAAGCACTCCACGGCAAGGTGTATTCTTGACTTTTGCAACTATGTATAAAGGACCATCAGGTGCCCTAATAGTTTCACTAGAATCAAATGTGATGGAAGGTTCTTTAGGGTTTTCTTGCTGCTCTACAAAGTTAATCACATTTGGAACCATAGACACAAGACCATCAGATGAGAAAGAGGAATCATTAGTCTCAATCACATTAGAGGTATGAGAAGGTAATGGATCAGTAAAAATCTTAATATTTTGGTTAGGAGGAGCTATAGATGTGTTGCCTTTATCATTCACACCAGAAACAGAGATAGTATTATTATCAATCAAGTCTTGAATTTTACCCTTTAAAGCAAAACATTTTTCAGTATCATGCCCAGGTTGATGATGAAATTGACAAAAAGATTTGTTATCAAAATAGGGTGAATTAATCTTTGCAGGATCTATTTGCTTTATAGGAGGGAGAGTAAGCACATTTTGTTCCAATAACTTATTCATAATACTATGCAATTATTCATGCAAAGGAGTAAACTTTCTTTCTTTCTTGAAAAACTTAGAAATAGGAGGCACACCTGATGCTGCATTCACATTATTGTTGATGATGTTTTCATTGAACTTAATGGACTCTCTGTTCAGTTTAAACTTCCCAAATGGTTGTTGACTACTATCACCCTTATCACTCAGAGCCATAGGATTTGCTTGTTCCATTTGACTCACAGTTAGTTGATAATTGTGAAGAGTTGCACACAACTGTTGGAAAGAAGTAAACTCAGAAAATAGGAGTTTTTCTCTAATATCTTTTTGTAAATTAGAAATAAAGATTCTTTGAATATCATTGTCAGGCACTGGAAAAGAGATTTGAGCATACAAATGCTTATATCTACCAATGAAATCAGTCACTTTTTCTTTAACACCTTGTTTACAATGCATTAAATCAATCAAAGTAAATTTAGGACTTATATTGTTTTGAAATTGTTGAATAAAAGCATTTGCAAGTTGTTCGAAAGAAGTAATAGAATAAGAAGGAAACGAGCAATACAATTGTAGGGCTTTATCTCTTAATGTCCTAGTAAACAGTTTTGCAAGCAACCTTTGGTCATAAGCAAAATCGGTACATATTGTTTGAAAAGTCTTAACATGTGTTAGAGGATCACCTTTACCATTATAAAGCTCCAAATGCGAGATTTCAACATGCTTAGGGGGAATAGCTTGAACAATGTCAAGAGAAAGTGGGCTCGCAACATCAAATGTGGGCACACTAAACTTAGATTGATTCATAGAGGCAATTTGTTGTTGTAAAGAAGAGACAGTTTGTGCAAGATTGTTAATGGTCGCTTCAGTCAAAGAGTTCATATTAGACGTGTTAGATTGTGATGGAGGTATTATGTTATTGAAAGAAGGTATTGATTGAGAATAAGGTGGCGGGACACTATGATAGTTAGTCATAGGAGATGATTGGAAAAGAGGAGCATTACAAGGAGAAATGGAATGGTTAAATGAATTGCCCCCTTGCGTCATGTTCATTTGTGGAGATATAATAGGAACACTTATTGAAGGAATGAATGAAGAAGTCAGATTGAATGAAGGAAGAGGGTTGATTGAAGAGGAAGGATTTCCCCCATGATTGGTGATCATAGGCGGAATATCTTGTATAGAAGTAGCCATTATGTTTGATGTAAAGGTAGGTATGCTAGCAATAGAAGTTGTCAAAGGAATAGAATGATTAACTTGAGTGGGAGGTTGTGTATAACCTAAAGTTTCAGCACAACTCTTCATAGGCATCACATTCGAATCCACAATGTGTGCAATACCACACAAAATATCAATTCCATTCTTATCACTTTGAACCATACGTTTTAGACACTCAATTAATGAAAGAGCTTGACTATCGAGGTATTCTTGAGACATCCATTGCTGAAAATCATCAAATTGGTTATCCAATTTTGAAAGTTGTTCTACAGAAACCTCATGGAGAGCTTCTTCATCATTAGGAGGATTAGAGGAATTACTCGTGTCCTCGTTAAAAAGGCTATTCAAATTAGGTTCCATCTCCTCAATAATTAAACCTTGGAAAGACTTAATTCTAATGCTTCGTCTAACGGGAATAGTGTAAGTAGGGCTTATTGTTGTAAAACTCATGCACTAGAGAGGGAGAGAAGATTTTGAATTTAGAGGTAACAAATTTCAATAAAATCAGCCAATCTCCTAGATTTAAGCTATTAAATGCAATCACGACAATCTCCCGAAATTTCAGAAAAAATGTCAGGGACCATGGCGAACGGAGTGCACACGGTCCTCGCAACTTTTTTCGAAATTTTTAGGAATGAAAGTTATGATGATCTTAAAGCTAATCTGAAAAAATTGAGTGATTTTATGATCTGTAGACAGGCCAAATTAAAGTTGCAATCTCAAAATTGAACCCTACCAAGATTGTTGAAAAATGCAAAATTTGAATTTTGAAAAAGAGATGGAAACTGAAATTTTGAATTTTATGATTTTAGAGGGAATACCAAAAGCAATGCAAGTTTTGAATTTTAAAAGTTGACTCAATTTCACGCAAAATTCAATTTTGAAAGTGGAAATCAAAGTTGGTGTAATTAAACACTTAATTTCAAAAGTCACAAATTGCAAGAATTTGAATAAAGCACTGAAATTTCCAATGAATGCCAACACACTTTTCAGATTTAGGATAGTAAGAAGCAAAATTTTGACATGAATTTCAGTTTCAACAATTTTTGAATGATTAGAAGCCTTAATCCAAGCAATCACTAGACCAACTTTGACTTTAATTTTGAAAGTGTTAGAATTGATGAAATTAGCCAAGATTCTGGATTTTAGCAGAAAAATACAGTAAGATCTAGCTCCCAAAATTTCGGAAAAAATGTCAGGGACAATGGCACTCGGGGTGCACATGGTCCTCGCAACTTTTTTCCAAATTTTTAGGGATAAAAGATATTATGATTTTACTACAGAATCCAAAGTTACATCTGATTTGGAGATGTTTTGATCAGTGGGATTATCAGTCAAAGGTTGAACAAAGAGGGTTTTAAAAATTAGGGTTTTGACACTTAACCACTTAATTTTTAGAATTAAAGCACAAATATGAATTGATAATTTGCAGTAGAAGGGTAGATCTGAAACAAGCATTAACAATTAAACATTTCACAAGCTCAATTACTAAAAAGAAAATTTAAGGGTTTTTATGCAATTAACCTCTAAAATTTGCAAAAGATCAAACATGGAAATGTAATAAAGGCATCCAATTTTCAGATCTACCCATGAATAATCAAAAAGGATGTTCACGTCGGGTTCACCAAAATGTAAAGCGGAAAATCGTGATCGAACCCTAAGTGTTCCCCCCACCACTCCAAGGAGGGAGAAAGGAGGTCACTAGGGTTGACGGTTTTCACTTAGGAGAGACTTTACATTCAAAAGAGGGGTTGAAACCCACAAGATCCAATCCCACACAATGCAAAATTGGATTCTAAATGAGTTTCAAGGGTTAAGACAACAAGGCTACCCTCTTTTGTAAAGAATGTAGATAGAAGGATTGAGCTAGGAATGCATGTAAAGTGAGAAAGATTCGCTTATAAACAAAGATAGGAATATAGGATGATGCTGCGGACCTGGAATTAGTAGTAAAATGTCAAGACGATGCTGTCCTACAAATTTGAGTGAAAGTTGATGGGACGATGGCAACCGGCGTGCACACGGTCCTCCGAAAATCCCCGGCGTGCACACGGTCCTCCGAAAATCCCACGAAACGAAGGGAGATCTGTTCGTCTCTGCACAAGGATTCCAGATCTTCAATTACAGCCGCGTACCTGCAACCTACACACAAAAAAGAGAGGACGATTGGGGGGTTAGGGATTAGGGGTTTGCCCTTAGGTCAAACCCCAGTTTTGGAATTAACCAAGAAATAAGAATGCTGTAAATTTAAATGATTGTAATGTAAACAAGTACTGATACCTTGTTGTAAGAATGTTTGTATTCTTACATGCGAAGGTGTAAATGTTGTTGTATGTTGTATATTGTATGTGATCTCCTCTTCAATGGTTGAATCCTTGTCTTGAATGCAACACTTAGCCTTGAATGGAGACTTAGAATGCTCAATTGCTTGAAGGAATGCTTGAATGCTTGAGTATCACTTCCGCATCTTGTACACATATGTCCTTCCTCCTCAAAATGGGAGAGGAAATGTAGTTTATATACTTCTCAATTAGGGTTGAAAGGCTGATTTTTCCGACCTTGGGCCGACATAGCAACCATATTTTCCAATTTGCCAACTTAAAGACCCGAAGCCCCATAAGAGATCGGGCCCAAAATAGGGCCAGGGACCAGGGCGCTGGGTGCCATGGTCCTGGGGGACCAGGGCGCTGGGCGCCATGGTCCTGAAGGACCAGGGCACTGGGCACCATGGTCCCACCTCCAGGGACAGCAGGGTGCAAGGAGGATCAGGCCAGGGTGCTAAAAAATGTAGTTTTTGATGTCATGAACAAGTTTCGAGGTCTCCATTCAAGTTCAATGTTGCATCGCCATCGTGAAGACCCAAATGCAGTCGAAAGTGCAAGTGTCACAATTTTAGGATGTTACAAATGGAAATGTATACCTTGTCACTAATACATTTGGGGTCAAATTCTAACGGAGGTTTCCAACAGACAAGGAGCATTGTGTGAAAATTTGATTTTTTTTTTTTAAAATGCCCGTGTTCATCGGAATTCCGATGACCTTAGGCATTTTATTTAAAAAAAAAACACAACGCATTTTCATTTTGAAAGCAAATCTTGCCTCCCTGCCCCCCCCGCTGGAGCGATCTCTGCACAAGCAAGGTAAGAACTCTTTGTTTTTCAATTTATTTCTTAACTAATTTTTTCGCAATTTCATTTTCTTTCTTTCCCAGTGTATTGTTGTGTCTGCTCCCACCCAGCATTACCTGTCGGGTGAACTCACAATAATGGTTCCCACTTTTTTGCCACTTTTGACACTGAGATGAACAATTTTAAAATAATCTTCAACTTCCGACAACTATAACCTTTAAAATATTAAGAATTTGAAGATGATGTAAATTAGTGATTTGTAGAATTTTGTCTGTAGATTCTGTATATATTTTTTTCAAATTTTTTTGAAGGATTTTTTTTTAATTTTTCCATCTCCCTCGAAAAGTAGTTTTTTACAACAAACTACATTTTTTAAGAGTGATGTGTCTCCCGAAACTCATAACTTTTTTTCTATAAATGATAAAAACTCAATTCTTTCAAATTTTGGTTTGTAACATCAATATCCAGGGCTTGCAGTTGGTTTGATAGTGATCTGTTCAATATTTTTCATTTTATTAAGTTTTGAAGTTCGACTAGTCATAATTCAGACATAGGTTTACGTTTGAACACATAACTTATTCTATATATATCGAAATTCAATTTTATTTTTTTTGTTAGAAAGAAGATATCAATACCCAGGGCTTAGATATTTTTCAGATTTTTTTTAAACTAGTTTCCTATTTTTCCTAATGCGTTGAACACAGAAGTTCATGTTCGGTGAAAAACCTATATTTGGTAAAATTAAAAAAACAAGTTCATAATAAACTCAATATGTAATAAAATTATATTCATTGGAAAGCTTGCTTCAAGGACTATAATACTACATTTTGGGTTGTCAAGATCATTCCATTTGAGCCTTCAACTAGAGGTTTCAAGGCCAAAAATCTGCAAAAAAATGTAGAAATTTTCAAAGAAGTGTTAAAAAAGGGGTTCGAATGAAGGGGGGTTCGAGCGAACACCCTATTTTTAGGGGGGTCTTCGCTCGAACCCCAAAGGGTATTCCATTCGAACACCCCCACTTCGCTCGAACCCCTCGTAAACAAAATTTTTCACTTTCGTCAATTTCCTTCGTTGGCAAAAGTGGGAACCAGCTTTGTGAGTTCACCCTGTCCTCACCCCCGGATGGACAATCGAGGAGTAATGTGGTTGGGATGGATTGACCCACACTGACTAGTATAGTTGACAGTAGGGAGGGCTTCTGTTCTCGCTCACGAGGTTTCCAGTTGCATCCGAAGGGGTTTCTGTTCTTTCTCATGGGGTTTCAATGAGAAAGAAAGTAGTTAACCCCGATGGAGCACCCCCGGTTTGAGTCCAATAAAATCCCCTCGCCTAATTAACGAGGCCGAAGCCTACCTTCATTTCGCATGGGAAGAGGAGGATGGTAACAATAGTATAATGAATGGTCCTTGCCCTCCCAATAGAGTAGGATAAACAATAGCCAGGAGTTGTCTTGTCCTTGTGATAACTCTCATAAAAAACCCCCTTCGATTATGCTTTGATGCTTGGACTTCTATGAAGAATAGGTCGTTGAATTCTAGGTGTATGGGTGTTTGGGTTGTGGATGTTGAGGCCAAATATCGGGCTCATTTGATGGTGGAATGGATTTGGGATTGGAATTGCTTGTTGTGGGGATTGTGTGTGGTGTTTGAGTTGGGTTTGCACCTCAGGGTTGGGGTGAGGGCCGAGGAGGGAGGAGAGGATGTGTATGGGAGGGGAATGAGAGAGATTAGTAGTATGAGGTTTAGGGTAGAGATTTGTTGAAATTGGAGAGCTTGAATAGATTTTCTCTATTTCAAGTTTATGGATCCAAAGATATTTAAATGAATAATGTATGCATGGAAAAACATTTCTCTTATATGAGACATGATTGTATATGACAAATTATTTAGGGTGTGTGATTAAAAGTAGTTTACATTTGTTAACGCTCTCCCATAAACTTTATTTTATTACACAACTTAACTAGCTGATGGATGCCATCTATGAAAAATAGTTTTATTAGATTCCCATGTATAAATGGAGAACATTTAAGAAAAAAAACCTTCTCCAAAGTATACAAATGTAATCTTGTTTTAACACCCTTGATTATGTGTTTTCATATCTTTCCTTTCAGAACATTGTCTTTCAAAATGACCAAAATAGTTATAATACTATAAAGCCTTTCTTTTTCTTTGCTCGTCAATTATTCATAAAAATATTTCTTTCATAGTTTCATCAATAAAGGACATGATATTTGACAAGAGAAAAGTACTTTTCATCCAATGATGACTTTCTTCAAAGTTGTCACCACCAATCAACTTTGTAGCGATAACAATCAATATACTATTCACCATTTGGAATGATTAGTGTAATAAAAAATCATAGATTTAACAATAATCTTTATGATCAATGCTACAAGTTTTTAGATTTAACAATGATCCCTACAACCAACACAATATTTTTTTAGATTTACCACCAATCTATGAGAGCTACAATTTTTTTAGATTTAGTAACATTCTTTACATTCTTTGATTAATATTATCTATTTCACATATATAATTACTTCAACTACAAATTTCATGCCTCCACATGGATATAATTCAAATGGCCCTTATAATGGTAAAAATATTATAAATTAAATTTTATAATTTTTAGTAGGATATCTACCCTTGCATGCTTTTGATGCTATAATAGACTTCACTTGTACAAAGAAAGAAGAAAATACAATAGAATGAATGGAGACAAGGATGACTAATATGGCCAAACAGTAAAACTAAAAGGTGTAGACAACATGTTGTTTTCTCTAAATAATATATATTGCAATTAATTTTTTAATTAAACCTTCATAGCTTCTCAAGGTTGATCCTAGGCCAATCATGAATGATTAATATTGCAAGCTTCCTCATATTACAAAATCTAGATAGTATTTTGAAATTATAACAACTTTATAGAATTATCAAATGTGATCATACTAAATTTCAGCTTCCTATTCAAGTTAAAAGGGGGCATTACCTAACTAGTTTGATGATTAGGTCCTATTTATGCCTTATCACTTAAGTTTACTTAGGTTTCGCATGGGATACTTATCACTTCACATGCGATCTTATCTTATCACTTTATTTCCCATATCATAAGATTAGTACACTTGTCATAATCTTATGATATCTTACTCCTCATCTTGGCCTATATAACCAAGAGGTCTCCTTTGTAATCTCATTTTTATTTGCATTCATTGATAAAATATAGCTTATTCTTGTCTGTGAGTGTAGTCATCTAAGGATAGGAAAAATTCACCATTTGTGTAAGAAAGATGGATAAGATAAATGATTTGTGTGAAATAGATTCACCTAAGAGAAAGTAGATTCACATAAGGATAAGTGGATTTTCCTAAAGATGAAGGGATAAGACTTAACAAAAAGAGGACTTAGGATGATGACAAGGAGGATTCATTTAAGGATATGGCATATTCACCTAAGGGATAGTGTATTCTCCCAAGAATATGGAAAAATTATTGATTGGTGGAATGACATACTAGATCAAGGAATGATACAAGGGTAGATTCACCTAAATATAGGGTAAATTTAGCTAAAAGGGTACCCATGAGATTGTGGTACTGAGTACCTATCTATGGATGGTGTATTTGGATACAAGTATGATGAAACCATGCTTGTGTATGATGAAACCATGCTTGTGTATGATGAAACAAAGTCCAGATCTCTATTATAGGTCCAACATAATCTCTATTATTTGAGACACCATTTTATTAGCATATCCAATTAGGGTAATTTATGGGTTTAATTATGGATCATGTTGTCTATTTCCATGCACTATTGAACTTATTTGGATGTATTGTGATTATTTTAATTTTGAAGTTATAAATAAATTATGTTTGTACCTTAGAAAGGGTAACTCCAATTGATGTTTGGGCAGTTTATTTGAAAACTTATGGTGATTATTGTCCTATGTTATGTAATGGAGTTATTTTTACACTAAGTAATTAACTAGAAAAATGAATTTGTATTGTTGTACAAGTATGATGAAACCATGCTTGTGTGTTTACATGTTTGTGTATCCTATTGAGAACCAACCTTGTTGTTGAGGAACTCAATAAATGTGGTGTTAAGTAGAAGAATGGAAAACTCAAGAGCTATGGTGACATATTGTGGCATTAGTAGGGATTATCTCTATTGACCACACCTTTCAAAGATAGTATCCCCTAGTTCTCCTCATAGAATGGACCATTGGATGGCTCATAGTGGTATCCTATCCTACATTTATCTTGATGGCATTGCCAATAGTTGGTATGTGGTTCTTGGTACGGGTTTCCTCTTACCCTATTATCTTATTTATATCTTTGTTCCAACATGTGGAGATTGATTTTTGTCATGCTATGATGATTTTCATGTTTGCATGTGTTTTGACATTATGCAAATAGATATGATGTCACACCATACTTATGTTTTGATATAGTGTAGGTGATGGTTACATGTTGTTGATGGTAGCGATGTTGATGGTTACATGTTGTTAAAATAAATGCTTTGCATGCCATATAGTTGCATATGAGTTGTTCACATCATCAGATCATGATTTAGAATATGTGAATTCTTTTATCCATGTGAAGTCGAATGATTGATTATGAAAATGTGTTATACATTGAAGCATAATCTGTAAGATGTTCTCTTCAAGAAAAAATATTTATGCTTTCAACGTGAAATGTTGACGAAATGGGGTCCTAGTCTAGGAAAGTAAACTACAAACTTATACATTCACCATTTCAAAACATTTTATTGGGGAATAGTCAATTTGGTTCAATTTAATTCCTCTAGGAGAGACCAACAATATGATTAATTGTTCCATTTTGATGTGATTGGATATGATTAGATATAATTTCATTGAAGATGCAAGAACTAAGTAAAATTATGCAAAATTGACAAGATTAAGCATAAACAGGTAAATAATAAAGCAAAAAGCTAACATAGAGGTACATATTTGGAAATAAGACTCTAAAATGAAGCTAATCAGTTACCTATAGGGAAAATGAGGTTAGAGATAATCTACCTATATGGAAAGTGGTTAAACTCTACCTCTAAGTGGCTCATCTTGAGCATTGTCGGTATATGGACATTGATGGCATATTATATCTAGTTCTATCATTTTTGTGGGTGCAAAATTAACAAGGCAAAATAGTATTAGTGGGATCATGATCTCATCAGAATGGTTTTGGCTTTGCATTTATGATAGCACATTGATCACACCTTACAAAAGGTTCCAATCTCAAACATAGCATCCCAAAGTAAGGTCAGTAATGATGTAACTTAATGCTTAAACTAGAGTTCTAGGTAGTCATATACAGATCATTTCCAGGATTGATGCTTAAATTGGAGTTCTGGGTAGTCATATACCCATGCCATAGGATAGGGGTGACCCTGCAAACAATGCTAGTTCTAGATGCCTATTTGCTTGGTGTATAACTTGTCAAAATTAGATCGATTGGCTACAGGTCTGCCATAAAGTTTCCAACTTATCACCAGTGAAAATACAAGAACCAAGGCTTAGAATACTCAAAAATGTCTCTCAGAAAGTCTGCAACAGGCAAACTTTTAGTAAGAATTTGCAGACACAATGCTCAAAAATTCACACAATCAGCTACATTAAATACGTTCTATATTAAGTTCAATTTTTAAGATGAAAAAGAAGAGTTAAATGGTTTTGGTTTGATTTGCAATTTTTGTAAAGCTTTTGCATTGAAGTTTCCATAGCTTGATTTTTTTGCCTGTGAAGAAAGACCATGTCAGATAATATCAACAAAGAACAAAATAAGGAGACAATTGCTAGATTATGGTCTAACTTGAAAAGAAAAGGTGATGGGAAATGTTATTGTCCCTACAAAATTTGTAAGGGCTTAAAGACTAGAAGACTTCTAATCAAAACAACTAAGAAACATTGTAGGTAGCATGGTCACATTGAAGGGGGACATGATTATCATCCACTGGTAAGCTGTTCATTATATCATTTTAACAATTTATATACATAAGAAATCACTTGATAATGAGATCATGATCATGGTTTATTTATGTTGATCATTTTTATATGGGTCGAGAACCCCGGGGCACATGATATGGACCAACACAACCCGAAGAATATGGTTTTCGAAGTGGAGGATCATGGAGGTGTGAATATCAAAGCCGAAGATAATGATCCCATGGAAGATGATGATGATGCACTAGAAAACACAATTGAAGATGATGGTACAAATACATTGATCCATGACACATTTAGTACTAGCACAGTTGATGATCATGATTATCAGGATGACCTTGATATTCATGATTTACCTCTTCTTGAGAAGGCATATGAGCCCCTTTACAAAGGTTCCCAAACAACTCTTCTCTCTGTTGTATTGTTGTTGGTGAACTTGAAGGTTATGAATGGTTTATCCAACATAACAATCTCACGTATGTTAAGGTGTGTCATACATGTCATTACAGTTAATAAATAGTGAATCATGTACCATTAATATTCTTTATATTAACACCTCAAACTTTTTTTTTTGGTTGTAGATTGATAGGTGAGTTTTTCTTACCACCATCAAATATTCTACCTCGCTCATACTGAGAATTATCTGCCATTATGAAAGATATTGGAATGGAGTATCAAACAATAAATACTTGTCCTAATGATCATATTATATATCATAAACAACATGAATTTGGAATAGAATGCCCTGAATGTCATATCAGTAGATATCAAACAGATCAAATAACAAAAAAGGTGCCTCGCAAGGTTCTTTGTTATATTCCCATTATTCCACATATGCAATGATTATTCAGGTGCACTAGCTTGGCACAATTTATGGATTACCATGCATGCAATAGAAGTTGAGATGACATTATTCGAATGCCTGTGGATGGTTCAACATTTATGGACATAGAGGAAAAGTGGCCACACTTTAAAGAAGAATCCTTTCATTGGTAGCGGACGGTGTCAATCCATTTGGAGAGTTGAGATCTATTTACTCGGTGTGGCCTATTTTTGTTATCAACAATAATATTCCTCCATGGATGTCAATAAAGAGGGAGCACATAATGTTGGCAATGATTGTTCCAGGTATTTTATCATTTAATAGTCATCTACATTTAATTATAAATATTGCAGTAAAATGGTCATAATAATTATGTAATGTTTTTGTTCATTCCACTAGGCAAGTACCAGGTTAAAGATATGAATGTATGTATTGAGCCTCTTATCGACGAGTTGCTGGAGTTATGGAATGGTGTGACCATGTATGACATCTCTAGACCAATAGGACAAAGACAATTTCAATTCCATGCAATGCTTGTATGGACAATACATGATGCCCCAGGGCTAACACATTTTTGTGGTATGTTATAGTGTTCAAGTTGCGCATGATAATTATAATTATAAAAATTAATAGATTTAATAGAATTATACATTATCTTGTAGGTCTTCAAACAAAGGGAAAATTCGTATGTCCAGTTTGTGGTCCAAAGATGAAATCTCGTCATTCAAAAAGTTTAGGAAAGCAAGTGTTTGATGAGTATAGGCACTTCCTTCACAAAAATCATAAGTATCAAAATACTGAAAAACATATTTTCAATGGGAAAGAAGAGACTACATCAAAGCCACGAAGAATGACTCCTCACTTATGGAAGTTGGAATATAATAGAATTAATCGTTAAGGTAATGTCATTCCATCTAATGGTTTATGTTTGGAATTTGAATTTTTCTATCGCGCTTTGTTTACTGATGATGTAATTGATGATACTGAAGGTCATCAAGGCATGGATGGCCACCTTCCAAAGGTACTAAAAAGTTATCCCAAACAATTCAGTAGGTTGCCTTACTACGAGCAGCTACAAATTGTGCATTTGTTTGATACAATGCATATTGGAAAGAATATAACAGAGACATTATGGAAAATATTGGATGGAAGGTGTGACAAAGAAAAAATTATCAAAATTTGTAGTGACATTGTGGAATCCAATCATGCAATGAAAATGTCATTCAATCAAATAGCAATGGAGATCAGATTAATATAAGTGCCCTTCCTTGGTTATTAATAGAGCAGCAAAGCAATTCTATAAAAGAAGTCATATGAAAAATTCGATTTCCCACAGGATTTGCTGCGAACATAAACAATCTCATATCAAAGAAGAGTGAATTTGGACCAGGGATGAAAATGCATGATTGGCATACCTTCATTAAGGTAATTCATGTTCTTGTGTATTTACTATATATTTGTATACTGCGCATGTACTTTTCATTGTATTATGTTAGAAAACAATGAAAAGATCATTTTATAATTGTTGCAGTATGTTCTACCTCTATCTCTCCTAGACCACTTCAACAATAATATCAAGCAAGTCATATATGATCTTGGAAAATACATGAGGTAAGTAGTGATGTTTGTTCAATTTGTTGTATAGATATTATATTTGCCATTTGTTTTACTTGTTATGCAATATATTGTATATTATTTTTTAAAGTCTCATTTATATATTTTTACGTCTTCAATCTCCTTTAGGTGGTTGTCATCTAAAGAAATCCACAAGGAAGATATAAAATATTGGAAGAGAAAAATCCCTCATCTAATGTGTGAAATGCAAAAGTGTCTACCTTCAACTTTTTTCAATGCACAAGAACACTACCTCATACACCAAGTTGAGGAGATCGAATTGTGTGGACCTATACACACTAGGTCAATGTGGATGGTTGAGAGGCACTTGAAATTTTTGAAGGCTTTGGTTCGACAAAGAGCACATCCTAAGGGTTCTATGGTGGAGGGATATATGGTATACCAAACTATGGTGTACATTACTGAATATCTTCCTAAGTTTGCAGCAAAAATCACGTAGATCGCATTTGGGATCCCAATCCCATTAATAAATTTGAAGGGGAGCACTTGATGGGGAAAGGTAGATTGAAGAAAGAGAGAGGTAATTTTAAGATGTTATTGTAGTAAATTAGTTCTTCTTATTCTAAATAAATCAGTTGTAAGTGGTCTATTAATTATTTGTACAATTGATCGGGAGTGGGATGCACTACATTTGTATATTGCAAACAATCTTGATTGGATGACGGTGTGGATTGAATGATGTCAACATTCTGGTTGCACATAAACATGGGATGGTGTCACTTTGTTGGTTAAAGAAGCTCATCGTAATGGAGATTCCAATGTTACACAAAGGGAAATTGATTTAGCATATAGTTTAAGAGATCAACAGGTACATATAATTTTATTAATCACCCGTATGTTTATCAACTCTTCATGCAATAATTTTAATATGTTAGACATATTGCAGGTCAAACACCACAAGGCTATGTGCTACAATGGTATAAATTTCGTATCAAATAGTTGGATGACACGAAGAAAACTTGTGATTCTGGGATAACTGCTATCTTTGAGGTGACCAATATTTTATCTAGAAATGACATACATCCTCAAGAGTCTCAAAATTGATACTATGGCATTTTGGATGATATGCTTGAGTGTGACTTTAATTCCTTCAAATTAGTTTTGTTCGTCGTCAAATGGTATAGGCTACGACTGAATAAAAATGATCCTGATAGAATTGTTATCGAACATGATAATGGATTTACAATGGTTAATACAAGGTCGTAAGAATGAGTTGGGGATGAGCCCTATGTTCTTCCAAGTCAATGTGAGTAGGTATTTTACTCAGAGGTTCCACATAAACCAGGTTGGTCATTTGTTGTTAGACATGATCCAAGAGGAAGGCCGATAATGTATAATGTGATGGAAGAAGAAGATACCGAAGAAGTAGAAGATGATATAGATGATGATCACAATCGACAGTTAGTCGATGATGTTCCTGATGGAAATGTACACGAAGAAGAAGCTGATGATGATGATGCTGCTGCTGATGATGATGACGGTGATGGTGATGGTGATGGTGATGGTGATGGTGATGGTGTGGTGATGGTGACGATGATGGTGATGACGATGACGATGACGAACACAATGATGATGATGACGATGATGATGTCGACGATGATGACGACGATGACGATGATGATGATGATGCTGATGATGATGATGATGATCATCATCATCATCATCATCATCATCATCATCATCATCATCATCATCATCATGGTCATGATGATGAGTTGGATGAAGAATAAGATCAATGACATGAATGAAATGTATGAGATGTGATTATTATATTATCTATTTAATATTGATATCTTGATAGAAATTGATTTGACTTATATGGTTACATAAATAATTCATATGTTTTGAATTATAATGCCATTACTTAATTAATTCATGATGCACCTCTAGCTATGTGGTAGATGGTGATTTAAAATACATATGTGATGGATTACATGCTTATGATGATACATGTGACATTTTTTGAACTTTGTGTTTATTTATGGAATGTGGACTACTTATTAGCTATGTGATGGATGGTAATTTATGATACGTATGTGATGGATTACATGTTTATGATGATACATATGTGATTCTTATGATGCTCAATTACATATATGATGATACATATGTGATGCTTATGATGCTTATGATACTGCAGTATTTGTTGTTCATCAAATTACAAATGTAATGCTTGTGATGCTCAATTGCTAGTGCAGGAACCTGAACCCCTTTGGCGAGGATCCTGCACAGTCTCATGGATCGACAGGTATAAGTCAATACACCTTATAGAAATAATATATATTTTTAAAAAATTACAAGAAAAAAAAACTTCCTCAGTTTTTCAAACCTCAACATTAGCAGCAAATCTAATACAATTATCAACACTTGAGGCCTAAGTTGGACTTACTCAAATTTTAATCTCAACATCAACTTTATGGCCAACTTCTTCATCAATATTACCCTCATTTGCAAAATATCTCTCTCATCACCAACTAATTCTCTCATTTGATGGTGCACAGGTATCACCAAATAGGTATTTGTCAGATGTGTCTTCCTCGAGTGAGGGAAATGTAGGAATAGAAGAGGAAAGTGAGACATGTAGTAGATCTCAAATAGGGAAATCCACTAGAGGTCAAAAGATTAGAAGAAAATTCAATAAACGCATGGAATTTTTTCTTGCTCAAGGGGGGTCATGCTTTTATGATGATGAGACCAAAGGCGACATTGAGATGCCTTTGAGGTACAAACATCTACTGAAACAATGTGTACCCAAGGAACTTCCTCCAATAAACACTAATTTTTGTGTTAATGAGAGGATATATCGCATAGCACCTTCGTCATTACATGGTTTGGGCCTATTTTCCATGGACAGCATAAAGGTCTCTTACAACAAAGTTGTTGAATTGATGGAGTTTGTTGGACCTTGTTACAATTATAATGATTGGATGCAGATTGTTCAATATAAAAAAAGTATGCGTAGGTATGCATTGTCAACCAATTATATACAACAAAGGATAATGATCAAAGTAAATGAGTGGCTATATACATTGATGGAAGGCCAAAAGCAATAGGGAATATTGCAGGTTTTATAAATAGTACACGACCTAGGTCAACTAATAAGCAACCCAATTGCATATTTGAGGGATGTGAGGGAAATTGTGTGTTTGTATGTGCAATAAAATCAATAAGTGCAGGGGAAGAGCTGCTAATTGATTACAATTTGAATCGTATAGATACAAACAATGTTACTATCATGGGGGTGGTACGTACTATATATATACCATTTAAGCCAACTTCCAATTAATGAATCCAATAAACCATTGTATTATTAAGTTTTTTTGCTAAGTCTATTGGTTTCATTTCACTAACATTTTTATATTTTTTCTTTGTCACATGGCCACATGGATCCACCACATAGCACAGATGGGGGTGTAGGTCCCGACACTTCTACGGAGCAGGTAAACCTCATTCTAATTGTACAAATTAGATAGAAGCAAACTGTTACATTATGATCTTTTCTTGAGTGTTTTGAAGTAATTTTGATAGTGTTAATTATATTCTTGTCATAGACGGATGTTTAGGATAAGGGAAAGGAACCTACAGTACCTCAGCACCTCCATAGGGATGTGGGGTGCTCAACAGTGTTATGCGCTAATGACATCACACTTAGCACAAACCCTATACAATTGGTACAAAAGAATATTAGAAAAATTAGCCAAGAGATTTTTGATTTGGCAACCATAAGCCCTCAGACTGATGAGATAACAGAGAGGGTGCAACTATTGTTGCAGACAGTGGAAAACTTGCAAGCAGTAATGAAAGCTTTAATCATAACAAAAGTTCAATAATGGTTTTTTTTTTCTCTTTTATGTCATTAACTAAAATATGTATGTGTTGTTTTTACAGAAATTTATAAGGCCTCATTATCCTGGTGGCAATGATCAGGGTATTGTGGGTAGTTTAGGTGATGACCATGTTCTATATATTAAAACCACTCCTTTGGACTTGTGAACTTGCTTCTTTAATGTTTTATATATTTAATGTATTACTCTTCAGGTGCTGACATGGGTCTGAGGTCAACCCCAATTGTATTGCCAACTACAATTTTGGCAACATGTAGCATGCAGACATCATCTGTTGCACCGACTCGCATTGACCTGCCCACTAGTGGTAGATCCCTCTTTTTCTCTCTCTTTCATTATGTGTTTATTACCCTTGAAGTCTTCTTTCTTGGAGGCATTTCATAGTGGATTCATTTACTGTGGCAAGAGATGCACATGAGGATGTGCCAGAGGTGACTACTGGTGATAACATACCATCATTTCCTGGATCTTCCCGTATTGCTAGTATGGGAACGTTGCAGGCCACATTGGTGGTGAGCGACGAAGAATTGATTCCCTTGAAGATACATAAGGTTCCAGGTACTTTAAAATTATTATTATATATAGTCTAATTGTATTTTACTTACTGATCACACATTTTGGACTAATGATCCCATGTTTTTTTTGCAGGAAATGATATTTTTTATAAAAATCTTAATGACATTACATTGCAGATATTTGGGCCCACCATACGTAAAAGGTGGAACATCATACGTGAACTAACCCTTATCCACTATTTTGATTTCATATCATTGCTAGAATAGTTTTCCTTTTATCCATTTCTTGAACTATATCAAAGGTAGCTTCAGTTTCTTTCTAAATCTAATAGGTTTGTTTTTGCTTTAAAGGTGGAATGACCAAGAAAAAAAGTTAAAAGATGAACTCACAAACCATATGGTAGGGTTGTTTGGAAATGACACATTCGACAAGACTAAGCTCCTAGAAAAAGTTGGCACATATCTAAAGTATGTGAGGGACCAATACAAGACACATTTAGAGAAGAACGTAAAGTATGAGCGTCCCCCCATGATTCTAGAGAGGGAGTGGAAGGACCTGATTTTGGATGCAAAGGAGAGAATTGAAAGGAAAAAAGGAAATACACCACCAGACGCCAGAAGAAGGTATGTGATACTATTAAGAATGTGAATATGTACTAATTATTCATTATATTTATATAATCTAACATATTTCAAACTTTTCATAGATTGAGTGACACGTCAAAGGCAACCAAGGCAAGACAAGAAAAGCATGGGCAACACAAACTCGGCTCTGGTGGTTATATGAAACTTGCCGCATGAATTGTAAGAATCGATAAATTAAGCATCACATCAAAATATTTATAAATTGTAAACAATTTTTTTTTTATCAAACAATACAAGCAAAATTCACAATACTAAGCAAAAATGCAGGGCTCTAAATTCAATAGAGCGCCCACAGAAGATGACAAGAGAATTGGCTACCAGCAAGGCTATATAGCCATGGTTGAATGGCTACGAGAATTGAGTGGGCAAACATGAGATTCTGATGCATCTGTTACAATGGTAATTAAGCTAAATGAAAATTATTTCAAATTGAATACTTAACCAATAATCTATTTGATGTTAAGTTTCAACATAAAGTGACTATATATTTTTTAAATAAGCAAGCAATGATAACATTGTGTGTGACATTGGAATGCAGCATGATAATCGTGGAACAAAACCTATACTTGAAGGTCTGGATGTGCATCCTAGTAGTGGAGGTATTCATTTTCAATTCAATTTTTTTTATGTAATTATTAATACAATTAAACATCTTAAATTGAAAATTAGTGTAGTAATTAATGTAACCTTTATTGTTAATATTTTAGAGCATGCAGTCAATGGTGACCAAGTGGAGCATGATCCAGGTAGACAACATCAGGAACGTGATGTTCCCCAATCAGGTAAAGAGGACCACTGTTATTTCTTTAAACAAATTTAATTGCAATTGGTGTATTGATTAATGTAACGTTTCATATTTCAACTCCAGAGGATCTAGAGGGTGTTCAACATGTCGAGGTTGAGGCTAGACAAAATGATGTGGAAGATGTTGTGACCCCATCAGGTAAAGAGTGTAATGGTTGTGTTCTTTAAATTAATGAAATACTTGTAACAATAATAAAAAAATGTTTTTAATTTAACCCAATTCTTTGTTATTGCAGAGGACCCCCCTTTGGTTCAGCATCCTCGTCCTTTGTATAGGACTAGGCATACATCAAGAGCATGAGAAGAGGGCAAAACATCCGAAGATGGGGGAAATGATGAAGAAACCGATGTTCCACTTAGTCTTTTCATAGCTTCAAAGAAAAAACAAAGAAAGAAATGATTGTAATCTACCTTATTTGATAATGACTGATTTTAATGTGTTAATGAATGTTCATGAATGATATGTGTTGATGATTATTGATGAATGTTTCATTTTAATGAAAGTTAATGAATTTTATGTGTTAATGAATGTTATGTGATAATGAATGAATGTTATATTTTAATAATGGATGAAAGAATGAATGCATGTTAGATGTTAATGAGAAATTTAGAGTGATGTTTGGGAGGGGGAGGGGCCAAATGAGCTTCCACCTTCACGTGGTTGGCCTTGTTAAGTAGAGAATATTAAACTATTCTCGAAACAAAGCGAAGCTCAATAAGATAACACACTTTTCAATATTTCATTATGTTGCACAGTTAATATTATTGAATAATGTACGTATATTGAATCTTAATTGCAGGGTCCAACAGAGCCAAAACAAACAACTCCATGGTGTGACTGCAAAAGTTGTGAATATGCCTCATCATGAATAAAGTTGAATTAGCACATTCTCTGTAAAATCTCAAATGCTCTATACTTTGGAAGTTTTGAAAATTTTATGATAATATTGGTACCCTGCCTAAAAGATTTTTTCCTTGATTTGTTTGTGATACACATTGAGAGATTTCTGTTTTCCTTTTATTTATGCATGTCTTAACCATTCTCCACATGCTTCCCATTCTTATTTAGATTGTTGTATTTTTACATATGTTGGAATCTGTAGTTCCACGTACATGTTTTCTATGTTCTTTGTAACTGTATGAAAAGGTGTAAAATGTGGGTATAGTCCAAAATCTTGATTACCAACAAGCTATTGTTGTTTAATAGTTCCAGTGTTTGTATTAATTGAAACATTTTAACCCTTTTAACATGTTTCATAGCAAACCTACACTTTGTATGCAATCTTATTGTTACAGTTCAATTACTGAGGTGATGTGATTTTCAAAAGTATTCTGATGAAAACAAAATGGGTTTTCATTTATGTATTTTATTAAAATTATAGAGTTTCCTCATGAACATTTAAACTTAGAAGGATTTAAAAATTCAATACAAGAGTATTGGACATAATTTCTGGAGATAGAACTGAAACTCTCTCCCATGACTTTAGATTGTTTCCATGCTCTCTAGGCTAGTAGCTTTCAGACACAAAACATAGGTCTTCTAAATTCTGTCCCAACATTAATTAGTTCCTTTCTCTTCTTTTTCATCCTTTTGGAAAGAGAATTGGAAATTGTTAGGAACGAACATCTTCCTAGGTGATTTGTTAAAATACAATGGGGAACTCAATCAAATTTTAATTCACTTCGTTTTAAGTTATTATCACAATTCATTGAATTATACTTACAAAAGGCTTATATTTCCAAGGTAAAGTATCAGTATCTTTCTTGGGTGATATTAGATGACAAGGTCTCTTGGCTTAGACAAAATCAGCCTCTCATTGTATTCAAAGTAGATGCGTAGCAAATCTAGATGCATCAATCGTTAAATCATAAACAAACACAAGCTCAAAAATTGTGTTACCAAGTACACTTGGAACCTAGCCTATAACTAACTAGTTCATACTAGATATTGTTTGGGTATGGTATTCAATTCTATTAGAATCTACAAAATAAATATTAACCTAGAAATTAATGTAAGTGATAACATTTTTAAAATTGTTAAATATAAATGATAATAAAATCAAAATAGCATAACATAGTTGATTTCATAATATATTTGAAAGGTGAGAGTCCACAAACAGATGTGAAATGTTTAAGTAGGCCTCCCAATGAAGTGGATCTCATAGACACGAAGAATCCTATATAGAGAATCATTGAGAGCCCTTAAAGAAGCAAATTTGAACTTTGATGAAGCAATACATGATGGAGGAATATCTTGCAAGAGGAAATCAAAGTCATTATGGTGTCATCTAGATCTGAAATGTGGTCTACTTTTCAAAAAAGTAAAGATGCTTGATAGGAATGTGTCCTAGTGGGGTGAATCTAGAAGACATATAGTCCTATTGCAAAGAATCATGGAAAGTTCTAGAAGAAGCAACTTTTAATTCTGAAGTAGCAATGTGTATAAGAGATGTTCTCATTTGTATATGGAGTATCAAGAGGAGGATCACTAGTCCATGGACCATGTCATTGTTGTTAAATACCTACGCTTTTGTTCATAGTCACTTGGTGTAGGAATGAATTCAATGAGATAGGGTAGGAGATCCTACATAATGTAATTTTTCACTATCCCTTGTTTCGAGTACAAATGGTTCTCTGAATTTATCTTGACAATAGAATGTCGGAATTTAATACCATAATCCATGATGAAAACTGCCAAAAATGGAAATTTATCTTTGTTCGCAATTACAAAATGCTTTTGTATAGGCCTCTCGAAGATTAAGTACATCAAATTGAGACTTTATAAATTGAGTGTATGTATTAGCAATCTCCCAAATTGTTCAATGGTCTCCAAACCTTGTGAATTTTTTATTTTTATTTTAACTCAAATATGTATGGTATAGGCATATCATTGGTTGTGTGATTTTTTTTTTCCTTAAATGCTTCTACGACCAAAAGAGACAAGTTTTAGATGAAAATGGGGTCTTATGGGCCTTTTTGACACAATGGTAGGTTCTTTAGACTTGAAAATGCCCCAACAACTAGTCGATTGCCTTAAGTTACAAACAAATCCTTGTTTGTGAGCATGCTTCTTGATCTCCAATTTTAGTGGAATGAAAGATAATATTGAATTTCTCAAGCCTTTTGGATGCTTCGAAACCACCAAAAAAAAGCTACTTTGATTATTGAAATGTTGTAGTGACTTGGATAAAAAAAGAAAACTAAGTCTAAACTTTAAAAGTTAGTTTTTTCTTGTCAAATTGTTTTCAATTTTCAAATCATCCAAGGATTCAAGAGGAGTATATTTTGTTATGACAAGATAAAAAAAAAACTTAGAATCTTTTGAAACCATTGAAACATGGGGACCCCTTCCCCCCTCCAAAATCCCTATTTTTTCAGGATGCAATACTTAGGGGAAACATCCTCTTACCGCACCACTTATGGACATCCTAGGGACTCCAAGGAGTCTCTTGACCATCTTGAGGATGCCTATGAGTCTCCCATGGCCCCCAATTAGAAACTCCAGTTCCAAACAAAAATGGTGAAATTATTATGAAAATGTCATCCGTATTAAAGGTTTGGCAATGCCCCCTAACCTTGATGGGGGCTCTACCCCAAACCCCCAACAAGGGGCACTACCCATTGACCCCAAACCTCTACCCACCATTCTTATTGTTAATTCAATCATTTCCATTTTTTTTATGTTGACTAGTTTAAACACTTAGTATGCCAAAGTTTCATCTGCAATTCTTATACTTATTCTTAGTTTGTTCCCAAAGTTCCAAAACTCTACCACCATTGTTAATGTTCAAATTTCAATGGGAAGACATGCATGCAACATGTGGAAGTAGAGATAGGGTATGTGAACTGTTTGACAAAATTCCTCCAAGAAATGTGTCTCATGGACTGCGATGGTCGTTGGATATGCAAAATTTGGACTTGTTGAAAATTTTTACAACCTTTGCCAGCATCCTCCCCACCTGTGCCAAAATGGGAACCTTTGGAACAGGGAATGGACATTCATTTAAGCATAAGGGAATATAGCTGAGATCATTGGGATCCACATCTTTTCTTGTGTTTTCATCTATTACATAAAGCCACTAGTTCTATGATTTTATTTATGTCTTCCTGGGCAACTATTATGTCTTTGACATTCAGTTTTTCTCAGCTTTCTTCAATTTAGAGAAAAAAAAAAAGAATAGGTTAGATGAAGGAAAATATAAATCCATGATTTGGGTTAAATCTAGGTTACTGTTATATAAACAAAACATTGTATCTTTCAGTGGAAAAGTTAAAAGTTAAATCATCTGCACATTCTGACTATTCATGTGGGAGGATTGCCCATGTTAAGCACCATACTCATCTACTTTAATGGTGTTCTTAAAGATACTTTGTCCCCATGTTCCAGCTTTTAGCTTTGATCTTTTCGTCTATGTTGCTCGGTTTTTTAATTTTTTTGTGAGTGCTTTGTAAAATTGATTTCTATGGTTTGAAGTTTTCACAACATTATTATCTTTGCGAATCTTCCAACTCGAGCTTGAAAACTCTGTTCTAGCTGGAAAATCTCTTGGTATTTTATTTTGTTTTAAGATAGAAAATTGAATTTGTAACTAACAAATATTATGGTTTCAATGTTCACAGGTTATCTTTACTATTAAGTTAAGAATTCCCTCAAACTCCAGGATTTTATCAACATTTGAGGTAACACAATCGCTGCACTTTTTTAAACTTTGATGTTTTGTTTCTTAATTTCTGAGATTAAATTCTATATTTAAAGCACTAATATGCAACATGATTGCACAAGATTGATGCTCATAAAAGTTTACACTGTACAGACTTCAGGCAAGGTACTAGAAATGTTTATATATTCATAACATGTCATGCAAATAAACTTCATAGTGCTGAGGTTGACTCACTTATTCTTTCTTATCAATAAGTTGAATATCTATTCTTTCTTATAATAAGTTTTATCTTACTGAAGCTATCATGCATTAACAGACAGGACATCAAGGATAATTACATCTGCAAGGAAAGTAGTTCAATCAGCATCAACACTCATAAGAGCAGATCAACTCCTAATATATATATCAGCAATCAGGTAAATAGATCAGATATGAAATTATTGTTTACTACAGGCAATAGTAATCTTACTCCATTTGTGGTATGTAGCATAGTAGTACTCTTATGATTAATTATTCTCATATAGACATAGATAATAATATGCAATGCAATATTATACTTGATACATAACCTCCCCTACATTGGATATGAGAAATAATATTGAATATCTAATTCTTAAATTGTTGCAATCAATCATGAGGGGGTTAATAGGGGAATACAAGGAGGGGAAACTGTGACGAGGTCCTCTTCTAAGTACACTACCCCATGGTGGATGACTGATGTGTCTGCCACATGTGGGCCAAGGGGGGCAAAGGTGTATCCTGCCCTTGGGCTTAGAAGGGAGGGATGCTCAAGACACCCTATTGTGGTTTCCCCATCAACCTCTACCATTGTGATTAAAGGGGTCTCAATCATAGAAGGGTGGATAAGGTAGCATGGATAGGGAGGGGAGGTACAAGTTTACCCACTAAGCACACCACCTCATATGGATGGCGGACTGCCACATGGGGCCAAGAGGGATAGTATATCCGCTCTTGGGCTTAGCATGTGGACAGCTTTAGGTGTCCTATCATGTTTCTCATCCAAGCCCTATTATGGTTTAAATCCAATTATGCATTGAAGATATTGTGTAGTTCACATAAAATTGAAATAGTTATGAATATATTCTATCTAAACCTAGTTGAAATGGTTGCTCTATGAATTATACTTTCAATACTTGTCTAACATGATTGCAGGTTTTATCTTGATGAAAACATTTTATTGATAAAAATTTGAACAAGGTAAAGCACACCAGCTAGAGGAATAGGTGGACTGAAGAAACAAACCTATGGATAAATCCAAACATGGCGGAATCCTTGTTGTAGCTTTTGTTCTCTGTAAGCATTTAGAAAAATGTTGAATTTGTGATCTATAATTTACGTGTTTCTCAATTTGGTTGACTTCTTCAAAATAGACTCAAAAACTTATTTTTAGTACTATGTGTTATTATACTTACCTTTTAATGTTCTTTAAATAAAGAATGGTTGCAGATAGCGAAGTTCCTTGCAAATAGAAGAAGCTCAGTTTTGCTTTTGTGACTTTGTCTGTTATGTTTGATTGTCAACAAAATACATAGACATATTGAAGACGATTATGGTTCGTGGTTGTTTTTTTAGTTGAAACCATTATTATGAATTTTATGAATTTTTTTTTTAACATTGACATGGTCAAAGCCTTAACTATGCATACTGTCCTCTTCAGATTATTATCTTACCCCACCTTTTCCATTTTAATTCATTTTAGTTTGATTCAATCTTTTAGTCAAGTTTAATGATAGTTTCTATTATGCCTTTTTAATAACAAAGATTAGATGTAGACATTTTATTGTCCTTCTATGTTAGTGTGTTCTTACGAGGTCAATTCTTTCTTATCTCAAGAAACCTCATTGACCTACAAATTCTTATACTACGCTACTTACTACCACTGATATCTTAACAAAAGCACACAAACATGTAAGGTAAAACTCTCTCTAGAGAAGCCTGAGAAACATTGTAACTAAAATGCCTTGACCTCTTGCCACGAATTCGATAGTTAAAAGTCTTAAATCCTATCCAAATCATAGGATAGACATTCAAATCCTGAGATCATTAATTCCTCTAATAAATGGATCCATGGTAGAAGCCTATAGAAAATGTGTTCCATAACAGAAAGGCAGATTCAAATTCAATTTTGACATTGCTCCAAAGGACAACCCAGGTATTGCAGAAAGTGGAGGACTCATTATGGATAGTGAATGTAAAGCCCTTCACATTATTAAGCTTTAGCCCTCCACTTTGGCATTAGGGGACTAGAGAAAGAAGAACGCTCACTCCTTGTGATCAAAGGAATGCAAAAGAAGGGAGTGACCAGTAGGAGGTTATATAATATTAAAACAGTATCAGTGCTAAGCATAGACATAAATTTTGCACATTGTGATGAATAGGCAAAGTTAGCAAACAAACCAGCAGAACTCCTCGTCTCCAAAGGAACCCTTCAAAGAAATCAAATAATTTACTAACGTCATTACAGAACTATCCAAAAGTAAACACTGGATTTCACTTATAAGATGAATAATTTCAATAATTTGAACGAACAGCCGTCTGACATCCCATGTTTAAACCTTTCCCGCTAGCATGAAAATATGTAAACTAAGCTCTAAGGACTAGGAAAATAAACAACTATAAGCAATTTGTTCTGTACAATAGAAAACTAGGATCATATAGAACCTATGTTTTTGTTGTAATTAATCAGCCCTGAACAAATAAAAGAATGTGATAACATAGAACCTATTGTTTTATGCTCAAAAATGATAGTGGAATTCAACTGGCAATATCGTTATTTCCAGAGTTTACAAAAATTCTTCCCGACTTGTTTAGATTTTGAAGTTCATGAAATATGCAGGGTTGGGTGTTATTAACAGTACAAGCACATTTTCCTTCACTAAAGCCTCTGACATGTGACATGGGAAGTGCATACAAAGCTAGGATTTGCAAGCAGGTGGAAGGTGGACAAACTATAATACTCTACACTGGTCTATATGTCATGGCTCTTGGTGTTGGAGGCATTAAGGGCTCTTTGCCTATTCATGGGGTAGATCAATTCGATGAGAATGATGGAAAAGAGAGAAAGCTGATATCAAATTTCTTCAACTGGTTTTTGTACAGCATAAGCATTGCACTTGTATTAGCTTTCTTTCTATCATATACACTATATGCAAAATTAACTCGTTGTCTCAGATCAAATAATAGTTTGTTTGCATGATGACATTTCATAATGTACAATAATGGATTTATGCTTTCATCAGGCTTTAATTATTAGCCACTTTTCTACAAAACCTTCTTTCTGCAATCATTGACATATTTTTAATGTTTATTGTAAAATTTACATAGTGTGGCAAAGTTTTATTTACAGTTGTTATACTTATTCTATACACATCCTTTTATAATTAATTTTTTAAGTTGTATATATATTTGCATCCCACCCCGCCCCCTTCGTCATCCCCTTGTCGTCCCCAAACTTAAGCCCTTGGTATGTTAAGATATGAAAGCTCGCAATAGATTCATTTGATATGTTAATTGAGGAAAAACCTACAATATATAGCTTCCAAGATTCCAAATCCATGAGGATCATGAAGAGGTAGAAAACCAAAAAAAGAAATTGCTTATCCAAGTTTCCAAATTTGTGACAAGGAAAAAGTAGAATCTCAATCAAAGAAGGAGAATGTGCAACTCATTATTTTATTCTACCTAAGTAAAAATATTACCTAATTAAGCTTTTTAATAGTGGAATATCAGATTTAGGATAAAACATATCCAAGGTAAATGAAATATTACATTGATAGGCTTCTTTGGTTGCTCTAAAAGTGGTGCCTTATGAATTATGTTCTTGGATACTAAAGCTTCCAAATTTTGGGCACTCTTGATAGCTTCTCGTAGAGATTGTGATTCGAAGGCTTTAACCAAACCTTTCAATGGTTTCTATTGATGTGTTTTTTATGCACTATGCAACACAAAATAAAATACTAAGTATTCTATCCTCTCTTGAACAAAATCCTCCCAAGTGCTAAACTACGTGATCAAATGGGATGACTCCAAGATTCCAATAGTTAGGTCTTGACTTTATATTGCAGATAGACTCAATGATTGTGATGTGATATCTGCTGGAATCACAAGGGGGACTTACATTGCTTGGGTCAAGACCTATCCATTCTCATGTTTCATGATTGATTTACACTCCATGATTTAGGTCATCCTTGAGGAACATCTCGACTTAGCCAAATTTTGTTTTTTGTACCCTAATTCTTTAATTTTTACCCCTTACTAGCATTGCCTTAGGTTTTATTGGAATTCTTGCTTCTCTAGCATGGGCACATTTCTAGGGTTCATTCGCACAAATTGCTCTCGATGAGCAAGTTAGTATCATGACCATGACTTAAAAGAAATTTTAACTTAGTCAAATTATCTCCTCCAAACTTCTATGAGTTCATCGCCTTCATTCTTCATCATTTGGATGTCTTTTGTCATTGGAAGGTAATTCATGACCACCATACCTCAATCTTGACCTATGCTACCATAAAACCCTAGAACCTAGTCATGTTTATAATTGAGATCTTGGTGACTTGATCACTTAATACAACTTAATCATGTAGGTCTCATCTAACTCTGACTCCAACACTTAAGAAAATCAACCCTAGCAACCAAGTACTTTGGGAAATATCTTGCAACTTGACAACATGGGTAATGATGGAGGAATGGAAGGTGAGACCTATAGAGGTGAGAGAGAGAGAGAGGGTGAGAGGAAGAGATAATGACCTGGAGAGGGTAGAGAAAGAGAACTAGAGAGGGAGAGAAGAAGAGAGGGATGGAGAAAGAGACCTAGAGAGGGGAGAGAGAAGAGAGATAGTAGAGAGGGATAGAGAAGAGAGATATAAGAGAGATACCAATGTCAATCTTTTTCTATAAAAAAATTTTTTCAAAAAATCGGCCTACCATCGGAATTCTGACACCAAAGGGTAAAATTCTGACAGAGGAGTGTCGTCGGATGCACAGCATCCTTGTCAGAACTCTCCTAGAGGCCGTTAGCCTTCAGGAGAGTTCCGATGAGGATGTTGTGCATCCGACAACACTCCTCTATCATAATTTTACCATTTGGTGTCGGAATTGCGACGGTAGGCCGAGATCGCAACGGTATTCTTTCGAGGTATGAGCATCCATGGTGGTTGTTGGAAAGGTTGGAGGTGATGTTGGAATTGTGACGACCACAAGGAAAGTTGGAACTTCTAACACAAAGTTTTCGATGGCTTTTTTTGTCGGTAGTGCGATGAAATTTCGTCAGAATTCCGATGATTTGCCGTCAAAATTTTGACCTGAATGTACTAGTGTGTAGATCTGCAACTTGTTGCTGATGATTGCTTTACTTCTTGAATGTAATTGCAAGTGTTGCATGGAATGACTTGTAACATGACAAAACCCTAACACACATACATGCTTGTAAATGAATGTTGTAATATTGCTTCAATGGATGAATGAAGAAGACTTGAATGCTTGAATGCTTGATTATGTATATCTTTGCCTATGCTTTCTTATGATCCACTTCACTTGAATTTGGCCTCCCATTCCTCTTTATGCAAATGAGAAAACCAACTCCCTTTTATACATGCCTCTGAAGATTAATTCATCTCATAAAAGTCCGACATCGGGGAGATTTAGGATCCCAAAGTGAAGATAGGGACGGGGGGACCTATCTTGGGGCCACCCTAAGAGGGTGGGATAGGGGCACCACGCCCCTGTCCTACCCTATCTTGGGGCCTAGATAGGGTCTTGAGGTTACCTCAGGGCTCAAACAGGAAGGGGACAAGAGGTGAAAATGTAGAAAGGGGTCTCGGTTCGGAAGGAGGATGTTGTCGCCAAGGTGAGGACCAAAAATGTGGTTAAAATTTTAGGAGGTGCAATTTTATGACACTATAGATGTACATTACCAACTGTAAAAGAGGTTGTAGTCAAGGACTTACACCTCTTGTATAAGAGAACCCTTAAGTGAACAACAACAATTCCACACAAGGAAAGACATCAAGTAATAAAACTCACACCATCCACAACATAGGAAAGAGTGGATCCTTAGAGAAAGAGAGAGGGAGAGAGAGATCATTGCCCCCCAAGTGTACGGACAATGCAAAGAGCTTACACAATCTTTTAGAGAGAGATTAAACATAAGAAAATGCACAATGTAATTTCATGAATGCATGGAAGGAAAGACATTAGTATATGTAAAATACATGTCTCAAAAAGTGGTAATCTTCAAAAGGAAGAGAGAAAAAAAATCACATATTCCCCAGGGGGGATTAATCATAAAAACATACCATTGTAAGAAATGATAATTGGATATGAAAAATGCAACTACTAAAGGAAATAGTGATACATGAGAAAAGGGAGGGAAAATCCTTGCCCCCAAAGTGAGGAAGACAAAGAGAATCATTACACATCTTCTAATGGTGAGTATTGGCAAATGATATTCCTTCCTAGTGGAACAAATCCTTGCAAGGAAGGGATACATACTTCTCAAGAGTTCATTCCATGCCAAGGGGCATATCCTGTTTGCTAATAATTGAGACTGTAGAAGAGGTAAGTTTCCAAGAGAATGAAGAAAAGAGAAAAAGAGCACTACCCATTAAAGAAACTGCTCTTCAGCAGAGATAAAAACCCAAGAATAATTATATGCTCACAAGCATTCAAGCATTGAATTCTTCTTCATTCATCCATTGGAGCAACATTACAGCATTCATTTGCAAGCATGTATGTGTGCTAGGGTTTTGTCATGTTACATGCCATTCCATACAACACTTGTGATTACATTCAAGAAGCAAAGAAATCATCATCAACAAATTGCAGATCTACAAGGTATACATCTCCATTGTTTACATTCAAGAATTTGCAATTACTTTCTTTTTAGGTTGATTCATCAACTGGGGTTTGGTTGAGGTAAACCCCTATCCATAACCCCCCTTTCTTCTCTTTTATGTGTGTAGGTTGTAGGTGCAAATTTCTAATTGAAGGTTTGGGCTTCATTTGCAGAGACGGAAGAACCCTTTTCGTTTCGCGGATTTTGCGGCGGACCATGTACATTCCCGCCACGGTCTCGATGACTTTTCTCCAAATTTGTAGGGTAGATCCGTGTCAGTTTAATTAGCTCATATCTAAGTTACAACTCGATCTCAAACTGGTAGCTCCTCATTTTACTCATTTCCTCTCCCTTTTTCCGCATAGTCAACAAGTCAACTTTCTCATTTACAAAAAAGGGTAAATCACACTTCAACCACTTGCAATCCACTCAAAATTCATATCCTTGTTCCCCTCGGATATGGATCTAGTGGATTCAACCCCTCTTTTGAATGTCAAGTTCTTCCCAAGTGATAATCACCCTAGTGGCTTCCTTTCTCTCTCCTAGGAGGGGAGTCACTAGGATCCAATTTTCCATTTTACATTTTGGTGAACCCGACGTCTTACACATTAATTCTGATTTCTCATTCTTAGATCTGATTAATTGCAATTTGAATTTCCAATTTTCATTTTCAAGTTTGATCTATTTTCAAATTTTAGAGGTTAATTGCATAAAAACTTTAATTTTTTATTTTGAGAAAATTAAGCTTGTGAGGTGTAAAATTTTAATTACTTGTTTCAGATTTAATTTCTATTTCAAAATTGCAATTCAAATCTCTCTCTGTATTCTGAAAATTCAGTGGTTAAATCATAAAACCCTAATTTTTAAGATTCTTCTATTTTTGACCTTTGATCGCAATTTTGACCGATCTAGACATCTCCAAATCAGCTATTTTTTTGGATTCTGCATTAAAATCATAATCCCTATCATCCCTGAAAATTTCAAAAAAAGTTGGTCGGATCATGTGCGTTCCCGCCATGGTCCTCGGATTTTTTCTCAAAATTTTGGGAGACGGAATTCACTGTATTTTTCTGCTCAGATCCAAAAAATCAGCATACTTTATCAATTTTAACACTCTCTAAGGTCAAACACAAATTAAAAATTCTTCAAATTGACATCTTAAAATTAATTTTCATAAAAAGGTCCTAATTTTAGATCTGCTTTTCCAGTAAATTCAGATTTCAATTAAGAGACTTTTAATGGCAATTAATTAACTGGATTTAATTGCTCTTTCACATGTGATTACATTAATTTTTGCATATATTTATCATGTGTCAAATAAGAGTTTCTTCCATTTCCTGTTGCTTCTCTTTCTTCAAAGCAATTGGTCATATTGTGTTGTTAGGATTTCCAAATTAGTTTCTTTTCAATTAGATCTCAAAGCTTTTATGTATCATTTATGTTGCATTATGGTGATGTTGTTAACAAAATGCATTTCCTATATCAATCATCTTAACGCTTTTGTAGATCCTAAACCTAGAGATCCTAATCTCTGTACCTCTCTTAGGGTATTTTGTGTGAAAGAAATGAGATCTAATGCTTTACCCAATGTTCTTTCTACAAGAGAGAAAGCATTGGAAGGTAATATGAATCCATCTTCTTCTTCTACGCATACCATTGAGCAAGGGGGGCAATATGACAACATCAACATTCTTACATCCTTAGATCCTCCTTATTCTCCTAGGACCTATCTTCAACATCAAAGTCTATGTAGGGAGGATGATGTCATGCATTTTATTCATGACCTTTCCCCTCGCATAGAAATCACCAAAAATGAGCTTTTAGATGATGAATATATTCTTTCCAAATCTTCCAAAAAGGATAAGCTTGATAAAGGAAAAGAGATTGTCATTTCACATGATACTCCTCCTTCATCTACAAACCCTTTTCTTCCTCACACATCTGATTTCAAAGAAATTCATGATCATGTTCCTCCATCTAGTCAATTGCAACATTATTATAGTCATGGCTTTCATATAATTACAAAACAAGGTTTTAAAGGACAAGGAATTGGAAAATTTGAGCATGGAATTCATGTACCTATAAATCCTCCTACACAAACTACTACAAGAGGCCTAGGAAGTGGTACCCCTCTTTCTATGGATGAATTCCTTAGACTTCAAAACTTTAAAGATTACCTTCAAAAACAACAAATCAAGAGAGAAAGAATGCTTCTTCTTCAAAGCGTCCTTTTTGTTCATTTCATCAAACTCATGCCCATAATGCCGATGATTCCCTTGATTTTCAAAAATCTATTCAAGATGGCATAGAAAGTGCCAAATTTAGAATTGTGGATAATGAAACTCCTTCTTCTAGCAAACCCTCTTCTTCATGGGAAGATGATATTTACCATCCTGACAGATTAGTTGCAAGAATCTATTGGAGATTGAAATATGAGAAGAACATTTCCTTTCCTCCTCAAAATAAAAAATAAAATCTTAAGCAAGTGAAAGGTATTGAATATTGCATTTTTTATGATTTATATTCCTATTGGAAAATGTCATGCATTTAAGAAATTTGTTCAACTACAATATGACCTTGCATACATTTGTCTCACAAAAGATCTAGCTGTATTTCTTGGTAAAAACATCATGCCTTAGCACTTCCTTTCTCTTCATGTTTCTCTTCACCCTATGGCATAATTAGCCCATTTCACGGGGGCTCTTTATCATTAGTGGTGATAGTGTTTTACTTTAACATACTTTAGGGAAGCAACATGAAGTCTATTTTTCTTCTTCTTTCTATACATTTATCTCTATCTTGGTGTATTATTCATTATTAGATCTCTTTTCTTGCATAGGTCTATACCTATCTGAGCATATAATAGTTCTTTGGTTTTCCTCTTTGCTTGGAGAGAGGCATCTTTAATGAGTACTGCACTTCTTCTCTTTCCTTCATTCTCTAGGAAATCTTACCTCTTCTATGGTTTCGATTATTCGCAAGTATGATATGCCCCTTAGAAGGGAATCATCTCTTGAGAAGTATGTATCCCTTCCTTGAAAGGATTTGTTCCCCTAGGATGACATATCACTTGAAAATAATCACCATCAGAAAATGTGTAACATTTCTCCTTGTTCTCCTCACTTGGGGGGCAAGGATTTTCACTCCTTTCCCTTTCTTTCCCTTGTATCATTATTTCCTTTAGGGGCTACATTTTTCATATGTGATTATCATTTCTTACAATGGTATGCTTTTATGACTAATCCCCCTTGGGGAATGTATGATGCTTTTTCCCTCTTCTTTTTGAAGATTACCACGTCTTGAGATGTTTATTTTACATTTACTAATGTCTTTTCTTGCATGTATTCATGTAAGTTCATTGTAAATTTTCTTATGTTTAATCTCTCTCTAGTATGTTGTGTAAGCTCTTCTCATTGTCCATTAGCTTGGGGGGCAATGATCTTTCTCCCTCTCTTTCTCTAGGGATCCACTTTGCTCTATTAAGTGGATGGTGTGACTTATCTTACTTGATGTCATTCCTTGTGGACAGTTGTTGGTTATTGGCTCAAGGAATCTTTCTTATACAAGAAATGATAATCCTTGACTACGATCTCTTTTACACTTGGTAATGTACATCTATGATAAATCTAACCATCCCTCTGGGGGATAAAAGTGAGTCATCCCTCATCAAGAATCCCTTTCACCTAGAAATAGGAGGAAGGATTGCATTCTTGTTCTTTTTCTAGAAGATGTTATATTTGTCTAAGACAACTCCTCTTGGGGATAGATTTCTTTTGGACAGAGATCTCTTCTCCTCCAAGGATCACCTTTACAATTATAGTAAGTTATCTCTTTTCAACTATCTTATCGTTGTTTGAAGAGTATTCCCTCTCTTGCTTGGATTTATGACATTGTTGCATGGCGGATATCTTTTTTGTGATGAAGGTAGGTATCCTTGTTCTTCTTTTCTTAAGACATCACCATTAGTCTATGTTGAAATCTTAAGTGGGGGCCACCCACACTGCTCCTTTGTACTATACTTCTCTCATGCATTGAACAATGAGACATTCTTGGAACTAGAGGGAAACCTCCTAGAGAAAGATATCGTCACTTTTTGTACAGTGGGTCATTCTTGGAACTAGAGCATAGTCTCTTAGAGAGAGAATTCTTCACTTCTTCTTGTCTTGTACAATGAGACATTCTTGGAACTAGAGGGAAACCTCTTAGATAAAGATGTCATTTTTCTCTTGTATAGTGGGTCATTCTCAGAACCAGAGAATGGTCTCATAGAGAGAGATGACACCACTTTTCTCTTATGTGGGGTGATTATTCTCAGAATGAGAGAACGGTCTCTTAGAGAAAGATATCACACCTTTCTTGACATTTGTACTATACATTCTATACAAGTTGTAGCGTACTCGGGCATAGACTCCTATGAGGCGCTTTGAACCTCACTTGCACACATGTGCATGAGGTTGAGTGGAACTAAAAAATTTCTCACTCTCTCTCTCTCTCTCTTTGCATGGATCACCTAGGAAAGCTCTAGGGGTGAGATTTTCCATTTCCTTCTTTCCATGGATCACCTCTTTCTAGGGGCGAGACGTCCATGGTTTCTTTCTTCTTCACCTTTCTTCTCATGGATCACCAAAGTCTGTATTCATGTTCTCTCTCTTCTTCCTCTCACAAACTCATAGTTTTACTATTGATAGTTCATGGATGATGTCACATTTTCTCTTTTATGTGATCGCTTGTGTTTATGTGATGGCATTGGTCTTTGTGTCCTGATTAGTTGTTGATATATCTGAGCTTGAGATCTCTTCGACTAGTTAGTTTGTCGTCTTGTGTCTTGTTCTTGCCGTGTGTCCTTTTGTGCTTTGTCTTTGTTTTGTGTGCTCTTGCATATGTTGGCATGAGTTAAGACCCTAAGATAGGGGGCTTTTTTCTCCTTGATATTAGTGGTATCTTATACTCCTTGTGGTTTTGCTCCACATCTCTCATCTCCATCTCTCTTTCTTTTACTTTACACGTAGTATTGGCATAAGACATACTCCCGCTAAAGTGGTGGCTAAATGTAGTGTCATAAAATTGTGACCCCTACAATTTTAACCACATTTGGGGTCCTCACCTTGGCGATGACATCTCCTTCCCTAATTGAGACCTATTTTTGCATTTCCTACCCTTCTCTCTTCCTCCTTTATGTCTTGTGTCTGCTTTAGACCCTGTTTGGGCCCCAAAATAGAGTAGGAAAGGGGAATCATGCCCCTATCCCCCCTAGAACAGGAGTGTGGCACCCCTATCCCCCTAGGATAGTGGTGTGGCACCCCTATCCCCACCTCCTAGGGTGGCCCTATGTTTGGTTTGCCTAGTCTCCTATGCATTTCTTATCTTCGGGGTTTGTTAATCCTCTTGGTCGGCCTTCAGTGGTTGAAAGTTAATCCTTGAGGCACGTATAAATGGGAATTCAATACCCTCATTTAGGGACATATGAGAGAGGATAAGAGATAGAGAGCATAGGGAGAAGATACAAGATTTCAAGGTCATCATCAAGCATTCAAGCATTCAAGTCTTCTTCATTCATCCATTGAAGCAACATTACAACATTCATTTGCAAGCATGTATGTGTAGTAGGGTTTTGTCATGTTACATGCCATTCCATACAACACTTGTGATTATATTCAAGATGCAAAGCAATCATCATCAACAAGTTGTAGATCTACAAGGTATACATCTCCATTGTTTACATTCAAGCATTTGCAATTACTTTCTTTATAGGTTGATTCCTCAATCGAGGTTTGACTGAGGAAAACCCCTATTCACAACCCCTGTTTCTTCTTTTTCATGTGTGTAGGTTGCAGGTGCGCAATTGTAATTGCAGGTTTGGGCTTCATTTGTAAAGACAGAAGAACCCTTTTTGTTTCATGGATTTTGTGGCAGACCATGTACATTCCCACCACGGTCGCGATGAATTATATCCAAATTTTGTAAGGCAGATCCACGTTAGTTTAATTAGCTTAGATCTGAAGTTACAGTTCAATCCCAAACTAGTAGCTCCTCATTTTACTCATTACCTCCCCCTTTTCTGCATAGTCAACAAGTCAACTTTCTCATTTACAAAAGAGGGTAAATCACACTTCAACCACTTGCAATCCACTCATAATTCACATCCTTGTTCCCCTCGGATTTTGATCTATTGGATTCAAACCCTCTTTTGAATGTAAAGTTCTTCCCAATTGAAAATCATCCTAGTGGCTTCCTTTCTCTCTCCTAAATGGGGAGTCATTGGGATCCAATTTTCCACTTTAGAGGTCCTAGGAAGTTCATACTACAAAAATGGCATCAAAGCCTTACATGGCTGATGAAAACAAAATGAATGGCCTTGAAATAGCTTATTACAACTCAAACAAATTCAAAGAACCTATAAACACTTCTAAGAGCCTTCATTTCTCTAGTGGTCTTCAAAATCTGCAAGGTGCTCCTGCACCATAATCTTGGGGGGAATAGAAAACTCAAGTCTCTTGAGGAATGGGGTCTGTAATAGAATGTCCATGCTTTTGAATGTCATCCTCTATCATCCATGTGGCATCTTCATAAGGTAAGCCACTCCACTTGAGAAGGTATTCCTTATAAATCTTCTTTCTAATCTTTTTGATCACCTTGGTGTCCAAGATGATGTCTAACTTCAAGGGTTGGTTAGGTGGTGGATCCTTGATCCAACCTTCATCTCCTTATGATTGCAAACCTGCATCTAAACCTACAACATCTCCTTTGTAAGGAAATAAATCTAAAACATTGAAAATGGGTGATATTCCTAAGCCTCAAGAGGAAGTTCAATCTCATAGGCATTAGGACCAAATTTATGCATAATCCTATAGGGACCAATCTTCTTCATAATAAATTTGGTTGGTTGCCCCTTGGGAAGTCTCTCTTTCTTCAAGTGCACCATCACTAAGTCTACCACCTTATACTGTACATCCCTCTTTTTTTCATTGGCCTTCTCTTTGTACTTCTTGGTGTTCTTTTGGAGAGTTTCTCTTACTCTATCATGAATGTCTTTCATAGCCACTGCAAAATCCTCACCTTGAGCACTTCTTCTTTCCAATCCTTGTAGATTTCTTAGTTCTAGAGTACCTCTTAGATGAATGCCATAGACCACCTCAGAAGGACTTCTTCCTGTGCTTCTATTGACATAATCATTATAAGCAAATTCAGCTTGAGGGATGATCATATCCCAAGCTTATCCATGCTGTTTTGTGAGACATCTAAGAAAATTTACCAATGATCTATTCACTCCCTTAGTTTGGCCATCAGTTTGAGGGTGATAGGCTGATGTGAAGGACAATTGAGTCCCCAACTTCTTCACCAATGTATGCCAAAAGTGGCCAACAAACTTGGAGTCCCTTTCAGAAGAGGCAAACCATGGATTCTAACAATTTATTTGAAGAAAAAACCATCAATATAGGAAGCATCATTAGTGCATTTACATGGCAAAAAGTGAGCCATCTTACCGAACCTATCTACTACAACAAAAATGTTGTCAAAACCTCTTTGAGTCCTAGGAATACCCAAAATAAAATCCATGTTGATACTCTCCCATGGCCTATGAGGAATAGGGAGTGGTCGATATAAACCTACATTTGATGATTTTCCCTTAGCCCTTTGGCATATGCTGCAACTTTCAACAAACTTCCTGACATCTGATTGCAACTTGGGCCAAAAATAATACCTCTTCACCCGCTCCAATGTTTTATCAAATCCAAAGTGACCTCCCCAAACTTCCACAATGCTTCTCTTTAATAATATTCTCCCTCATGGAGCATCTAGGGACATACAGCTGGCTCCCTTTGAACAACAACCCTTTCTGCAACAAAAACTTAGAAAAATCAGAATGACAATAATCTGAAAATTAAGTGCAAACCTCATATATCTCACTGAAATCTTCATCATCCTTGTACATCTGCTTGAGAGAATCAATTCCCACACTTTGCAACTAAATTTATGGCACCATGCACACCCTTCTACTCAATGCATCTGTCACCTTATTGCCCTGCCCCTTCTTGTGTTTGATGGTAAATGTGTAGGAATGAATATGTTCAACCCAGTTCATATGCTTGTGACTAAGCTTTTCTTGTCCATTCAGAAAACTGAGAGCATTATTGTTAGTATAAACAATGAATTCTTTAGGTAAAATATAATGCCGCCATTTCTTCAAGGCTTGTACCATTGCATACAACCCCAAGTCATATGTAGAATACTTCCTTTTGGCATCATTGAGTTTCTCACTAAAGAAAGCCACCAGTCTGCCCTCTTGACTCAAGACAATACCTATGACAAGGTTACTAGCATCACACTCCACTATGAAAAACTTGTTAAAATCAGGCAAAACAAGAATAGGTTGTTGTGCTACCCTCTTTTTTAGATACTCAAAAGATTCATTTTCTTCATTTGTCCAAGGAAACTTACATTTTTGACCTCCCTTGATTATGTCTAGGATAGGTGCACATATATGACTGAAAATTTTTATGAACTTTCTGTAAAATGTTGCCAATCCATGGAAACTCCTCACATCATCTATTGTCTTAGGTGTTGGCCATGCCAAGATAGCCTCCACCTTTTCTAGACCCATCTTCAAATTCCCCTTGGAGATTACAAAACCAAGGTAGACAAGCTCCTCCTTCATGAAGACATTCTTCTCCATGTTGATCATGCAACTTCCTCAAAACCAAGTTCAAGTGCTCCAAATGCTCCTCCTTTGTCTTGCTAAACACAAGAATATCATCCAGATAAATAACAACAAATTTAACAATGAAGTCCTTCAATACCTCATTCATGAGGCACATAAAGGTGTTTGGGGTATTGGATAACCCAAAAGGCATCACCATCCACTCATAGAGACCTTCATCTATTTTTAAGGTTGTCTTCCATTCATCCCCTTTCCTTATTTTGATTTGATGATACCCACTTTTGAGATCAATTTTGGAGTAGTAGCAAGCTCCTCCCAAATAGTCCATTAAATCTTCAATTCGAGGCATAGGAAACCTATATCTTATGATAATCCTATTAATGGCCTTAGAATCAATACACAGTCTTAATTTACCATCCTTTTTAGGTGCTAGGACTATTGGGATAGCACACAGACTGAGACTCTTTCTCACCAACCCCTTATCCAATAATTCTTGCACTTGCTTGGCAATCTCCTCATTCTAAGATGGAGTCATCTTATAGGTTGGTTTGTTTTGTAAAGTAGAATCTGATATGAAGTCAATCTGATGGCTTATGTCCCTAATTGTTGGTAAAGTGTTAGGCATTTCCTCCACCATTATGCTTGTATACCTGTCCAACAATTATTGCACCTCCTTGGGAATTTCTTCCTTACCGTTACTAGACACATTAGGAGTGTTTTTGGGCTTCAAAATCAGAGTGTACCCAGGGGTTCCTTCTTCCTTTAGGATGTCTAGAAACTCTTTTCCACTCACTAACATGACACTTCACCCAATGTTCTTATCTACACCCTCATCCAGTAAAGGACCCATCTTGTATTTTCTCCCATTTTTGGTTATGAGAAAGGAGTTTGTTTTCCCATCATGTTGGGATTGTACATCATACAGCCATGGACATCCTAACAAATAGATGGAAAGCATCCATGGGGATCACATCACACAATATTTTATCCTTATACTCTCCTATCTCAAATTCTACCCAAGATTGTTCATCTACTAAGACCTGCTACCCCTTATTCAGCCATGACACCTTATAAGGGTTAGCATGAGGTAATATTTTCAACTTAAATTTGTCTACCATCTCTATGGAATCCAAATTTTTAGTAGAACCTGAATCAAAAATTACCTTGCATAGCTTACCATAGTCCTTGCACATGGTTCTAAATAATGTCTTCCTCTGAGGGGGTTCTTTCACTTGAGGCACCTTCAACATGGTTCTCCTCATCATCAGGCTTTCTCCATCATGGGCTGGGGCTGCACTTCCAATTGGATAATTGACACTTTGGCAGTCATCTTCTTGAATTAGTTGGTTCCTTCTATCTCCTCCATGAGAGTTTGAGGCTTTCTCAAGAAACTTTCTTGCAGTGTTCCCTACTTGGTTACAATTAAAGCATCTCCTGGTGAAGACACTAGGACCTCTCCCTAGTCCACCAAATATACCCCTTCCATTGGGTCTTCTTCCTCTAAAGCCTCCTCTTGAGCCTAAGTGTCCACTTTGTTCTTGTTGGGTAGACTTACCTTGGGGTTTTTGAGGTTGTCCTCTTCCCCCAAAATTTCCTTTTCCTCCAGAATTATTGCCTCCTCTTCCCCTACTATGCTGTCCACCTTTTCTTCTCAACTTGTCTTCAACCCTAAAATCCATTTGAAAGCGAGTCATTAGACTCATCTCATCTTGAATGTTGAACTTGAGCCCATTCAAGTACCTATAAACCTTCTCCTTTTCATCTTCATAGTGCCATGATCTCAAACTCAGTTTGTGAAATTCCTCTTTGTAAGAAGCCACATCCAAATCCTTTGGTTTCATATTTTTCACTCTCCTATATAGCTGCACCTCATAATCAGTAGGCATGAATTGGGCCTTGAGTTTGGACACCATCCTGTACCAAAATGAATCATACTCTTTCCCATCTTCACCCTTTCACCTTGAGTATAGTTCCCTAGGTTAAGGAAGCACCCTTTAGTTTAGTCTTTGCAAACTTCACTTTCTTCTCCTCAGCCACTTCCTTGTACTTAAAATAATTATTCAGGGCATCTATCCAATCTACAAGTTCTTCAACATTCATCTTCCCACTATAGGAAGGAATCTCCATCTTTTCTTTAGAAGAGTCTTTGCCTATTGTCTCGAGGGATTCAATGAATGGTCTTTGATCGACATGTATCTCTAGCTCCTACCTTTGGGGCTCTTCTTTGCCATCCTCTTGTTCCCCTTCTTCATCAATATCCTCATTTGGCCCTTTTCCTTTCTCCAATGCCTTTAGTTCAACATTGAGTGCCTCTTTAACCTCGATCTTGATCATCTCTTCCATCTAGTGAAATTTCTTAGCCACCTCTGTAGACATCCCCTTTGGAGGCATTATGCTAGACTCTACTTGGTTCTATTCTGTTAACATACACCAAAATTTGTCCTCCCAATGATCAGACTTGCTCTGATACCAATATTATATAGAGCCCCAAGGAACAAAGGCTTCTCACCCAACTCAATCCACTAGACCCTCAACTAGGGTCTCAACATTCACATGGATTCTTGGACAATCCTGACAACAACATGAAAGGACTCCTCTACACTCCCCTTTTCTCAATGGGACCCCACTATGTCCATGAACATCTCATGGAGATACAACTTCTCACATCAAGACTATTCTTGACACCAACTCTCATGTTCCCACCTATGACTACTTGGTTTACAACACAACCAACATTGAAAATAGGTGTGGACCTTATAGAACCACTTGAAAAACTCAAGGAACATTGTCCACAAGGAAAACAATACCCTTTTTGTGTGTATGTAGATCAATCAAGGTGACTGTCCTCAACAAGACACATTCTCCTAGTAGCCCTATTTTGATCTTTTAAGGTAGAACTCGGGAACCCTCCTAAAGATACCATAGACTCTTGACACTTTTTGAAGCCTCCAATGATGACACAAAACTCTTCCACAACTCAGTACCCAACTCTTGCATTTGTTGGGTCAAACACTGTTGCTACAGGAAGGCTAAAATGGTTTTTAAGCCACTTTTACAAAGCAACCGTACTCCAATGGACTGATCCAGTGACACCAATGGTTTTAGAATGTTTGCACACATCCCAAAACAAAAAAATCCATAGTCATATAGGGTCCAACACACATGGTTTTATCTCTATCCTAACTTTAGCAGTCAAAAACTGGCTAGTCACATGAGGATGCCTAGCCCAAGGCTTGATTCCAAACTCCACCGTTTCAATGGCCCACTTAGAAACCTCAAGAATATTAAAGTAAATTTTCTCCCCTACCATTCCTCAAATTTTGAGCCAATTTGGCTGGAGGAATGAGGGGTTACGACAACATTTCTTTAAAAACCCTAGTTTTGGAAGGTTTTCAGACCACATGTTACAAAAATGCAGATATCTTCCTTGTTATTAAAACTTTTTCAACCAAATAAAAACCAAAAGTTCATCAACACATATTCCTATCCAAATCAATAACTTAGACTACACATGGTGTCTGTACAAAGTCCATACAAGCCACTGTTACAGCAAATTTAAGGAAGTTTCTAAGTGTTTATTGAAATCTGATCACAAATTACATCCAAACTTCATTATTATCATTCTTCTTGACGTCCAAGGATTTTAAAATGGTTTATCCAACCTCCTCAACTGACTCCAACTGAAATTTGAATTAGCTAGCTGTTAGAGGGAGATTAGTTACAAAGTGACAACAAATTGACAACAAAAGTTGTCATCAAATTTGATGACTTTGCACAAACTTCACACCCTATGACTTTTGCCTATGTAACCTATTAGGTGTCGGCATTCTGGTGCAATTTTATATGACCGGTAAATGATATGGTTGTCATTGTTGGCAACATCATCTCCTTATTCTTCCAATCCTTAACGAGTAAGCAAACCGAGCAGTGAGTAAATCGACAGATAGTAAGTATACCAACAAGTAGTAGGCCGGCAAGTAGTAGACCGGCAAGCAATAAGGCGACCGGGTAGCGGTGAGTACATTGGAAGGAAGATGTCCACCGACTAAGAATAGACTAAACTGATACTTAGGAAGTAATCGGTTAGACAAGGTTTAGATCGGTTCACCGAAAAAGTCTATAACCGATAGACTGGTAACATTCAGGTACAACCAGCTAAATCAAAAGTCTTCTCTCATTCAACCAACGAACATATCAGCATGTTCGACAGTATTGACAGAGATTCCTGCATGATTTCAAAAGTGCAATTTAACGATTGACAATGGAATTTTGAAAGATATGTTTTGGAGGGAAAATTTGGCGAAAGACTTAAGTGTCTATAAATACACATATCTCATTGTTGAGATGGTTGTTGTCAGGGTGAATTAAGTTAATGTAAAAAAGGGCACAGGGGGAGTTTTGGAGTATGCAGAGCCGAGTGACAGAAGACCAGTAGAGTGGGGGTTTCATAGAGCAGTGACTCAGGTGACAAAGGACCGGTAATGTAGGATTCAAGTACTAGCAAACTAGTAGAAGGAAAAGTTGTGAAGGACAGACACAACTGATGCAGACCAAGACTGATATCTAATTGTGATCCGATCAGGCTAATGTGTAGCTTTTTGTATCTGATCATTCAATTGTTGTTTTGAAATAACTGCAACTTAAATCCCTTAACTGGGTGGACTTTAATAGGTCCCATTGTATAAATGCCTTAACCGGGTAACACCTTAACTGATGTTCTAAGTCCTTTAACTAGGCTACCTTTAATAGGGTAAAGGCACTAACCAACCTTGATCAAAATCCCTTATCTAGGTGGCACCTAACTAGTGTATTTGTAATCTCCTAACAAGGATAGCTCTTCACTAGGCGTACTCCAAAAGAGTACAAATTTTGTGAGTTTCTACTCACATCATGTTTTTCTCCCTATTGGGTTTCCATGAGATAAATTTGTGTGTCTTTGTGTATCTTTTCATGTATGCTTATTCTTTTGCAGTAAATGTGTACATTGGTGAATGGTTAATTAGTTCATACTTAAAGCAAAAGTATCAATTAGTAAAAAATGGTAATGTACGGATTCACCCCTCCCCTCTTAGTACCGGTTGGGACTAACAATTGGTATCAGAGCACAGTTCCTCTGAAGTGAAGCTTGACAACTTAAGGATAAAGATCATGGAAGAGTATGGGTATCAGAAGTAGATTGATGAAGCCAATGAGATTATTGCTTAGTTGAAAGAGAGACTGAGAAAATCTCTTTCTTAAAGGAAGGAATTGGCTCAATAGCTAAATGAGAGCCAAGATATCATACATCTGATAGGAACTGGAAGGACAACTGAGAGGGGGGGTGGTGAATCAGTTGTCAATGAATTTTAACCCAATTATAAGTTAATTCAACTTAATACATAATACTGGTAAACCAATCTTAATGTCGGTTAAACAAATTAATAGTGTATATCAATACCGGTGAAACTTAAAATGCATGAAACAGAAAGAGAAACAACATCCACAACACATAACACAAAGATTTTTGACGTGGAAACCCTAAAGGGTACAAACCACGATGGGAAACCTTACCCACAATCAGATGATACTACTACAGATAGTATGTGTATACAAATGGGGTTTGCACATGCAGAAAGGCCAACCGCCTAGAGCACACTACTCAAATGGGAGTCACAATGACTATAGTAGGATGGTTAAATCCTAGAATAATGTACTGCTTCAAAGTGCAACTATAATCTTGGATTCAGTACCGGTTTAAGCTCTGATAAACACCTTTAAACCTTCCTTTAACCTTCAAATGATGTCTTCTTGATTCTCTCTATGATTTTCTCATATGATCTTCAATATTCATATATACCAAGTTACAATACCATACCATGAGCATATTCATCTCACAAATGAGATCTTACATTTATACAAAACCTAAGACCAAATGTGCAGGTCAGATCACTAAGAATATTACAATTAAATCTGTAGACACCCAAAATTGTCTAGTCTAATTAAATAAATATTTTATTTATTTAATTATTTTAAGCCTAATTCTTCTATTAATTAAATAAATCTTTATTTATTTAATTAATTCATTTATCCTCTTCTAGCCTTATTTCTCATTTAAATAAATACATTTATTTATTTAAATTATCCTTTTCCTAAATTAAATAAATATCTTATTTATTTAATTGATCTCACTCCTTCTATTAATTAAATAAATTTTTATTTATTTAATTAAATAATTAACCTTTTCTACACATGACACATGTCATTCATCTCTTAATTCATACACTACCTAGCCCTTTCATTATTTTATTATTTTCTTTACCTACCCTCTAATCATAGCCGACCTCTTTTACACCTCTCAATCTTATCCCTCCATTTCATATAGTGTCTTCTATATAAGGAGATGCTTCCTTCATTATCAAACCCCCCATTGACTACTTGACTACACTATGCTTTTGAACATAGGCGATCCTACTTGCAACCACATTTTGTTCTTTGTTGAGCTCTTGTGCACATAAAATCTGAGAGCAAATATATCAAGCAAGATCAATGGAGATAGGAAGAATGGAGATCCAAACCCTATTGGACATGTGATGGTATAATCTTTGTGATTTCATTTGATTTACATTGTCTTAGGTAATCTTCATATGTTATGGTGGATCTTTGTTGTTGTTAGGCTAGGGTTTTGTGGTTGAATTCATTTAGCCTTTCAATATTGTTATTATTATTATCCATTTTCACCATAAACATTTTGGCACACCCTGTGGGAAATGGATTTTTTTTAGATTTATGTTTTTTGCAGATTTTTCTAACCCTATATTGCTATTTTGTAAAACAATTTGGAGAATAACCTTGTGTAGCTAAGGTTTTGGACACAAAATCAAGATCTTGGAGAGATTTGATCATATCTCACAAACGGCTTGGAAATTTTGCACCAAATTCTTTTTGTAGGTTGAAGAAAGTATCAGCAGCTCTCAATCCAAAATTCAGAATTTTTGGAGAACATTTTCATTTTCTATGAATTTTTTATGATTTTTCATAAAAAAGTAATTTTGAGAGAAAATGAGAGAATTTTTTAGATTTTCTTACATTTTTGGAAATATCACATAATTATATACAGGATCTGTTCTTTTTTATCTTAATTTTGATGCAAAATATCTCCCTAAAAATTGGATCTTTAAAAATTAGGTTTTTTCCTTATTTTGATCCGATCTCACAAATGGCTTTGAATTTTGGCAGAAATTTTTTTGTGCAAGTTAGGAAATGTATCAGAAGAATTCAGTAAAAATTTTAGATTTTTTGGATCACTTGTTCAATTTATATGAATTTTTTATGATTTTTCATAAAAAAATAATTTTGAGAGCAAATTAGCGAATTTTTCAGATTTTCTTACATTTTTGGAAATCTCTCAGAATTATACATAGGATCTATTCTTTGTGATTTAAATTTAAATCAAAATCATTCCTCAAAAATTAGATCTTTGAAAATTAGGGTTTTGCATTATTTTACTCATATCTCACAAACTGCTTGGATTTGTTGTGGAAATTTTTTTATGCAGGTTTGGAAGACCATCAGGACTCTCCAGTAAAAATTTCAGATTTTTGGGATCGATTTTGAATTCTATATGAATTTTTTATGATTTTTCATAAAAAAATTTATTTTTGGAGCAAATTAGCAATTTTTTTGGATTTTCTTGCATTTCTGGAAATCTCTTGAAATTTTACAGGTGGTGTTTTTTTTATGATGAATCAAATCTTTGAATTGGTCAACAAAATGCATTGTTGAAGTCCCCTATTTCACAAAGTCTTTTGGATCTAAAATTTACCTAACTTGTGTGCTTGCAGGAAAGGGTGATTATTTCAAACAATCCAAACTACTAATAAATCTTTGTTGTAGGTCCTTGGCAAGGGTTTTTGGATTTTTATTGTGTGCCTTGTTTTCATAGACTAGCAAACATTTCAATTTGTGCACTAAAATTGAATCATTGTCTTTTGTGTCTTGAGCAATAGGCTCTTTTTGTTTAATCTTTAGAGGGCCTGTCTTCCCGTGTGGTCATTAGGACTACCAATGAGAAGAGAATGACCCAAGTGGTAGTCAGGAAAACCCACCTCTTCCAAACCACTATAAACAACTGTACTCGTGGTGAAAACTATGGATAACGTGTGCTGATTAGTTCATACTAACACTATGTCTCCCCATAAACCCGTTTGATCAAATTTATTTGATCAGTTGTAGGGCGTAACCCCTACCAACTGGGAGCCTTCTGTATTTACAGAGCAAAAAGTGCTGCATGTATGGCCACATGAGCAGATGCCCTTACTAGCACCTTTTTGTTTTAGAAGCCAAAATCCTTCTAGTTTTTGAGGCACGAGGTCGGACCTTTGGTAGCGGCCCACACACATACGGTTCTTAGTAGAGATACAAAGTTCACCACGGGGAGTTTTCGTGGGGACTGATACTTGGCTGACCCGAGAAGTGAGTGTCGAGGGTGGAGCTAGTGAGGTCAAGCATCTAAGTATCCGCTCTGAATAGCGTAGCCTTGAGGGTAGAACCTCATGTGGGATCAACAACTATTGTCTTGGCCAGCCATAAGAATTGTGCTTGACTTATTTTAAACATTCAAAACATTCAAGACCAAACAACAAAACATTGTGTCTTTTGTGTCTTCAAGTGTATGCAAAACATTTTTACATCAAACAACACACTTTTCTTGGAGTCATTTTGAGTCTACACACTTGCAAACATTGAGTCCTCATCAACATTGTGCCCTCTTGTCATGAAAAATAGTCAAACATTCAGATTTGGTCACAACTAACAACTTCACAAATTGGAAAAATTTTACAGTCCAACAAACAAGAGCAATCAGTTTCGGAATTCTTGAGCTTCCTAGGTTGTTTCTCTAGGTTTTCATCTAGCATTCAACTTGTCTTTGGGTCTCACAAAGTCCATCATTGCTTTACATCTTGCATTAAATTCACATTTGTCTAAACTTGAGTCAAAAGGTCACTTGCTTGTCCTCATCATACTTTGTCAACACACTACATACAACAACATTTTGCTAAGTGGTCCCTCATCAAGGTCTATCACCTTTGGGTCTCATTTGGTCTTACTTAAAGTCAAGGTCAACTTACCTCATCAAGAGAAACTATCCTCTCTTTGGAAGTCACACCTACTCTACTACATACATACTTGGTCTTACACTTTGGACATTGCAAGTACACCTCAGATTCATTTACATTCCATCCAACTCTTGGTCTTCCATACTTTTTCCATTTTTATTTAGTCTCACACATCTTGGTCAATACCTAGTTCATGGTTGAAACCCATCTTCAAAAATCTAGGAGAGAAACTAAAGAGGCTCAAGAGTCTGCAAACATGAGTTCTTATGAGTATGACAATGATATCTTTTTCAATTCCGATCATACTACATTACCTGACATGGATGCCTATAGAAACATTCCAAATGTTGAGAACATGGACACTACAAACAACAATGATACACACAATGATGATATGGACAACTTTTTAGTACATTCAGCAGATGTGGAAGAATCCATTATGGATCCCCGTTTCAATCGATTGGTTGAGGAAATAATGAGGAGGGATAGACAATACTTCTTACAAATGATGGCACAAAGTGGAGCCAAGATACCTCATGATTTTGACATGTCTCAAATAATGGAAAATCGACCTTTGCAACAACCTCACTCCAACATGGATCAATGGAGGCCTAATAGTGGAGGCAATAGAAGACCACATCTTGTGCCTGAATCACCATCATCTTTGTTTCAAAAACTAGAGGTCCCACATACACATGGTCAAGCATATGATACTCACCTTCACAGACCATTATGGAAGTCTTATGCAGAGAAATATGCTCAATCACATATCATTGCTAAGGATCAACCACCAAAGCAATTGGATATTCAAAGGCATGCTCAAAATTTGGACACAAGGAAACCCCGTGTAAAATTTGGGGGCAACACATTAGAACATGACATGCCTGTAGAGTATGGTATACATGGACAAAATAGATATTTCATTCCTCAACATGAATCTATACCAAGTGGTCCATATATGTAGCATCACTATAGATCTCCTCCATATGAACATGTGTATGATCAATATCATCCATATATGCAACACGCTCCTCCTCCAATTGGTGCCTCAAGCATAGGGTATGGTCCAAGAAGTCGATCTCCACCTAAGAACAATTTGGAGCAACAAATCAGGGACTTACAAAAGAAAATGGAGGACATAAATACACCGAAGCCAACATACACAATGAGAGACATATGTCCTTATCCATTTGACAAGATCATTCCAATGCCTCCTTTTCCTACACACTTTGTAATGCCTAACTTTGATAAGTATAGAGGAAAGGGGGATCCTAAGGCACACATAAGATAGTTTTTCACAGCTTCCATTGAGATAGCAATAGAAGAGACATATTTGATGAGATTATTCCCATAGAGCCTAGGCGATCAAGCTATGGAATGGTTCTCCCAACTTCCACCTGGAATTAAGTCATGGGGTGACTTAGCAGAGGAATTTATTCAACATTTCTCCTACAATATAGAGATAGACATATCAGTCACTACTTTGTGCAACACCAAGCAAAAAGAGGGATAGGCTTTTGCATCATTTTTACAAAGATGGAGAAATCTAGCCAGCAGATGCTCTTGTGAAATTCCACAAAAACAAATGGTAGAGATGTTCACCCAAAATGTTAACAAAGACATTGGCTATGTTCTAAGGAAATCTTGTTTGTCCACCTTCAAGGACATCATTGAAAAAGGCTTAGCAACAGAGAAGGTCCTAATTGAACAAGGAGTCATTAAGATATTCAAGGAAAACAAAGATGACTTTAAAGGAAAAGACAAGCCAAGATTTTGGAATAAAAAAAAGAACACAGTCAATGATGGTGTTGTTGATGCCAATACAGTGTGACCCAAATTCATTTTTTCCGGATCAAATCAGGTGAATACTCAAACAACTTCTAAATCACGAAGGAAGTACACTCCATTTGCAGAACCACTTGAGTCAGTTTTCAAAAAGCTAGTGGCAAACAAGGTAATCACTATTCTAGATTTTCCTCCATATGAACCAAAGGTTAAACCAAATTGGTGGAATGATGATGAATATTGTGAATTTCATAAGAGCAAGGGTCATAAGATAGGAAATTGTCATCAACTGAAGAACATCATACAAGATCTCATTGATAGAGGTGACATTGAGATTGAAGGACACTCATCCAATCAAGAACATGAAATGTTTAAGGAACCATTCCCAAAACATGACAAAGGAAAAGCTAAAGTCATAGATGATCAAACCAACTATACCAGAGCATCTTATAACTATGATTCAACCATCAATCACATATTGATGGACAATTATGTCTCTACCATTATCATCAAGGACAAAACCCCTGAGAATTCTACCTAGAGACCCAAGATCATTCTAAAAGGCGTTGGATCTTCTTCTGAACCTACCTCTGAATGTAATGTTACAACTTGTCAAGGTAAATTCACTTTGCAAGGTGCTCTAGCCAAGAACATCGCTTCCTCATCAACCAAACCTGAGTATGACCTTATAGAACAGTTAGGGAAGACATCCGTGCTCATCTCCATTCTTGAGCTCCTACACATATCCCCCACACATAAATCCATTCTTGACAAAATCTTGAGAGAAACTACTGTTCCTACTGATCTGAATGTGGACCAGTTTCAAGCCATGGTGGGATACCTTTCCATTCCACACTCCCTTACATTCACAGAAGCTGATGACGCCTCCATAAGTTAGCCACATAATGCACCTTTACACATTGAAGCCTTCATACACAAACATAGAATCAAATGAGTCCTGATAGATGGAGGAGAAGGTCTAAACATTTGTACATTGAGCACTATTAAACAATTGGGATATTCCGACAAAGCTGTGAATGCTGCAAACAAAATTACCATCAAAGCATATGATGATGAAGAGCGTTCATCCAAGGGCACAATCACCTTACCTCTCAGAGTTGGGCTAGTTACAAAAGATGTGGTTTTTCAAGTCCTTGATCTAGATCTCACATACAACATATTGCTAGGACATCCATGGATTCATGAGATGGGAGTAGTCCCATCAACATATTATCGATGCATCAAGTTCCCACATAATGGAGTTGAAGTGACTATCAAAGGTGACCCCAATCCATTCATATATTGCAACAATCTGCGACCTAGATCAGAAATAACAATCCCAGTCAATCGAGAAGTTGTTCCATCTTTGACATATGTGGATCCAGAATCCTTGAAAGCTTCTATATCAAAACAGACAGAGCTCAAAGAAAAACTCAAGGTTAAAGACCTAGGATGTGGTGAGTATATCTTTCACGTTGATCAACTCCCACTATCTCCTAAGGTATTCAGTCGACAAGAACAATCTACAAACAATTTGCAATGCCAAGGAATTGGGTGTGAACCACCTAGTGTTGTGGCTACTAAGTCTGAATGCAAATCTCCTCTAGTGGTGCAAGCATCTCTTGATATCAATAGTCATAAGAGTGGTTCCGGCGAAGAATCTATTAAGTGTATCACCAACCCTCTTGAGAACTCACATAGCCTTACCATTTCATCCACTCATTCCATTTACACTCCACTTCTAGAATTGGATCAACAAGAATCACAAAATCCCTTACTCATTGAGGATCACAAATCAAGCTTTGAAAAGAAAAATCTAAAAGTCAAAAATAAAGAAAAGTCCTCCAGTCCAAATCAAAATCAAAAGCTATTGGACTCTCCAAAAATCAAAGTCAAGGATAAAAATTCTATGAAGCAAAAAGATCAAGAGTTGATCTCCCCTAATATCAAAATAACTGGGGGCAAAAGTTCTTCAATTTTAAGTCAAAAACATACTTGTTGATCCTAAGTCTCCATCATGCTATCCTACTTTCACTTCTTTTCACAATCATGAGCCTTCATCACTCATCCACTTGTTTCACACATCCATTCCCTTTTGGCGATACATCATGGACCTTTAATTGAACTTCCTTGAAGGACTTTGTTATCAGGGATGCCCAAACTTCTTTAGGTGACACGCATAAGGGCTTGTGTAGTCCACACACTAGTAATTCTATCTCAGTTCCTTTATCAAGGAAGATAGTCACTCGAGCTACACATCATTCAATCAAGGAAAAATGAAACTACAATCATAAGATAAAGCCTCGGTCACTTGAGGTGGGTGACTTAGTTCTCAAAGAAAATCCTAAAAATCAGAAAGACAAAGAGAAGAAGGGCAAGTTCGAACCAAATTGGCTTGGTCCTTACATCATTACAGCAGCATATGGATCTGGGGCATATCAGCTCTTAACTACAGAAGGTGAACCTTTAGAGGATCCTATCAACAACATGCACCTTCGCAAGTTCTACACATAGCTCTTTGGAATATCCTAATTCAAAAAATACAAAAAAATCAAAAATTTCAAAAAAATACAAAAAAATCAAAAATTTCAAAAATACAAAAAAAAAAAAAAAAATTCAAAATACAAAAAAAATTATAAAACAAAAAAAATCGTTACTTGGTGAAAACCTGGCAAACAGGCGCCTTGTGACACAAAAAACATTGAAAAATCAAAAAAAGTAAAGAGAAATAATTTTGTCCAATGGTGAAAACCACTTCGGTGGCACCCTGGGCAAGTACCATGGTGAAAACTGGGTCACCAGCGCCATGCATAGAGACATTTCTCCTCCCTCCTTCAGGATTCCATTTCATCCTTTCACTGTGCACACACTCACAACCTATCCATCCACAATAAACCTTACTCATTCCCATCATGGTTTGTTATTGATCTACCTAAGATTGGTTAGCCATTCATAATAAACCTCCCTTTTCACTCCTTTCCATCCATAATAAATCAGCTCCTATCTGTGGCTAAGGAAAATCCTACGTCTAGTGATGGGTGTGGAACTAAGAGCACCACTTGTTTCAAGGAGTACAGTTTCTTACAGCTTTCTTCAGTTTATCTGCGCCCAATCCACAATAAAGCAGCATCTGCATCGCCAATCCACAATAAAGTTTCGCTTTCTTCGTAATAAAGTATCAGTTTCATGGATTCAATTAGTTTCAGATGAGACACAGCAGCAACAATGGGCTTCAACAAATCAAATCTTTCAACAGACTCAAACAACATTATGGCTTAGTGCTATCTATCCTTTTTGTGAAAGTAAACATTGTGACCACAATCAAATAGACTTATACAAGTGACAAGAGACACTAAACCTAAGGACTACAGTGGATGTTGGTGTCGAGTCTTGGTTTTCTTTTGATTTTTATCTTTTTGGTGACATGTCTTTTAGCCTTTCCAGGATGTCTCTGACTAGAGATTCTATCTCCAGGATGTCTTTGAGTAGAAAGGCGAGGATGGGGTATTGTCACCTATTTTTCTTTTGTTGTCTGTGGATTGTCTCTTAGTAATGCTATGACTGGTCCAAGGATATGAGGACACTGAGAGTCTAGTGTGAACTGGGGCATTCCTTGTTTGCGACTATCTTATCTCCATGCAATACAATGACTTTTTGGGTCAAACATATGCCTCGATTGTCATAACCTACTTGCCATAATAAATCTCAATGATGATAACGCACAAGAAGCTCTTTCACTTTCATATCTTGTATCTTTTATCCCCCTTTCTTGATTGACTTCCATCATCCTTCTCGAGTTCATGTAGCCTACTATCACATGACTGAGTATAATGACACACCAAAAACATTTGTATCTCATGTAGTTTGCACCTGCATTATCATATATTAAGCATTTCATACATACATATAAATATCACAATTGCATCACATCCTGCACACAACACATGTTAGCACATCTTACATTTTCATCATGTAATTAGTTCTTTGCATTATCATATTCATCTGCATTTCATACATTCACATTTGCATTTGCATAACATATTAAAAACATAAAAAATAAAAATTATTTCATTTCATTATGTACATGTTTGCATCCATATCATAAGCATCACATACATCATAAAGCATCACACAGGTACAAAGGCATATAGCTGCCGCAAAGATGAATCATCTCATATATATATATAAAGTGTCATGATACAATGATGTCAAAATCATATGGCTACAATCACCTGTAGGTGTCTACATCATCATACAAAAATGGTACAATATTGATACATAGGGAGCCCTCTACAGCTATGATGACTTCCCTCCCTCAGAGTCGGCTAGCCTCGACGGAGTTTGAGCCCTAGAAGGACCCGCCCCAAGATCATCTCTCCTAGCCCCTGTGTCCTCTGCAACCACCCCTCATGTTGCCCTATCCGGATAGAGGAACCCACTAGTAACTCCTGCCAACACTATTGGTAGTGCTAATCCTGTCCATGTCATCATGTCCCATGCCACATTCCTACCCTCATCTCCAGTCCTGGATCCTAAAACACTCGTCTCAGTGCATCCCTATCTCTGTCTCGATTGTAGGGTACTAACTCCCCATTGATCAGTATCCTCAAAATCCTGTCCTCTAAGGTGACTATCATCTCACCCATCAACAAATGAAAATGTACATGTCTCTGAGTGCCATCTCTCAGCCAGCATAGTCAGCAATCCCATGTTCACCCGAAACTCAGGCACATACAGAATAAATTGCAGACCCATAACCTCAATCGCAACTCTGTCCTCAAATGTCAACTCTGGTCATAACCTCTGAGTCGATGGGAATCTCTCCCATGACTCCAGCATAGGTAGGTACTCCTGCAGTCAAGAAAATCAACTATGTCAGTCAAAGTGACACTCACTGTTCATCACAAAGTGTTGCTATTTATCCTAGTGGTACTCCCTATTCATCACAAAGTACTACGTGTTTGCACTCCCTGTTCATCACAAAGTGCTGCTCATATTTTAGTACTCCCTGTTCATCACAAAGTACTATATCTTGGTACTCACTATTCATCACAAAGTGCCTTGATCTATCTTATCCTAGAGCCTATGCTTGAGTGAATCCTCTTCAGTAGTTTCCTAATTGGCAACGTATGTTCTATCACAAAATTGTCAATCCTAGCCCTATTTGCTATCCTAGTTTTCCCTAGAGGACCTGCTTGAGTGTATCCTCTCAGCGGCTTATCCAATCGACAATGTATGTTCATCACAGAATTGCTGATTTGACCTAAAAGACACAAATTCACATTTTTGGACACAAACGTGCTTTCATGACATAAACGCTCTTTTAGACCGCATAAATGCGCCTAGCACCAACACAAACGTGCCTACACGTTTTTGACATTTTTTGGACCCTATTTTAAGCACATTTATTACATTACCTAGCATGCATTAATGACAACAATAAATGCATCAAAGTACAAGGATGTTTTGTGGTACTTATTGGCTCTCCTGCATCTGCTGGCCTCTGAAATCGACGAACACGATCGAATCTGTGCACCAATGCCATTGCTGCTGACTGCTACTACTCTATTCTCTCTCTACACTCTGATATCTTGGATGTGTGGATGACAATGAAGATGTATTCCCCTCATGGTCTATCTTATAGACTACCCTAGCCCTAGTCTCCTATGTCAGTCTTCGTTATGACTTTGTCACTTTATTTGGTCAGTCCATTCTAGCCTTTCTTTCTTATCAAGAGATTGTTTGTGTTCTTTTCACACATTTTCATCCAATCTCTCGAGGGGGCATATCATTCCCATCTTGGGGCAACTCTGTATTAGTTCATCTTATCTTCTTTGAAACAACATGACAAGCCGCATTGTCTCAAAGAGGGGCAAAATGTAGACACCCAAAATTGTCCAGTCTAATTAAATAAATATTTTATTTATTTAATTATTTTAAGTCTAATTCTTCTATTAATTAAATAAATCTTTATTTATTTAATTAATTCATTTATCCTCTTCTAGCCTTTTTTCTCATTAAAATAAATACATTTATTTATTTAAATTATCCTTTTCCTAAATTAAATAAATATCTTATTTATTTAATTGATCTCACTCCTTCTATTAATTAAATAAATCTTTATTTATATAATTAATTCATTAACATTTTCTACCCATGACACATGTCATTCATCTCTTAATTCATACACTACCCACCCCTTTCATTATTTTATTATTTTCTTTACCTACCCTCTAATCATAGCTGGCCTCTTTTACACCTCTCAATCTTATCCCTCCATTTCATATAGTGTCTTCTATATAAGGAGATGCTTCCTTCATTATCAAATCCCCCGTTGACTACTTGACTACACTACGCTTTTGAACATAGGCGATCCTACTTGCAACCACATTCCGTTCTTTGTTGAGCTCTTGTGCACATAAAATCTGAGAGCAAATATATCAAGCAAGATCAATGGAGATAGGAAGAATGGAGATCCAAACCCTATTGGACATGTGATGGTATAATCTTTGTGATTTCATTTGATTTGCATCGTCTTAGGTAATCTTCATATGTTATGGCAGATCTTTGTTGTTGTTAGGCTAGGGTTTTGTGGTTGAATTCATTTAGCCTTTCAATATTGTTATTATTGTTATCCATTTTCACCATATACAAAATCAATTACAAATAAGTCTTGATGTGATACAACATGGTGGCTCTACATTTATAACAATATCCAATCAATAAATCATCTCCATAACATGTCGTGCTGGTCTGGAATAGATAACGTATATCGGTCCATAACCTAGACTTATCTACCGATAACAACAAATATGTCAACTCGATTAGATCAATAACCAAAACACCAAAACCAAGTATCCAAACCATGTCTTCGACATAATCAAGTGATCTCTAGATGACAACAAGTCATCATCAGTGCCAGTGAATCATATAACCTATCGGTAAGCATATATCGGTGACTGTAGATAAGTCACTGACCTTGCCAGTGAACACAATGTGTTGGTTCAACAGTAAACCAATATAACCATAGTATCAAATCAACAATGTAGATATCCACATGGATAAGTGTTGACATCAATGACAAAACCAATGCAACACATCCATAATACCAACAAGATCAACTCTTTGAATAGAGTGGGTTTGAAGAAGTTGAAGAAGTAGTCTCAGAACTCATGGAAAAGAACAAGAAGTTGATTGAAGAAATCACATAGCTCAAAAGAGAACATGAAGGTCAGGCCCTGAGAATGTCTAAGATACAAGAAGCTAGCAGAAGTGTTGACAAAAGAAAGAGAGAGAAAGAAGAAGATCTATCAAAAGATGAAAGAGCCAAGACACTTGCTAAAGATTCCCTGAGAAAAAATGATGCAATCATGATTGAGAAAGATGAAGAGATTCGAGTTCTCACTCAAGAAAATGAATACATACATAAACAACTGAATGACAATGCAGAAGAAAAGGAGAGGATGATGAAAGAGATTGAACAACTCAAGAGTGAGTTGAAAAATGAAAATGAGAAAAATGAGAAGCTGAGAAAATTCAATGAAAGCTCTGAGAAGGTAGATAGATAGTTGAAGGCTCAGAGAAGAACAAAGGATACAACTGGTCTTGGTTACCCCGGTTCAGGTCCTATGGAAACTGGAGAATATATAAATCCAAAAGAATGAAGTATGATAAAAGAAATCAATTAGAAGCAAGAGGTATGAAGTCTTTCAAATTCTCTTGTAATCATTGTAGAAAATTGGGTCATAAGACCAATGACTGTAGGAATAAACTGATTAATCAAAAGAAGACTTTTACTTTTGATGGTTACTGCCACAATTGTCATAAGTATGGTCACACTGCTTATGAGTGTAGATCTCAATCAAGTAGCCTGTCAAGTGCAAAAAGATTTAATGGACATTTCTTCACTTGCAATAAGTTTGGACATAGATCAAAAGAATGTAGGTTCAAGACAAAGGTATCAAGACCACTGTTCAAACTGGTTAGTCCTAACAAAAGGAGTATTTAGTTGAATGCCACCTGTTCCATGTGTGGCAATTTTGGTCATGTTGTTGAAACATGCAGAATGAGGAAGGGTTCGAAAAACAATCCAGGACCATGGAGGACAACTGGTATGGCATGATTCAACTTCCATAAGTTTGGCCACCTAGCCAGAGAATGCAGAAGCCGATCCTACAACTGATCTGCAGACAAGAACCGGTTTAGGAAGAAAAAAAAAAAGCAAAATGACCTGAAAGGAAAGAAGACAACTAAAGAAATAAGAGATGAAATGAAAAAGATATGGATCAAGAAGGATTAAGGAAAATAAGGACAAGGACATTCTAAAACCAAGTCATCATCCATTCGTGATGACAGTTCCACTTCTAACTAGGCATACTGATGCCTAGGGGGAGCACATATGGTAAGATTACTCTTGAATCCCCTCAATAAATGTAAGGATGTGTTTATCTGCATAGTTGTGATGCACAAAATTTGATTTGAAATTTCTTAATTGAAGTTTATCTTGTGAGTCATTTATTTGAGTATCGGTATCGACAATAAATAATCGGTGAAGTCAAATTGGTGTACTTTAAGTTGTGAGCTTCAAATCTGACCATTGGATCCTAGCACCAATAAAACTCAATGGATAAATAAGGAAATGATAGCGCATTTTCATTTACCTAACGACTTGTGAATTTTCTTGAGCTCCCAAGTGTTCTAAGGTGATTTGAAAATTGCTAAGCTTTGTTTGTGTGAAAAATAAATTTAAGAAGAACGACAGTGGTGCTTGGCATTCCCCAAGAAAGGGTTTTCAACTGCATCTAAGAAAATCTCAATTGAAGGTCAGTATGGCAGCATAGATATCAACTTCTATGTTGGTTGAAGCCATCAAGGAACCCCAACCCGAGTTCAAGCTGCACTCGATGAAAGCTGGTGAAATCAACAAGACCGGTGATTTATCATCTATGCCCTTTGGTGTATTGTTGGTAGAACATATTCGCTCCTATATTCATTGCAAGCTTGAAGAACTTGGAGATAAATTCATTCAAAGTGAGTTTAAAGGGTTCTATGAAAATGTTCAGTTGAAATCAAGGTTCCTACATTTGAAGACCAAGGGTTTGGCATATGATGTAGACTTTCCAGATCAGTTTCATGGTGACTGGGTTAGATATGTATTGAGCAGGGTTCATGATCAATTTTTGTGGCTGGAAGATCATGTACCGATCAAGATCACAAAGGAGATGATTCAAAGAGTGATAGGGTTCAATGCAACTGATGAAGCATTAACCCTAAGAATGATTTCATCAACTGGAGTCACCCGGCTAACTAAATACCAGTGTGATAGTAGAGCAATGAATATCACTCATGTTGAGGATGTTGAAGTGAGATTTGCCTCTGCAGTGTTGGGTTACAGGGTATATCAATCAAGCCAGATGAACATCGTGTCGAGTGGTGCCATCCATGTTGGATATCGGATTATCAAAGAAGATGCAACATATGATATATGCAAGATGATTCAAAGTCATTTCATGGTGAACATGGAAAGAATAAAGAAGGATAAGAAGAAATCCTTCAAATATGGCTCTCTACTGGTATGTATATTCTTCTATGTGCTAAAATATTTTCTCGGTAAGGGTAATGTAGTATGGTCACAAGAGAAACCTATCATGGTTTAGATAGGTGAAATGATTAGGGATCTGGGAGATAAATTTGGGGAAGTAATGTGGGGATATTTCAAAGAATTTCAAACTAGAATGCACAAGAGGGAAAGAATTCCAACTAGAATAGTGCAGAAATACAAGAACAACATTTGTTTTCTTGTAGATACAAATTGTTGTATTGTCCAAGCAGTTGAACCCAAAAAATTTTGGGTTCCACCTATGGGGTATGAGGTTGCAGCCGATCTAGTTAAAATTCATATCAATATACTTCTATCTAAACCAGTAGATTTGAAGGCAAAGAGGTTTGGAACATATGAAGAGGCAAGTTCTAAAATAAAACAAGAACTTCAGGTGCCTATCATTAAAAGAAAAGTAAAGAAAATGATTGATACCCTTGACAAGAAATATGGAGGTGAAGCATCCGGTGCCACTACCTCCACCAGTGCAAGTGAGCAAGTAGGGGTCACACCTGCGAAAGATGAAGAACTAACTGGTGAAAAGAAGAAAGTGACAAAAATAAAACCAAAGGTCACTGCAGCAACTAGATCGGCAACATACACAAAGGAAAAGAATCTAGGTACTCTGATATCTTCACCAAGCAAAGATAGACCGGTAGGAGTAGCTTACACCATAAAGAGAAAGAGTGACCCAAAACTTAAAGAGGACAAGAAAGAAGGTGACACTGGGTCAGATGTGGAAATAATAGAGGTCAGAAGAAGTGAAAGGAATAAAGCTCCAACAATTGATGAGATGGTGCATGGCATCAAATAATTTGGAGGTTTGTTCAGTGTTGGAAGGAGATATTCTCTTAGTAATGATGAAGACAAGAGGAAACTTGAGGAATCTTTGATCTGGAACTTTCACACCTTTTGTAGAACTCCCAGTGAATTGTATGGCATTATTCAATCAGATTTGCTAAATAAAATTGAAGGAATATGGAAGACTGCTTTATTTATTGAAAAAGAGCTCAGAATAAAAGCACTCATGGAAGTGCAACATGAATTAGATTTTGATCAAGCTTCACTAGTGGCTGAAGCATGCATTCAACATTTCAAGATAAGGAACTGTATATGGTGAAAATGGATAGCAATAAACAACAATATTGAAAGACTAAAATGGATTCAACCACCAAACCCTAGCCTAACAATGAACAAAGATCCACCATAACATATGAAGATAACCTAAGACAATGCAAAATAACTCAAAAATCACAAAGATTATACCATCACATGTCCACTAGGGTTTTGATCTCCATTCTTCCTATCTCCATTGATCTTGTTTGATATGCTTGCTCTCAGATTTTTGTATGCACAAGAGCTCAACAAAGAACGGAATGTGGTTGCAAGTAGAATTGTAGTGTAGTCAATTGATCCAGTAGTTAGGGTTGTCTCATTAGGGGTTGACAATGAAGAAAGCATCTCCTTAAATAGAAGACACAATAGAAAATGGAGGGTTAAGATTGAGAGGTGTAAAAAGGAGGTCGGCTAGGATTAGAGGGTAGGTATAAGAAATACCAAAATAATGAAAGGGGTAGGTAGTGTAGGAAATAAGAGATGAATGACATGTGTCATGTGTAGAAAAAGATAATGAATTAATTAAATAAATAAAGATTTATTTAATTAATAGAAGAAGTAGGACAATTGAATAAATAAAATATTTATTTAATTTAGGAAAGGGATAATTTAAATAAATAAATGTATTTATTTAAATGAGAAATAAGGCTAGAAGAGGATAAATGAATTAATTAAATAAATAAAAATTTATTTAATTAATAGAAGAATTAGGCTTAGATAATTAAATAAATAAAATATTTATTTAATTAGACATGACAATTTTGGGTGTCTATAGGAACAGAACTAGAAGAGTGGTAGTAGGTGAAATTAGAGAAGTGCATGTTGAAAGTGTTGCCCTGTGGAAGGAAATTATGGACCAGCAAAAGAAGGTTGAAGAAGAAACTGAACAAGAAACTAAACATGACAAAGGGGCAGCTATCCTTGATAAAGGAAAAGCTAAAGACTCCACCGAAGGATTTGATATGTTCTCTTTTGAGGACATCATAGGAGACGTTGTGTCAGACATTCCCAATGTGACAAAAGGTATTGAACAACCAGTTCATACTTCACTGATAGAGGAAGCCAATAAAACTAAATTATCAGGTCAAGATGAAGTGTTAGTTGAAGACATTCCTTATGAGGATACACCTCACAGAAACTTATCAACACCAAATCCTAATCTCTCTTAAGAAGGAAAAGAGGAAGAAAATAAGACAGAGGAAAAGAAGAGAATATAGGAAGGAAATGAGGAAGAGAAGAGAACAGAGAAAGAAAAAGAGGAAGAAAAGAAAACAGAAGAATGAAAAGAGGAAGAAAAGAAGACAGAGGAAGAGAAGAGAACAAAGGAAGGAAATGAGGAAGAAAATAAAATAGAGGGAGGCAAAGAGGAAGGGAATAAATCAGAGGAAGGAAAAGAGGAAGAGAAGATAAAAGATAACACAATAGTATTGGATACCCCTCTGGTAAAAAGAAAATTAGACTTAGACAGGGAAAATGTAAAGCAAAAGGTAAGAATTGCCACAGCAACTAGCTCAAAAGTTGATCCCTTAAAATTTGAAGAAGGAACAAAGGAAGAAGAAGAAGGTGATTCAATTATAGATATAAATAAAATGACCCCTAAACAGTTGATGAAAGTCTCAGAAAAAATGAGAATCCAAGCTGAAAAGGTAAAACTAAGAGAAAAGAAAAAGAAGGCAAGAATCCTCACCTCTACCAAAACAATTCTCTCTGATCTAAGCCTAGACATTACAGTTGATGATATTGCACCCATTATTGATTAGTTGAATACTCTCGTCAAAGCAATCAGTTCAAAGGCAATCGATTTGGAGAAGGTTGCAATAAGACAATATGAAACAAAGTGAGGAGATAACCTAATGGAACATAGATCAGTTGGAAAAGTTGTTCTATCAACCAGAACAAAAGAAGTTAAGACCACACTTCAGCAAGTTGGTCAACTCCTGATGAAATCTTCAAACTTTCATGTCTTAATCAAAGATTTGGATGATAACAGAAATCGGATTCAAAAGGAGATTCAGGATTTGGTAAGCTCATTTGATCCTCTTAGTAGTTCAACATTAACTTTCATTAGAAAAATCAAAATGCTCAATCATCAACTCAGAAATTTGAAAGATGAAGAAGACAAAAGAAGTCTTAGCATGTTAGAGCTCTAATTCTATTTAGCACCAGTTATAGACTTCATGCAACTGAACATTAAAGAGGCAAACCACTTAATTCATGCACTTGACTGCAAGAAAGTTGATGATATGGAGGTCTTCATTGCAGTATTACATTGCCACTTTACTACCATGAAACAAATTCAATCTTCATCAGAATCTTCTTTAAAAATTGCTCAAGAAACCTTTAAAGAAATTTCTGCTTTATTTTGACAAATCATTTTCAATAATCTTTACCATTGCTAGCAAAAGGGGGAATTTTGGCTTTTATGGAGTCTTGTCAAGAACAGGGGCCATGGGACTGGCACAATAGTTTGTAGAATTTGCCACCAGTGCCAAAGGGAGAGTTTGTTGGCATTTTGATGCAATTTTGTATGACCGGTAAATGATATGGTTTTCATTGTTGGCAACATCATCTCCTTAGTCTTCCCAATCCTTAAGGAGTAAGCAAACTGGATAGTGAGTAAACCGGCAGATAGTAAGTACACCAACAAGCAGTAGACTGAAAAGTAGTAGACTGACAAGCAGTAAGGTGAATGAGTAGCAGTGAGTAGATCGGTAAGGAAGACATCCATCGGCTAAGCACAAACTAAACCGGTACTCAGGAAGTAATCGGCTAGACAAGGTTTAGATCGGTTCATCGAAAAAGTCGGTAATCGACAGACTGGTAACATTCAGTTACAACCAACTAAATCAGAAGTCTTCTCTCAGTCAACCAATAGACATATCAGCATGTTCGACAGTATTGACAGAGATTCCTACATGATTTTAGAAGTGCAATTTAAGGATTGACAATGAAATTTTGAAAGGTATGTTTTGGAGGGAAAAGTTGGTGAAAGACTTAAGGGTCTATAAATACACATATCTCATTGTTGAGATGGTTGTTGTCAAGGTGAATTAAGTTAATGTGAAAAAGGGCACAAGGGGAGTTTTGGAGCGTGCAGAGCCAAGTGACAGAAGACCGGTAGAGTGGGGGTTTCACAGAGTAGTGACTTAGGTGACAGAGGACTAGCAGAAGCCAGAGTTGTGAAGGACAGGCACAACCGATGTAGACCAAGACTGATATCTAATTGTGATTTGATCAGGATAATGTGTAGCTTTTTGTATCTAATCATTCATCTATTGTTTTGAAATAAATGCAACTTAAAACCCTTAACTGGGTGGACTTTAACAGGTCCCATTGTATAAATCCCTTAACCAGGTAACATCTTAACTGATGTTCTAAGTCCTTTAACTAGGCTAGCTTTAACAGGGTAAAGGCACTAACCGGCCTTGATCAAAATCCCTTAACTAGGTGGCACCTAACCAACGTCTTTGTAATCTCCTAACAAGGATGGCTCTTCATTGGGCATACTCCAGAAGAGTACAAATTTTGTGAGTTTCTACTCACACCGTGGTTTTCTCCCTATTGGGTTTCCATGAGATAAATCTGTGTGTCTTTGTGTATCTTTTTATGTATGCTTAATCTTCTACAATAAATGTGTACATTGGTGAATGGTTAATTAGTTCATACTTAAAGCAAAAGTATTAATTAGTAAAAACCAGTAATGTACTGATTCACCCCTCCCCTCTCAGTATTGGTTGGGACTAACATTAGGACACATCATAAACCTTACAAATAGGCCACATAGAAGCCAAAATACATTGCTTGCCTCATTTAGGCATGTTGGATGTCACTTGACCATGGTTGACCAAATAGGTCTTAGGAAGTTCATACTACAAAAATGGCATCAAAGCCTTACATGGCTGATCAAAACAAAATGAATGGTCTTGAAAGACCTTATTACAACTCAAAAACATTTAGAGAACCTATAAATGCTTCTAAGAGCCTTCATTGCTCAAGTGGTCTTCAAAATATCAAAGGTGCTCTTGCACCAGTTCAGTAAATGTTTTAATATTTATGGGAATATTGGTTCACCCCCCTCTCAGTATTCTGGTCCCTTCAACCAATCCAACAAATTTGACATGGTGAGGAGAAATACAGTAGTAAGAAGTGTTATTTAGAAAATATAGGACAAAAATGCAACTCATTGCCACTTGTTATTTGAATGATACCAAATTTAATAAGTTGAATTATACTTTCCAAGGCTTGACATTTATTAGTGGAATGGCCATGTGCACTAGATGTTACACACAAAAGGAAATACATGTGTGATTATGTTTATGCATGTTGATGATAGGGTGTAAAGTCTAATGGACCCCGATCATCTTTTGAGAAATCATCACCAATAGGAGACAGTTTGTCCTCTTAGGTTATAGATGGAATCGTAGTGTTAAGGGTGGATATAGATCATACTTTTGATTATTATCCATATTTTAACCCCGTGTATGAATTTTATTGTGTGATGTATAGTAGATGAAACATTATACAAATATCAATAGATCAATAGACAAATAAACCATTATAAAAATATGTTCATTAATTTATTTAAATAAATGACATTTTAAAGCCTACATATAATTTCTTATGAAACACATTTTAAATTATTATGTAAGTGGTTTCTTGTGAAATTGAGACTATTCAATTTATTTAAATTGAGTTATTATATTTGATAGTTTTTAGACACTTATATCATGTGACTTTCATTGGTTGTATGCAAAAGATTCTAATTTTGAAACGAATATTAATAAGTAGGATTTAATTAGTTCCCTAGGGTTTCAGAGAATTGTTTGTCATTAGGTGCATAATTGCTTGACATAAGATTATTTCACACCACAAAGATAATTTGTGACTAGATAAATACTCTAGTACTTAGCATTGATGTTAAACAACTTTGTGTAATTTTGTTAAAGATAACCATGCACGTTCTCTTTAAGCACACCACAATTTCAAGGATTGGCATTCAAAGATTCAACAACATTGATACAAATTTGTGTATTGTACCATGTCTATTCAACACAACATAGTTTAGACACATGGAAACAATCTATTGTACTGACTATTGGTACTTTATCTATACATAAAGTGTGCATAAGACACGAGAAAATAAATACAATACATGAAAGAGAGAAAATGTAGTAATTTTATTGCACTCGTTTTATACAATAATCACTACAAATACTTATAAAGTCAATGTATGACTAAAGGGACCTTCTACACTGTGAAAGAAAAGCCTTGGGTATAGAATGGTAAAGTTTCTTGAGATGTAAGGGTTGAGTTGAAAGGTAGGGGAAGATTACTTAAATTATTTTAAAACACATTTCTCTTGCTTGGTTGGTCTCTTGAATAATTTTGAATGCACCACACTCCTTTGGCCATTCTCCTCACCTTTTCTTCATCTTCCCATTATATTTATTCCTCTCCTTTTCCCCTTCAGAACATCTACAACTACCCATTTCACATCAACTTGAATTCCCACTCTAGAAGAATGGATCAATTTACTTGTAAATCAATATTCTCCCTTCCTCCAACAATCTTGAGTAATACCATTGTAAAAATGTAAACATTTGATTTTTCTATCATGGACCCAAAAATTCTATTCCACACCTCTAATGCAACATACCCTAGCATCCCTCTTGCTACTACCAATTGGCATAAACCTCTCTTGTAATCCCTACCTACCAACTCTTGTCAATATCTCAGGTTGTTTCTTCTTTATCATATTTGAAGGTTCTAGTTCTATCTCTATATTTTTTGATAAAAATTCATAGTATGCAATGGAATTATCAACTCATCCTCCATTGATTATCTTGAAGAGGGGGAAATATAAGCAGTGGCACAATTGCATCATCACCCATCTTAGTGGACTTCATTTATTACCATATTTGTCTAATTTTGTTCCCAACCTTACATACCTTGTTATAAAATTGCTTGGAAATGCAATAGGGATCTAGTCTTTAGAGTTATTTTTGATCATGTAGATGATGACATCTAGGAGCCTATTGTTGATTTCAAGTGTCATCATGCTCTTTGGACTTAACTTTGTGAGTTACATGGAGGTCTTGCTTCTCAGCAATTCCCAAATAGTCCTGGTGTGCCTCTTCATTCTTTAACGAAGATAATCCATGACTGTGATCCTTTGGAGATTTTTGTTAATTAAATCAAGGTTGCTTTACTGGTTCTCGATTCATCATCAAATATTGTTTCTCTTCCTCCACTTTCAATTATTTCTTTAATTAGAGTGATTTCAATTGATATTTTCATCATTCTTGATGAACAAGACTATCGTTTTCTTTCACATTTGATTGGAGGACACATTCCAATATAGCTGTCTTTAGACATAATTATTTATCAGTTGCCTCATAGTTCCAGCTTGTCACTTTCTTGTTTGTTTGGGCATGTTCCTAAATGGATTGTGGCATCATCATCCTTCATAGACAAAGAGACACATAAGCAGTTTTCAGAGACATCATCTTCATTCTTCATGCTTTTCTCTTTCATTACATATCTAGAATGAGAAGGATCCCTGCATCTATATATGGTTTTGTTTCTTCCTAAGGGGATAGAAGTGGTTTGTATGCATTGGAGCATGTTTTTCCTTCCAACACTTACCACTCTTGCAAGCGATTATTTATTATGGGGATGTTACATCATCTGTCACTTTCCCTCTTATGGGGGGCTATTGATTTGATTCTAGTGATTGATGTAATTCTTGGGGGTATTGATGTTGAGACCTCCATAAATTTCTTGTACTTCACTTGTATATATTTGCATATCTATTTTTTGGAGAGGATTTTTTTCCCAATGGGTTTTCTCCTTTTCTCTGTTTGTAAGAGATTAGTTGCATGATTAGTTGTACATGGGTACCTAGCATGGCCTAGTTGTTGGGACCCATATATATCATCTTCATAATTAGTCTTGCATAATTTGTATGATATTTTTTCTCCCTAAGTCATACTTAAGGGGGGTGTTTTGTGTAAATAAGGATATTTCCTAACTAGTCATTAGTTAGCATCTATTCACAAATGTTAAGTTTACTTAGGATAGTTTGCTTGTCACATGAAACAATAATTTAATATTGTTCATGTTAGTTATATTAGGTGTCATTCAAGATAGAGGAGTGTCAAAATTATGCATTTTATTTTGTCATAAGGTAGTTTTAACTACTCCCTAATCTCTTTCCTATATAAGCAAGTTCATTTGTACATTCTATCATATCAATAAATCTTCATCAACTCATAGGAAGTTATTGTCTATCACTGCTTCTTGACCTCATTGTTCTTCATTGTTCAAGTTTCAAAATTCTCATGTGTAGTTGGATAGTTTCTTGGTTTGATCCCTTGAAGTTTGCAAATTCATGATGGGCTCCTAATTTCTCCAACAAACATTTCATAATTTGGCTAGCTAGCATAGCTACACTAAGAAACAAAGAAATGCCCATGTGGTAGTAGAGCCCATGAATGATGTCAAGGATGTAAAGAGCCATGTGAAATCCACAGTAACCATTCTTGGATCTATGACTATAAGTACATCGATGCCCACATAGAAAAGAGGCACAACCTTATGGATAGAAGCATCTTTATTGACAAGGGGATAGGAATACAATCAGCTATACATGGCATTTTATCCTATTGCTCAATTTAAGCTTAAAAATGGAAATTATCAAGAGCCGTTTATTGGATTTAACTTGGATATATAATATAACATTAGAATGTGAACTACCTTTAGTATATATGAAAACTACCTATCCTCAACTAAATTAGAAAAAGAGGTAAGAATTTTTATCTTTCCTAATTGATAAAAGTATCTACACATCAAAACCATACTAAATTTGAGTGTATCTTGCCAAAATTCTACACTAGTCACTCAAAAGTTATTTTATAAGAGAAGGGCTTAGGTTTGAATGGTTTAAAAAATTATAGATTTAATGCTAAGCAACATGGGCTCATGGACAAAAAATAGAAAAGATGCTTCATATTTTTTAGATGGCCACAAAAATGGCAATTGGAAGCTACAACTCCTAGATGAACCAAATGGGATCCCATAGGGAGATCTAATAATGAAGACACCAAGAAAAAGGGCCTAGGTTGGATTCCACCAAAGTAGACAAGACTTTGAAATTTGCATCAATGTTATGAAGGAGATGACCAAATAATCTCTCTCACATTAAGCTTATGAACTATTATAAAGTGAGCCATTGTCACATGAGACCCACAAACTACATCACCTATTTAGCTTGTTTGATTTAATTTTTTTGATTTTTGTCAAATTTTTGGTTCTTATAGAGCTACTCAAGAAAAATTGTTTTCTTATACAAGTAAAAAATTTCAAAAATTGGCATGGGCTTGACAAGTATCATCTTGTTGGTTTATCTTTAACATGACATTTATCTTAAACTCCTTCCAAATATGGTTTTAAACCCAAAGACTTAACAAAAAATGAAATAAATTTTGAGGAAGAATTTACTTGGATTTGGAAGTTCAAAGCAGAGGCTAATTGTCAAATTGTTTTCTAAAAAAATATTCATTATAAGATACTTGTGGGAGATATATTAATTTTTTTTTGAATATCCAATCATATCTAGTGCTTTGCTAGCCCAAAATACTAGCAAAATCTAGCATTTGTAGTGCTTTTCTATCTCAATTGTTTCCTAATTTTTCTTGTTCTTAAGTGATCCATAACTCCTCTTATCAACCTAAAATTTGACTAAAACACAAATGATCTTTGTGATAAAGTTCACACATCTCCCACTCACAGGAGTCAACCCCTACTCTAATAACACTTGACACAAACTATAACCAAGTCAAATGAACAACCAACTAACAATTTTCTAGAGTTATTGTAGACACATAAAATTGACCAATATCTATGGTTGATTTATCCATGTTATCCATCCCTTATCTGCATCATCTCTATTAATTAAATAATTCATTATTATTTAACTAATTATCCTTGAACTATCTATTCATGTCATCTCTATTAATTAAATAATTCATGTTATTATTTAATTAATTATCATTTCTTCCATTTTCCCCTATATCCTATCCTAATTATCTTTAGTTGTTTACCCTTACACTTATCCCCTTCTACTAAAACTTAAATAAATTGTCTTTAATAATTTATTTATTTGATTTCTCTCACATGTCACATCCTTCAACTTTTCCTATTTGCCTTTAATCTTAATCTTAATCTCTTAGCTAATCCCTCTCCTAATCATTTGCACATTTTTAATCCCTTGCATTAATGAGGGATCAAATTCATGTCATAAATGAACACCCTCCAAGTCCACTCAACCTTAAATGCCTTCCTCTTTTGGGAAGGAACCCCACATTGTTCTTGTCCTCCCATACTTTTAGAGTGAGAGGACAAGAATTTCCTTTAAGGAAAGATCTATTCATCACACTCCAAGGGTATAATCTCTCTCTCAAGTTCTCTCATCTTATGGATTGAAAGGACCCAATCTCCCTCAACTATTGAACTTCATCTTTGCATCATATGGACCTCCATTTGGTTTTCTCTTCATTCATATTATCAACACTTAGCCATTCTAGCAATATCTTGCATCCAAATGAATTGAGCATCATTATGTTGTCGAATTTTATGAATGCCTATCAAAATTGCACATCTTGGATAAATCTACACAAGAAGGAGCACATCATATTTTTTCCAATGGATTTCACTATGGTTTGACTCCTCTTTCGCCTTAACTTGATTGTTACATTTTTTTTTGTGATTTTGAGTTATTTTTATTGCTAATTTAATTTTTTCTAAAAATCACATTTCCTTGTTCATAGTTATCAAACAAATGTGAAGAAAGAAAGGAAGAATGATAAATAATTGATATATATGTTCTAATAAAATGTTGGTAGAAATTACTAGAAGAATGCAAATTAATATCCTATTATTCAAATCAATAAATAAACATAAAGGATATAATGTTGTGTAATTCTTAAAATTAGATTTTCTATCCACCCACCTTTTCTTTGTGAATATATGTACTATTATTTTCCTATAAATGATAATGCGGACATTATTCATCTATTAAATATTATTAATTAAAAATCATCTTTTATAGATAGACCTTATATTATCCATATTTCCATTGCTAAATACCAACTAACATCTTCGAAAGTCCGCCTATTCAATCATATTCCTAGAGAATGGAACACAGTAGTGAATTGTTTGACCAAATGGGCCTCTTATCACATGAAAAATTGGAACATTGTGGATAGGGGTCAATTACCCTTGGATTTGTCTAAAAAAATGGACCATTTAATGGAGCTTGATAGGGTTGTGTGAGGCCCTTGCTTTGTACTTCTTCTAATTTGAATACATTTTGAGCCCCTCTTTTAGTAAATATTATCCATATTTCCAACTCAATAAAAATTAATAAATTCCACTGTACCAATTGTTTTGCTCCAAATATGATTTTTATGTGTTGTTTAATTGGTTCTCAAAAATGGCTTGAATCCATGGTCTTTTCCCCCAAAATCCACATGAGTAGTGCTTTTAGATTTAATGCCTTTTTTGTTTCTTTCATTTTTTTTGGAGAATTTAAAATTTTCATAGAAAAGTGAAAACATTTTAAAAATCTATAAAAACTATAAAAATCATAAAAAATTAAAAAATATATATATAAAAAATTCATAAAAGACAAAAAAAAAATCAGAATAGTTAAAAAATTTAATGATAGAACTCCCAACGCTCCCCAACAATCGCATCAAATCAGGAAAGAAAAATAATGAAGAAAGAAAAATAATAGTAATTTGGACTTGTTATTTTATTTTATTTTATTTTTCTTTTCTTTATTTAATGTGTATTGTTTCCTTGGGAAATTGCAGCGATCAAAGGCTATGAGATCTCCTCTAGACTCAACACCAAATTTTCAAAATTGCTTCTCTCTATTATGCTAGTTGCTTTGGGTATGGCAACTTACGAACAATCATTTTAATAATCATTTTAAATAATCATTCTATTTAGGTTGTATTTTATAAGATTTTTGGTCTATCTCTAATGTTAAGAGATTTTACTTCATTATTTTTCCCCTAAAAAATCTATTAAAATAAGTGTGACTAAAAATACTCTGGCATTCCATGAGCCCACATTGTTCCAAAGCTATCGTGTTGTGCATATCCTAAACTCGTGGCATTCCATGAAACTTCATTTCCTTTGAGTCATTATGTCAAATTGTCCACATGTTTTACATACAGGCCTTGAAAAGGTTATGAAAATTATTTTCAAAAATACCAATTGCACTTGCCTAAAAGTTTTTTGGGCCTTATCGAAAAATCCATTTTGTGCATCTCCCACAACTTTTGTCTTTAATGAAATGACATCTCTATGAGGCATTATATCAAATAAGTCATACACATTGTCTATGGTTCCACATTAGCATTCATGTCTAACATGGAAATTGCAACTGTCTGACAAAATGCCTAAATTTCATTATGCTTTGATAGATGGCCAAACCCTGTTCCAAAGTTCGCATTTTAGGACAGGTAGGGAGGTTGCTAACAAATGTTGTCAAAGACTAGCCTACAAATTATATACTAAACAACATGAATACACCATGAAAATACTTGATAAGCATAGAAATCAGTTCAATGATGGTGCTATCAATAGATTACCATCTACTCTATTTTAACAAATATTTTATTTCATATATTTAATATAAATTAAGTGTACATATTAATGATAATGTCAATATGAAATATAATTGCTGATTGAAATATTATAAAGTTGGACAATTAAATTTTGTGACATTTGGAAGAGAACATGATATATTTTTGGTGTTGAATATTATTGCAAATGAATATGCCTATTTCGTATAGATTTTTAATAATGACAACAATAGAAAATGAATTTTGACTGCATCTTTTATAATACATCCCAAACTTGTTATAAGAGATCAAATGAATTCTATAAGCTTAAAAGTTTTACTACTCATGTTAAGGATTCTTACACTCTTAAAACTTTTGAGTTTATTTTTGTGACAAATTTTGATTCATGTGAACTCTGCAATGATTATAAGGTGTGAGCTCAATCTATACATGTAAGTAATTTTGGATCTTTCGTGATATTTTTATAAATTATTGTATGCATTATTTTATTAAATTTTATGTTTTGGCATTTTATAATTAAATTGTGATTTAATGGATATATTAAATAGTTTAATTTTTTTGGTTTTGTATTTTATTAAATTATTATATTCAACTCGCATTAATTAAAATACTTAAAATATAAAAAATAAGTGGGTCAACAACTCACATTAATTAATGTTACACTATCATTGTTGTACACCTACAAAATCTATCACAATAAATAGAACTATTATTTTAGAGACATATAAAACTCATATCAAACTTAGGATATTATACGTCACGGTGATTTGGAGTAGCATTGTCAACATTTCATTTCTCAATAATCAAAAATATATTTTCTAATATTCAAATAAGATGCAAATTTAATTAGGGTTAGAATTAGGTTTAGGGTTCAATTAGGGGGTAATCTTGGAGTTAAGGTTATGGTTAGGTTTTAATTAGAGTTATGGTTTACCTAGGTTTATATTTAGAGTTAGGGATACCATTAGAAATAGGATTATGAATAAGGTTATAGTTAGAGTTATGTTGTCATTAGAAATAAGAATATGAAGAGGGATATAAATATGGTTACCTTACAATTAGAATTACAATAAGGATTATGGTTAAATTAGCATTAGGTTTCTATGAGGGTTATTGTTAAGATAATTGTTCAATTTGGGTTAGGATTTAATAATGCTTAAGGTTAGGGTTAAATTGAATTAGATTAGACCTGGGATTTAATTACTATTAGGGTTCAATTAAGATTAGGTTTGAATAAGAGTTATAGAAAAATCCTTGAGTTAGAGTTAAATTATGGCTATTATGTAAATAGAGTTAGGGTAAGGGTTAAATAAGGTTTGGGGTAAGGTTTGATTAGGATTAGGGTTCAAGTTTAATTAAGGTTGTTTCAAGTTTAATTAAAGTTAAGGTTAGGTTGGATTTCAATTAGAGGAAAACTTTTGAGTTATGGCTCAATTAAAGTTATGATTAGGGTTTTATTAGGGTTATGATTAATGAAGATCTTAGAATTAAGGTTCAAATAAGATTAATGATAAGTTATGATTAGTGTTAAGCTTCTAAGATAGATCTTGGGTTAGGGTTAGGGTTAGTATTTAAGATTTTAATTAGGATTAGAGTTAGTAGACATAGTCATACCAAATAATGAATTTGACATAAGAACATAATAAAAAAAAACATAGCATACACAACATCGTAAAAAGATTTTGTACTACAAAAGCATTTTGCATAGCTTATAAGTTTAAATTATAAGTTTCATCTATTTATATTCAATTTTTTTCACACTTCAAGATCAACTCAATTGTATTCTAAAAAATACTCGTAACAAAAGAAATGTTCGTTTTTTCTAACTTTTTCCTTTTTTTCCAACTTTTTCCTACCTTCCAACATATTATCCAAAACATATCTTATTATGAACGTAATGTTGCACCTCTTTGAAATGCAAGTGCTAGTTACTATATTCAGAAGATGGTTCCTTACATGAGAAATATATAATAATTATTTTCATACAATAAAGATGCTCCTTATAGTCCTCTTTGTGTCTCCATACCATGGATGATAATATTTCTACATGGATAGCTATATTAGAAATCTTCTTTAGGACTTTATACCGTGGTTGAAGATTCTTCGATGGAAGATGACAATGGGCCTCATGGGTAGGGGCGGAGTTGAAAGGTAATGGAGGACTACTTACATCATTACCATTTCCTTCCAACATTTGTACCACCCTGCTCATTGACAGTCGATCATTGGAATTGTATTGAAGACACCACAGTCCTACTTTCGCCATTCTCCTCACCTTTTCTGTTAGGATGAAGAAATGAATTTAAACAATAGATAAACAGAATTAAAAACACACAACACAGACAATGAGACACACAGATTTATCGTGGTTTGGCAATTGCCTACATCCACACTTGAAGCAGGGGAATCAATCTATTAATCACCAATCTGGTTTACACATATACACAACTGCAATCAGCTCTAGAAAATTAACCTCTACAAATGAATTACAATCAACTCTTAAAGAGATTGCAAGGAGAAGTCGAATAGCCAAGACTTTTGGTGGCAAAAAGGAAGGAGTCTGTTGGACTTCACTTCCAACAATCTCCCACTGAAGGCCAACAAATTGCTACAACAAGTAGATTCCCCCACTCAGTCCTTCTACTAGTTATTGGAAAGGCCGAGAGAAGCTCGACAGAAATCAAACTTCTCCCACTTAACTACTTTAGTGAGCGCATCAGCTGCATTCATGTCGGTATGAATTTTATCTAAATGAAACTTGCCTTCTTTGACCATATGGCAAACATAATGACTCCGAACATCAACATGTTTTGACTACGGCTGAGATGTCTGATGTTTAGTCATAAAAATGGCACTGCTGTTATCACAAAACAAAGCAAAATCTGATTGCTTCAACCCCAACTCATTGAACAAGAGTTGCAACCATACCATCTCTTTTGCTCCTTCAGAAAGAGCTATATATTCAGCCTCCGTAGTTGATTGAGCAACTGTATGTTGCAATTTTGAAGCCCAACTAATCGCTGCCTCAACAAATGTGAAAGCATAACTTGACGTAGACTTTCTTTTGTCTAAATCACCTGCAAAATCAGAATCGGTAAACCCTTGCAAAACTACCTTGTCCTTTCCAAACCATAAAAAAAAATCAGAAGTACCCTTGAGATACCGCAAGATATACTTAACCGCCTCCCAATGTGATTTGCCGGATTAGCCTTAAATCTACTCACCAATCCTACAACATGAGCAATGTCCAGTCAAGTAGACACCATAGCATACATGAGGCTTCCAACTGCAAATTTGTATGGAATTTTATCCATAAAATACTTATCTTCTTGTGTTTTAGGACACAATTGAGAAGACAACTGAAAATGAGAGGCTAAGGGTATGCAAATAGACTTAGCATCTGCCATACCAAATCTATCCAATACTTTTTTAATGTAGTCTTGCTGAGATAGTTTGAGTTCTCTCTTTTTCCTATCCTGAAAAATAGTCATTCCTAGGATCTTCTTTGCTGCCCCTAAATATTTCATGGCAAATTCCTTTGCTAAGTGAGTTTTAAGTTCACTCACAATCCTCATGCTTCTGTCGGCCACTAGCATATCATCCACATAAAGGAGAAGAATGACAAATTCGCCATTAGGAAGCTTCTTGTAATAGATACAAGGATCAGACTCGCTACGAGTAAACTTGTGATCAATCATGAATTTCTCAAATTTAAGATACCACTACCAGGGGGCTTGCTTAAGCCCATACAAACTGTGTTTCAATCTGCAATAGAGATGTTCCTGCCTCTTTTTAATGAACCCTTCCGGCTGATGTATAAATAGTTCCTCATCAAGATCGTCATGGAGAAATGTTGTCTTCACATCCAGCTGTTCAAGTTCAAGATCACAGGCTGCAACTAAGCCCAATACTGCGTGGATGGTAGTCATTTTAACTACTGGCGAGAAAATTTCTTTGAAGTTGAGGTCTTGCTGCTAAGCATATCCCTTTACAACTAGTCTTGCTCGAAATCTTTTGTGACCATTGGCTTCATCTTTTAGTTTATACACCCACTTATTTCTTAATGCCTTTCTGTCAGGCAGAAGTGGCACCAAATCCCACGTCCGATTTCCCACCAGTGTGTCCATTTCTTCGCACATTGCAGCATGCCAGTTATCACGATCTGCAATTTTACAAGCATCTTTGTATGTTGCAGGCTCTGTTTGATCAGATTTGAGCAAATTAGGTTCAGGTTCTTCACAAAATAGTAAATCATAATCGGAGAACTTTATAGGAGGTCACCTCTGTCTGGTTGATTTCCTCAATTGACTCTCTGTTTCAATAGTAGAGTCATTCAATTTTTGTAATCCCTGTTTATGCAAACTCATATCTCTCCCATTGCCTCTGTTTATGCTCCCTGTAATGACTCTATTTTTGTGTCTGGTAATGTCTCTATCTACAGGATAATCAAAAACTTGTGGATTTTTATCCATGTTGAATGCAAGCACGTCACGGGAAGAGGAACCCATAGTAATATTTTGCACTACCTGCATTCTGCATGTGAGTGAGGAGTTGGGTGTCACGATAGCATCTTCCACGGCCTGGGGTGGTCAGGAGTGCAGGGAGTGGGGAGTTGTGGTGGCATCCTCCACAGGCTGCGTGGGAGGGTGACTCCATGGTGGGACTGCGGAGGTGGAGCCTGCAGGGACCCCATGGAGTAGACTGCAGGGAGCTTGTGCGGAGGGGCAGGAAGTTGTAGGGAGCTCGCGAGAAGAACTGTAGGCTGTGGGGTGTGGGGAAGGAGGTAGGTGTGCTACGTGTGAAGACTACGCAAGATGCCATGGGGAAAATAAATCACAACGTGTAGAATGCAGTGGATAGGGTGGTTTATGTTGTGCAGTAATCGGTGGAATTGCAGATCACTGTGGTTCCTCCATATTTCTTGCGACGTCAGTGCTATTTTGGGGAGGATTTTCTCTATTCTGCAGACCCCCAATTTCATAATTGAACGAAGACCATTCATTATTGGCACTTACTTCTTCATTCTCAGTCTGAGAATTATATTCAACTGAGGTAGACGTCATAGGAGCTCCTATTGAATGAGAGACTGGAGGCAGAGCACTGGTAGTCAAATTATGAAATAGAGACATAGGGACATATTCCATCTCTGATTTATTTGAATCTTGTAGTGTGGGAAAGGAGGTTTCATGGAAAATTACATCCTTGTTGTGAATGATCTTTTTGTGAACTAGATCCCACAATCTGAAACCAAATTGCTCTTCGCCATACCCAACAAAAATACATTTCAATGACTTTGGATCCAATTTGGTTTGCTTCTCCTTGGGTATATGCGAGAAGGCTTTGCATCCAAATACATGAAGATGTGAGTAAGAAATCCTCTTCCCTTGCCATTCCTCTTCCAGAATACTGAAATCCAATTTAGATGAGGGACTTCAGTTAATCAAATACACTGCTATGTTACACGCTTCTACCCAAAATTCCTTGCCTAAACTTGCATTAGACAACATACATCGTGCCTTTTTAAGAATTATTCTATTCATCCTCTTAGCTGCACCATTTTCTTGAGGAGTGAAAGGAACAACCTTGATTCTTCTAATCCCATTATCAACACAAAAATCATCAAATTCACGTGAACAAAATTCCCCACCGTTATCGGTTTGTAAGCATTTAATCTTATACCCAATTTGATTTTCAACTGAAGCCTTGAAAATTTTAAATTTTGAAAAGACTTCAGATTTCCTAGAAAGCATATAAACCCATACTTTTCTTGTACAATCATCAAGAAAGGTTACAAAATAGTTAGCTCCTCCAATGGAGGTTACCTCGGTAGGCCCAAAAACATCCGAGTATACAAGCTCTAGCGGTGTTGTCTTTGTGTCACGCCCACCTTTCAAAAAACTGACTCTCTTTTGTTTTCCATAAAGGCAATGTTCACAAAAGGCTAAGTCAACAAGTTTGAGGCTTGGTAGCTGATTTCTTGTATGCATAACATGGAGTCCTTTCTTGCTAATGTGTACAAGTCTTTGATGCCAAAGATCTGCTTTACTGTCCTCAATCACCATTTCAACTCCCACTTCACCATGAGTCTTAAATATGTATAGACTTCCCACTTTATTACCATTTTCAATCAGCATGGTACCATTAGTTACCTTCCATGTATCCGGGAGGAAATTTACATTTAGACCTTGATCAAAGAGCTATCCAATGAATATTAAATTCTGCTTCAATTTTGGGACATGGCGAACATCTTTGAGCAGCCATGTTTTACCACCTTCTAATGGCATTCTAATGGTAGCAAGACATCCCCTTTGCCTGTAATTTCACAAGCTTTGTTATCTCCTAAGAAAACATTGCCAAAATGACCTTCATGGTAGTTAATGAATGCTTCAAGACATGAGGTAGCATGATAGGAGGCACCGGAATCAAGCACCCATGAATCTGAAGTAGTGTTGGTTGTTGAAAGGATTAATACACTATCATTTTTATCATAGACTATATTTGCTTCGCTGTCCCGCACCCTCTCTTGTTCCCTTTTGAAGTTTCTACAATCCTTCTTCACATGACCAAATTTGCCACAAAACCAACATTCACCATTTTTGTTTCTAGACTTCGATCTATTTGCTGATTTCGAACATCTATGGTAATTATTTCTGCCTCTATTATGACTTCTACCTCTATTTTCGGTGTTGACCACCATTAAGGCTTCACCGGATGAAGGTTCATCATTCTTTCTTCTCAAATCCTCGTTGAGAAGAGTAGCTGCTACATCATTAAAAACCAACTTATTTTTACTGGATATAGATGTGCTAACTGTTGTTACAATGCCATCCCAGTTGCTTGGAAAAGAACATAATAACAGAACAAACTTGTTTTCATCATCTTGTGTCATCCCCACCGAAGTCTCTTGACTAATCAATGTATTGAATTTATTGATGTGGTTTGTTGTAGCACAACCTTCCTTCATTTTCAGTTTGTACAATCGCTTCATAATAAAAACTTTATTTGTAGTCGATGCCATTTCATACATGGCTGTGAGTCTATCCCATACATCTTTTGTTGTTGCATCACCTGTGACATTGAAGAAAACATTATTGGACAACGAGAGAAAAATTGTCGCTCTCACCTTCTTGTCCAATTTTTCCCATTCTTCCTCAGCCATCCCAGTTGGTTTCTTTGCTTTCCCTTCAAGCGCAAGTGAAAGGTCTTGCTTTATCAGCAAAGACTCCATCTGCACCTTCCATAACCCAAAGCTTTGACCTGAGAACTTCTCTACCTTCAATTCTTCCATGATTCTGGAATTTCAACCACCAAAATCTAAACAATGATCTAACCTCAATCTGATACCAATTGTTAGGATGAAGAAACAAATTTAAACATCAGATAAACAAAATTAAAAACACACAACACAGACAATGAGACACACAGATTTATCGTGGTTCAGCAATTGCCTACATCCACACTTGAAGTAGGGGAATCAATCTATTAATCACCAATCTGGTTTACACATATACACAACTGCAATCGGCTCTACAAAATTAACCTCTACAAATGAATTACAATCAGCTCTTAAAGAGCTTGCAAGGAGAAGTCGAATAGCCAAGAGCTTTGGTGGCAAAAAGGAAGGAGTCCGTTGGACTTCACTTCCAACATTTTCTTCATCTTCCACTTCCATGTCGCATCTACCTTTTTCTCTCAACCTCTTTTCCAACTCCCCACTTTCTATGAGTTTGAAGGCCCAGTCAGGAAAATACAATTGACTTGAACGACTCACCTACACGTCAATGTTCTTCCTCCTTCCGGCTATCTCCAGCAATACCATTCCAAAACTATAAACATCTGATTTGTTCATTACAGATCCCAAATTTCTATTCCACACATCTGGTGCAACATATCTCGGCGTCCCTCTCGTTACCATGATTGATATGTGGTCATCTTCCTTCCTATACAGTTTAGCAAGACCAAAATTAGCTACATTGGGTGTGAAATCTGTGTCTAGTAAAATATTGTGAGGCTTAATGTCAAAATGAATGATATGCCTCTAACAATCTTGGTGCAAATACGCAATTCCATGAGCTGTGCCTAAAGCAATTGAATACAGTTGATTCGAATTGAGCGTTTGTTTCTATTCATTTCCTTGAAACAGAAACTTCTCCAGGCATCCATTGGCCATGTACTTGTTGCCCCTTAGTTGTCCTTGATGACAAAAAGGGTGTCATTATGAGGCACACCACTGTATAGTGCAAGTTTGACATGGCATATATTTTCACTTAACGCCTAGTGCTTATGGTTTTTATTATGTTATTTGTTGATTATAAAGTGCTTAAGTATTTATTTTTAAGCACTAAGAAAAGTACTATCGGCATATGTTTATTGACGTTTTATGGTGCATGCCATTAGCTTGTCGACATGTTGAAAGTGCTAATCAAGCACTAGCCGACTGCCCATCTGGCAAAACAGTGAAATGAAATATGATTTGACATCCATTGTGATTTGAGGATACATGATTAATGATTTGTTTTGACAACTCTTGTCATTGGTTATCGGAATAAAAATAGTTCAAGCTTCCATGTTGACTGGGTAAGTTATGATGATGTGGCAATTATTTTGGTCTATTGACCTTGCGGATTTCAAATCATCTTTAATTGTTATTTGGGATGACTTGTATCGAGTTAGGTCAAAGTAAAAAGAAAATGAAAGTATTGTTTTTTCAAACCTAATGTGATACTGCCGCCATGGATGAGATGAAAGTAGTTACAGTGGCTTGTTTAATTGGTTTCTTGATGTGGGTTTTGAATATGTGAAGCTACAGCCATAGATGACACAAATGGTGGACTTTTTGGCTGAATATATGGGGATCTCATTCAGTTTTTCATAGATTCTTGTCTGTAGGTTAAGATGTCTTCATCTCCAGGTATTATCGTTTCACCATTTCAGTTTTTACAATAAATAGAAGTGTTTGTGATAAACGGTTACTCAAAGGTTTGGTTTCATTTTTGCAAATCTGAAAATCCATAGTATTGATTATTCATATGAACTGGGTTTGTTATTTCATTTTTCTCTGCTCATGCAAAAGGTTACTTCTTAAAAAAAGAATATGGGTTGTTCTATGTTACAAAGGCATGGCCTATTCTATTTATTGTTGTCACGAATAAACTATGTTAAATTTTTTGGTTATCAAAATCAGAAGGAATAATGTCATATGCAGTTTCCTTCTATTAGAACAAAAAAAAAGTTATTTTTAGTTTTTTTTTTAAGAACAAACTCGAGTTAGGGTTTGGTAATCCTATATTCAAGGGTTACATGTTGAAGATAAGATGACAAATAGACTGGCTATTTATATAGGAAAAGTTTTCTTGATGGGCAACAGATATATGAGACACACATATATAAAAGAGATATATTTTTCGATCTAAGAACATAATATAGATTATCTGTCAGAGGTTTTTGATTGAAAAGTTATTGAAATGAGGTGTGTATTATCCCTCTCTGCTATAAACTAGAGATTGAGTTTACTCTCTCTAAATGTGATTGTTAAAAAACTGTAACTCTCTGTTTGTTAACACAGAGATATGAAGGATATATTGAAATACTCTTTGTAGTTGGAATCATGATATTTACTGCTTCATTATACTTGTTCCAACCAGTGATAATCTTGTGATTGCAATCCTGAAATTACAAGGTTACCATTGATTGTAACTTGAGTAGACACTTTGCATTGTAAGAAGCATAGGGGTTGGTGCTCCTTGAAGTATTAAGACTTCTAAATTCAGTGTATTGAGTTGGTGCTCTATGAATTAATAAAAGATAATCTTAACGAGTGGTTTCTCTACCCAAAAAGAATTTTCCACTCATAAAAATCTATGTGTCTTGTGTTTCATGTTATTCATTGTCTCATTAGATTGCTCTGATATCTTTTTATTAATCTGCCTTATTAATGTCATCTTGGTCAAGAGCTTGTCATGTTGACTGTTTTTATTCAAGGCTTAAAGTTGTTCTGATTTATATATATGTCTATTTTGCACTGTGTTGTTCCATTTTGTCAGAAAGTCTGAGTTTCAAAGGCATATAGAAATTATTCAATAATGTTCATATTGAATGGTTAAATTCATATGCTTTTATAGATCATATCTAGTGTGTAAAGTGTTTAATTTTGCTGACTCAAAATTTCTGTTGACTCTGATTCACCCTCTCCCAGAGTCAGTCCACTTCCAACAATACTCATATACAAGTGCACTTCTGAATTCGTCAAAACAATAACCCATGAGGAGAACCAAATGAACGTGATGAATAGTTCCTAGAGTTGCAACCTCAGTTCATGCACCTCATTCATGAACTGGTTCTCACTCTGTCTGGATTGATCAACAAGTTTAACGGCCACCAAAGAACCGCTAGAGAGCTTTCCTTTATAAACCACACCGAATCCCCCTTCTCCAAGTTTATCTGCAAAGTTGTTGGTTATCTTGTTTAGCTGAGAGAATGAATATTTGGTCGGCATTTGATGAATATAACTCTGGAGGAAATTCTCCACTTTGCTAATAGGCCTTGAATTCTCCACTTTCCTAATAGACCCTAATTTCATAGGTTTCATTGCAATAGAATTTTGGGTCCCTTTAAAGAATGATGACATCTTTCGATAAACAACTATAAGAATTCGTGCTACCATTATTATAATAGCACATGCCTCAATAGCTATTCCTGGAATTCATTCGCAAGAATATACATTAGTGACTCCACTACAAGAAAATTAGAAGATTTTAAAACTCACACAAAAAGATTCCTTAGTCTTTACCTACTATAGTTTTGCCTGTCATAGTTGCAAAAAGTATTAACTGAGGTCCGTGCATAGCGAACAAGGAATGAAAAGGGTATTGAGAATGAAGGTATACAGGAGATTAAAACAAGACATTGGGTGATACATAGGTGATTGTATTGAAGTAAAGAGGGAAAGGATTGCATTGATCCGAATTATGGATTCAGATGACAACACCTAAGTGAGAACCTACGGTATTGTAAATTCTAATACAAGAACCATAAATCATAGAATTGAAGCAAGCCAAAAAGTAATCTATTTCATTCGAAAACCCAACATATAGAAGTAGACCAGAACTTACTAAGAAACCTACTGTCTCTATCTGAGATAATGGTATTTGGCAGACCAAAATGAACCCAAATGTATTCAAAGAATAGTTTTGCAGTGTCCTTTGCAGAAATGGTTTTTTTACATGCCACTATTACTACCATTTTCGAGAACCTATCTACCACAACATACACACAATCATGGCCTCTTTTGGTGGTAGGAAGACCAGACATAAAGTCCATAGAAACTAAGTGCCAAGGTTTTTCAGGAACAGAAAATGGTGAGTACAGCCCAAGTTTACGATTGACAAGCTTAGCAATAGCACATGCGGTACAGGCTTGAATATATGAAATAATATCATTCCATAATTTTGGCCAATAGAAATACTTCTGGAGTATAGCAGTAGTCTTACCTATACCAAAGTGACTAGCAACCTTACTATAGTGAGCTTTCCATATCAACTTTTTGCATTCTGCATTGGGCACATAGATTTGGCCAAGGTGACAAAGCATTCCATCCTGCAAATAGAAATCATTCACTTGCTGTCCCTTCACTAATTGATTATAAACATCTTCAAATTCAACATTGTTCTCATACAAGCAAGCCCAGGCTTCAGTTTGATGACCACATGAGTTCAAGACCATACTTATGATTGCAATTGGAGGCCTGCTCAAATAGTCTGCTTCTTTGTTAGTACTTTCCTTCTTGTGGCGAATATTGAGGTGAAATTGTTGAAGATATGTTGACCATCATTGATGTCGATCATTCTGCAACTTTCCTTGTGTTTGCAAAAATTGAAGGGGTTTGTGATCTGTGTGGATGACAGTCTCCTTACCCAGAATGTAATGTTTCCACTGCTTACAGGCTTGAACAATAGCATATAGTTCCTTGTCGTAAGTAGCATATCGACACACTATATTAGAAAAGGTCTGACTGTGATATGCAACTGGATGACCATGCTACATGAGGACTGACCCTAGAGCATATTTTGATGCATATGTTTATATTTCAAATGACTGTTGTAGGTCAGGAAGAGATAAAACTGGTGCAGAACATAACCTTCATTTTAGCCCCTCGAATGCTTCTTGTTGAGAACTTGTCCATTTAAACTTTGCTTGTGTCCCCCCCCTCAATGACTGATTTAGAGGCCAAGACAGATGGGAAAATCTCAACACAAATCTGCGATAAAAGTTTGCCAACCCAAGGAAACTTCGTAACTCTATGAGATTTCTAGGAGATGGCCAGTCCTTAATCACCTGTATCTTCTCTAGATCAACATGGACACCCTCATTGTCAATAACATATCCTAAGTATCTGATACTCTGCATACCAAAGGAGCACTTTCTTTGTTTGCATAAAGCCCATGTTCTTGTAAGGTTGAGAGAATTTTTTCCACATGGTTCAAATGTTCCTCCCAAGTTTTGCTGAAGATGAGTATGTCATCTAGATATACCACCATGAAGGAATCAGTGAATGGTCTAAGTATATCATTCATCATTCTCATGAATGTTGTTGGGGCATTAGTTAGACCAAAAGGCATCACTAGCCATTCAAACAATCCCTCTTTATATTTAAATGTTGTCTTCTACACATCTGCTGATTCAATTGGTACTTGATGGTACCCTGATTTCAAATCAATTTTGGTAAAGAATCGGGCCCCTCTAAGCTGGTCCAAGAGGTCATCTATCCAGGGAAGTGGATATCTATTTTTGATTGAAATTTTATTCAACGCCCTATAGTCAATACAAAGTCTCTAGGTTCCATCCTTTTTCTTTACTAGAACAATGGGGCTGCCATAGGGTGATGCACTTGGATGAATATGTCCCTTCTCAATCAATTCTTGTATTTGCCTCTTAATCTCATTATTCTCTAATACTGACCTACGGTAGACTGGTTCATTAGGTAATGTAGTTCCTGGTATCAAATCAATAGTATGTCTCACTTGGCAGTGTGTAGGTACCCCAGTTGGTAACTTAAACAGATTGTCATATTTCATCAAAATTTGATCCATTGATTTTTTCTACAGTGTTGTGGTGTTTGTGATGGTGTGTGAATTATAAACAGATTTCCTTTCTTCTTCAGAACGAATCATCAATAAAATAAATGTTCCCGTTTCGGCAACTAACCTCTTACATTGCTTGGCACTAATCAAAGAGGTAGTGTATGCAGGGCTTACCTCTGGTATTCGGTATTTCTACTCATGTAATCTGATGGTCACGCTGTGAGGCCTGGACTCATAAACACCATGTTGCTGGTATATATATGGTTGTCCCAACAGAACATCACAAACATCTAAGGGAGCCACATCACAAATTACCTCATCTTTGAAAGACTTTATGGAGTATGAAAGGTGACACTGCTGGTGCACCTGGATATCTCTTCCTTGACTAACCCATCCCATTGAATAGGGTTGTGGGTGGGTTGTTGTTTTTAGATTCAGTCTCTTCATAGTCTCTGCTGACATTAGGTTCTTTTGACTTCCGCTATCAACAATAAAGTGCAGGGCTTTTCCTCTGACCCATATTTGTGAATGGAACAATCTCTCCTCATCCTCTCGGGGAAATATCCTTGTAGTAGCTACGATGGCATATGGATCAGCCTCAATGACCTGTTCATGATTTCCTTCTGTGCATGTTTCTACCACCTTAGATTCTGCCTTGTCTTCATGCGTCTCCATCATTAAGCTTTTGATGGTTCTGTAATCTTTTGTATTATGCGAGGGACTCTTATGGAATTCACACCACATATCATTTTCTTGTGTCTTCTTCATACTCCATGTCTTTTTTGTGGGTGAATTGGGAGAGGGTTCCTTAGAGGTTTGTTTCCATGTAGTTTTGCCACCTTCACTCTTCCATTTGTTGTTTGTGAAATTATCTCTCCTTCCTTTCTATTTGAATTTCTCCTCAATTTTGGTAGCAAATTTATATGCACTAGGTAAAGTCTCTATGTTCAGGAATTCCATTTCGGTTTGGATGTACCTGTGGAGTCCACTCTGATATTTTAAAACTCGGTGCTTCTCAGAATCTTTGATGCCAAGCTTTGTTGTTAAGGCATGAAACATATTAGTATATTCCTGAACAGTTTGGTCCTTCTTCTGTTGAAGCAATTGCCACTGCATATATTTTTGTTCATATGTATCAATAGAAAAATATTCTTCCTTTATGTGCTCCATGAATTCCCCCCATGTGGGTTTTTGATCAAAAATAAAAGTGCTGCCATTTTTTGCTGCCCTGGATGCTAACTTTGCTTCCCACGAATCTTTCACATGGTTTTCAACTTTGAGGAGAGTGAAAGTTATCTTCTCTTCATCTGAGAACTGATTGACAGAGAAATATCTTTCCAGTTTTGAAACCCAATCATCAACAGCATCTGCATTGATCTTTCCTTGGAATGCGGGTATATCAAAATTCACTTGCACCTTGAATGGCATATGCCCTGTGAATGGTGGGTTTGCTTGTGACCCACGACTTTCCAGCATTTGCTTGAACTACTCCATCATTTCTTCACGTTGTTTTGCGAGTGCATCTTCAACTAATGTTTTAATGTCATCGTCTGTCTGCAACTTAGCCATCTGCGATCGTGTGCGTCTCAAAGGAAGGTAGTCTGAAGGATTCCTTGTTTCCAAGTCCAATCTTTGATATGTTGATCGCATGTGATATGGCATACATGAGCGAACTTGCTCTGATACCACTGATCCGAATCATGGATTCGGATGACAACACCTGAGTGAGAACTTGCGGTATTGTAAATTATGTTACAAGAACCAGAAATCATAGAATTGAAGCAAGCCAAAATGTAATCTATTTCATTCGAAAACCCAACATATAGAAGTTCATGAGATTCCAAGAGTCACAAAAATCTCTTGAGAATCGAAGTCCAACAGTCACATTTGTTCATTACATAATAAAATCTAAAACTACGAAATTTTCAAAAAAACTATATGAAATTTTATCCTAACTTCAACTAGACATAACTTTCTGCTTGGGAATCGAAATTACGAGCCGTTGATCTCGTTGGAAAGGTCTCCAAAAGTTGTAGACATAAATTTGAAAGAGCATATGCTCTTTTGCCGCTTTCAAGAGCTAAAAATGCCCTTAAGACCTTCAAAGATGCAAATTACTAACATATAGACAAACAAGTAAAAAAAATATAATTCAAATTTTCCTCTGATCATGCATCTAGCGGCATTCCTCGTTTATCAAGAGGTTGAATCCTGAGGTATTTCATTAAAATGAAAACAAGTTGGCATTTAAAATGATTTGATTGTCCAGTCAAGAAAAGTGACCACTTGTGTGGTCAATACGCACCGTGACGCCTATTTTACAACTTTTTCTTCACGACACCCCAAGTCAAGATGATTAAGACATCGACCTAACCAGGAGCGCGTAAATCTTATCATCAGTGTCCTTGTGGGGTTGAAGGGCGCACTAAATGATGAAGAACCGCGTTTTTAGTTTGAGCTGTACACTAAATTAAAAAGCATAACGACAAACTTCAGTATATGTCTATGACATCAAGCTTTAATTGAAGGCAATGGGTCAACCAGGTCTATGATACGCGGTGTTTTGCCATTAAAGTTGTTCTTTACATTAATTGATTTTCTTTGAGCCATTAGAAATAAAACAATAGCCAAGTGATGTATAAATCTTTTACTCAATTCAATTGATAATCTTTGAGGATAAAAATGTTGTAAAATTTTGAAAATTAAATATAATAAAAACAAAAAAATAACAAGTAATTATCTATTAAATATACTAATAAAATTAGAACAAGTTCATAGAGAATATATAACTTATAGTTAGTCTAAATGTTCACAATTAAGTCTTCAATGTCTTTTACGATTGAATTCTCTTCAATTTAATATTCGCCTCACATAAATCAGGTCAAAGAGGTTGTGGAGGATTTCAGATCTAACTGTGTCTTTTTCAAGGAGCAATTGGATCTAATGCAGAAAGAATGACAAGTAGCAAAGGGATTGAAGTCCCTTATTGAAAGTTAGTTAGTTTGTCAATCCTTCGTTGGTTCTCTACTTTTTGTTTTTCGTCTCAATTTTAGACTTTGTCATTTTTGTTTTTTGATCAATCTCACTGGTGAGATTCGTTTCATTAACCTTAATAGTAGTTATGTGATGGGTCTGCACCCTTTTCTATAGTATTCTAATCAAAACTATTATGGTATTATTCTAATAACAAACGAATATTTTTGTTCAACTACTAAAGATATTATAATATTTTGATTAAATCTTTTAAATAATAATTTTAGAATGCTTCTCACTAGATGTACCATATGAAAAAATTCATGATGAAACACACCTCCAAGCTTTAATTATAAATGAATAAATGACCATTTCACATTTTAAAAAACTTAAAACCTACCATATTCCATACAACCCTAAATACTTATGACATTAACCCACAACTAATAACCTCTCTCCCTAACTGCCAAAAGCCTAACTGCTTCTCATCATTTTCCACTTTTCTATAAATAATAAATACACAATAAACCACGACCACCTATGCAGACAGGCGGAAGACTTAAGCTTAAATTATCTTGTACCAGAATAATTTTCAAAGATAAAACAGAATGATTTTTTCACAGTCAAGTCTGCAAATACATATCGAATTGGTAGTTTAGAAGCTGGAAGATAAATATCACATGGATACCCTCTAACTGGAAGAGGAGTGAGATTCCACCTTCAATCTTAGCTGAAAGGAGTGTTCCTATGTTTAAGGGTAGTGGTGAACAAATGATCAGCTTAAATCACACACATTAAGCTTATATTTTTAGGCTTAAAACTGTTAAACACTTAGAATTGACTGACATTTTCTAAGTTTAATATGTTGCTTAATATATGTTTTCACATTAAGAATACATTTCTAGACTTAAAAGTGTTAAACACTCAAAATTGCCTGACTTTCTCTAAACTTAATATGCTGCTTAATGTGTGATGTTTAAAATTGGCAATGAAGGGACTCCTATGCAACTACGGCAGTAGCATTATCAATCTGAACAACTGACTTGTAGGGACATTGAAGTCACACTACGAGGCTTCTCCAACTATAAATGCTATCGTGATCATTGTTGAGTGGACAAGGAAGTTTTCTTGGTTTTCTGACAGACTCTACTCCTAAATGTTTAGGAGTTCTCCAGACATGCACAAAGACTTGTACGCCACGCCAAGCTGTGATCTAATGATTACGTAAGAATGGCAGCATCCCCTGAAACAATCCTGCAGTTGCCTGTTATATTTACTGACTCTGCTCACAACATCTAGGTGATTCAATACCAATCCTAATCATGTTGTCTATTGAGTCATCTAGATGTTGTGAGCAGAGTCAATAATTGAATCATCTAGATGTTGTGAGCAGAGACAGTAAATATAACAGGCAAGTGTGGGATTGTTTCAGGGGATGTCGTCCTATGTTGCCAGAAACGCGACAGTCTCCCGTCGTTTCCTGTTTCAACAGCGAAAAAGCATTCCAGTAGGCAAATACGTTCCGAGACTCTCCACTCTCCAAGAGAGACTTCCTTGGATCTTGAGCACTTAAAATAATGTTATCTTTCACTTCTTTAAGTGAAGTAATTATTTTTACTGATTTGAGACTGACAGTTTGATTTTTGGGGTATGTGAAATTGCATCTTTCATGGATTAACCTTGCAATAACAAGTAGATGCATGGCAGCATGCACTATCAATATGAGACGCAAATCATGGTTAACTGAGATATAATAGGCGGCATGGGCGGTCTTAAACAGCGCACACTAAGCTTTTGACCGGGCTTAGGTGGCAGTTGTGGGCCCTTGCCTTTGTCAGGTCTGTCCCTGTTCATTCCTGTTTAGGCTCAAATTCAAACATTTCTCCCGTTCGAATATAAGTGGGTGTCAGTAAATGTTTGATCGGAGCTTGGTCAGTTTTTATTTCCCAGCGTTCTCTCGACCTGAACTATTTGACAGAATGCCTCAAAGAAATATGTTCTCGTGGAATCCCTTGATTATATTAACAATGGATTGAGGATCTCTTTTTAAGGTTCCCGGAGTGAGTAAACATGCAATCACGGGCTTTAAAATTTCAGAACATTAAATATATGTAATTTATTTTCCAACATCATGAATCTACTCTTAATGTCATGAGTAATATCAATGGAAACAAATTTATAGCATTCAAATCTTTTGAAGGGAAGTACTCACACTTACAAATGCAATGTTGTCAACAGTTTCTTTTGTGTTTATCATACTCTAATTTACCACCAAAACGAATGAACAATTCTATTGTGTTATTATTTTAGTAACACATAAAGCCTAGATAGGAGAAAGGAAGCGAAATAAATGATGGTCATATAGCTAAGGAGTGAGAAACAACTATCAAAAAATAATGAGAGGCCAAAACCCTCTTAAACTAAACCAAATGTGTGGGAAGTGTCACTCCAACATAAGAAGGTAGGATGGTCATAGTAACATCAATATTAAATGTGTTAATGGTCTCATATCTTGTTAGCGTTAGGCCAACCATTTATAGCAATATGTGGCAATTAAAGATGTTAAACTATCTGATATACTAGAAACTTAATTCAAAGTGATGTTTTTTCTTCAATCAATAGAGCATCTTTTCTATATACATAGAATGATCACTATAAAATTGCCCTTAATTAAAAGTGATGTTTTTTCTTCAATCAATAGAGCATCTTTTCTATATACATAGAATGATCACTATAAAATTGCCCTTAATTATTATTGTGTCAATATTATGTGATTTGAATAATAAAAAACCATGTAAAAGACTTCAACTTCCACTCCATTCTAAGGTCAATTCCCTCAATTTATCATAGAAGCAAACATTTTCTGGGATTTTCATGAGTAACCTTCAATTACTCCATCATATGATTTTCTAGTATTAAGCTTGATTATCATTCTTTTTTATTTGTATTGGAAATTTAGTGATTGTCTTTTATTTCTAGTGTTGATACCTTAATGATGAATATTTCAAAGATTAAGCCACTTCGTTCTTGGGCGATTAGAAAAGGGAATGCCTATTTTTAGATAGTTCTTCATTGACTTTTATAGGATTTTATACAAACTGTTACAAATGGAGATTTTTAAAAAATATATAAAAGACTCAATGGAAGCGTTCTTTGGAATTAAAGTAATAAATTTACAATTGTGTTCTTTTAATACCTTTTGAATCTTTGAGCTTCACTACAAGCCACCACAACTTCTTTTTCAATGATATACCAATATTTCTTCTAGGAAACATGAAATCTATTAGGTCATTGGGCTTTGTTTGAGTTCAATTCAAAGAAATCCAAATTCATCTCATTCTTAATGAAAGGCGACATTAATATTTGACTATCTTCACTTCTGATAATAAAGGGAATGAAATATAAGAAGTCTATTTGCTCTTTCAATTTTGAATCTCCCTCATTTGCAAGAAATTCACTAAAAATTAGATTGACTCAACTCTAGTGGGTTTCGGCTCAATGAGAGATTATCATCTATGAAATTTGATAGAATTGATTTTTGTAGCTTTTTCTTTCCCTGGTTAATTTTTGAAAATGTTTTATGTTCTTTTCACCTTTAGCTAGTTAAATTTCTCAATATTATTACCTCTAGATTTTATTTTCCTTTCTTGGGCATTATTAATTTGGAGATAAGAGATCTTTCTTCATGATTTGATTCTAGTTCATCCTTCTAACTATGATTAATATATTAACTATGTTAATATATTATTAATTTATCCTTCTATTATTTATATGTTTTATGTATTGCTAATATATCTTTCTAACTATGATTAATAATAGGTACTTTATTATTAATTTATTTTAAAATGTTAATATTATTTAATTTTTATTTTACATGAGCAAGTCTCTAGTGCTTCTACATGTGAAATAAATTGCAGTGAGTATGCCTTGATCCATTCCATGAAGTGTAATAGGTTAGGTAGCAAAAAGGTAGAAGATCTTGTGTATGTAAATTCAAATCTTCATCTTTTATCTCGAGCTTTCACTGATTATTGGTCAAGGCCTCATAGGATATAGGACTAGGGTGACTCAATGGATGATGGAAATGATGAATTGCCAATAGAAGTACTTGAAGATAATATAGAGGAAAGTTTACTTGCACTTGGAATGGAGAGAGGCGAAGCAAGTGGAAGCATTCCTTGAACATCAAAATTTTGATGATATCTTTCAATATATTGTTGGAGTTGAGAAAATACAACACCACAAGAGCCCAAATGATCTCTGCAAGCTGAAAAACCTGTTACGAGGAGAAGCAAAGAAGCAAATCACAGAAGGAACAAAAACACAAGAAAAATATGCTCCGAAAGATGAGAGCTCAATAATATCCAAAAATGTATTGTCAATAATAATCCTTCTTCATACTAGAATGAAAAGAAAGAACTCAACCTTTAAAAGGTCAAGAAACCCTAAAAGGGAAAACCTAGGTTTGCACATAATAATTAATAAAAGAATTAATTATTATGCACCTAAAGTTAGCTTAAGTGTAAAAGAGATAAAGGGAACTTAAATAATTAAACAAATATTGTTTAATTAATCAAGTAAATACCCGAATACTCTAACACCCCCCCTTAAGCTAGACTTAGGGAGAAGCTAAAACCTAGAACAACTACTGAAAGCAATAAAGATGGGTCTTGATAACAAGGCTTGATCAGGTACCCAAATACAATGAAATCTCTATGAACTGGAGAAATAGAGAAAACCACGTGGGAACAAAACTCTACTCCAAAAAGAGATGGAAAAGAACACCACTAAAGCATGAAGAACCTGCAAACTCTGTCAAAGAATAAAAGTTGAGCTGAAGAACCTCCATTGAAATAGAACATGACCAGGTAGAGAAGACTATAATTTGTATGAGTGCCCTCAAATGACATTACTCGAATCAGAAGGCAAGCAAGGCAAACAACTGGAATCGAAGATACAGATGGCATGAGAAACTAAAGCTTGAAGAGCTGATCAATCGAACCACGAAAGGATTAGAACCAACAGGATAAACCTCCCCATAATGCGGAAGAGGGAGAGGGACAGGAACACTGAAAAGAACAACCAAGAAAAACTGCATGATGAAGAACCAGGAACATCAAAGGTGCTGAGAAAAGTACAGGGTGTCGTGGAAGGAACACTCACTTGACACACAGCATGAGGTGAATGTCATGGAAGGAACACTCACTGGACAATGGTAGATGGCAAATAAGGCAAACATTAACCCCCTCATGGCACTTTATAAGTAGTGCATGTACAACAAGGCACAAGATGTGCAAGATCCTAAGTAAACAATGCATGATGGCACTTTATCTCAATGCGTTTGCATAAATACAATGTTACAATGATAAGAAGACTGGAAATAGAAACGAGATCCAAAATAGAGACATCCTACCCAGAGAAGAGATCCCAGGACCTGAAACAACCAAGATATCCACCAGAGTGCTGAAAAGCAAAAACCTGAATAAAATATGTATGGAGTAGAATATGGAAATAAAACTCATATGGCTAGAAATTACATAGCACACGCTTTCCGAAAATATAAACTTTTTGAAAAACAGAGTTCGGATGCTCATTCTATGTCTCCTGGAGTGCAAAATAGAAGACCTCACTTTGACTGGCAAAAAAAATAGCCAAATAGAAAAATTGGAAAAAATTACCAACATGATGAGGTCTATCTTGGAACCAGCTTTCCGACGCCTATTCGTTTTCAAAAAAATAACTCCGTATGCCCAAGATATGGCCAAAAAACCAAACCCCCCCTGAAAGAGGCAAAAAAGGAGAGTTTGGTGGCTATTCGAGTGGAGGAGGCGAGGGAGTGGCACTCCAGTTGCAGATGGGTGGCACTCCAGTGGCGGGAGGAGATCTAGTGGCGGAGCTGGCCAGAGGTGCTGTAGGTGGTGGTCGGGGGCCAGGGCTGAGCGCGGGGGCCGAGAGCTTCAACGGCGGTGGGTCCGAGAGCCGCTACAGGCAGTGGCGGTGGGGAGGCAGGCTGGGGGCTGGGAGCTACTGGGCCATAGGGAGGCAGTGCAGCCGAGGCTACTGGTGGTGACGGGGAAGCTGGTGGGCCGCAGGGAGGCGGAGCAATGGCTGAGGGCTGAGGAAGCCGAAGGCTGGGGAGCTAGAGGCTAGCGTCGGCGGGGGCTGGAAAGAGGGTCAGCGGGGGCCGGAGGAACGACGGGGGCTGGGAAAACTGTTGGTGGCATTGTACGGGGCCTGCAACAAGGTAGGGGCCCCACGGTATCCTGTGTACCGTGGGAAGCCCCCCCCCAAAAAAAAATTTTTTGCCAAAATTTTTTTTCAAAAAACCTATTTTTCTTTTTTGATTTTTCGAATATTTTTTTAATAAAAAAGAAAAATTCTAGCCTGCATGCCATAAAAAGGGAAAATATTATTTTTTTTTGAAATTTTTTTCTCGAACTGCATGCTAGGGTCATACGACTTTATCTGGAGAAAAAATACTCCCAGAGGCTTAGGAACCAAAATAGGTTAAATTTTATATGACCATAGGGGTTTTTGGGCCATCTGAGCATGATGGTGAGGTCCGTTTAGGCCCAAAGTCCTCAGAAGAAAGGTCAAACCCTAGGTACATAAAAAAAAATCCAGAAACCCCAAATCTGCTTCCAAAGCAAAAATTCTCAAAACAAGAACAAGTAGTTGCAGATCCGTAGCTCTGATACCATGTTGGAGTTGAGAAAATACAACACCACAGGAGCCCAAATGATCTTTGTAAGATGAAAAACCTGTTACAAGGAGAAGAAAGGAAGCAAAACACAGAAGGAACAAAAACACAGGAAAAATATGCTCCAAAAGATGAGAGCTCAATAATCTCCAAAAATGTATTGTCAATAATAATCCTTCTTCATACTACAATGAAAAGAAAGAACTCAACGTTTAAAAGGTCAAGAAACCCTAAAAGGGAAAACCTAGGTTTGCACATAATAATTAATAAAAGAATTAATTATTATGCACCTAAAGTTAGCTTAAGTGTAAAAGAGATAAAGGGAACTTAAATAATTAAACAAATATTGTTTAATTAATCAAGTAAATACCCGAATACTCTAACATATATTATATTTATCCAATTGCAAACAATTAAGATAATTGTATTTTCATTTTTGAACTAAATGATCATTTGAAATTGTTTTAAATTGATCTATAATACTCTTGGTGTTTATTGTATTGGGTTTTTTATTTTACAAACTTTAACTTCATTATTTATATTTATGTGAAATAAAATTTTGTCATATGCATGTGTGTGTGTGAATATACATATACATATATAATACTTTCATTTTTTTTATTTTTGTGATTTATGTTTTTTTTTCTCATTACATTATAGTTGTCACTGTGTTTCTTGTTTTTGGTAACATAGGTGTGAGTGGAAGACATAGAGATAGAATAAATTTGTGTTAACTTGATAGAAATCTAAGAGTTACAGATGTTGGTTCATGTCTTAATTCTTCTACCACTTCACATAGAGTTGAGCATGAACATGATGCATCATCCATGATGTAAACATTTCTATTCAATTAGAGATTAGTATATAGAGAATTTTTTTATCTAAGGATTATATTTCTTCAATAATTTAAGTAATGAGAACAAGAAATTTTTTGTTGCAGAAAGTTCAATTGGCTTAACATTCTCAACTTCATGTCCAAATTGTTTAACAATAAATTTATGGTCATAATATTTCTAAATAATCAATACTAAATGAGCAACATAATTAATAATTTAATTCTCTCCAAAAACGATGGGTAGGAAAGGGAGTGTAGGAGGAAGCAGGTATGGGAGGGTTTCATCGGCAAATGATTCTGTTGTTGCTAATGAGGACGACGATGGCGATGGGGGAGACGATCTATTTTTCCCCATCCTCTTTCTTGTGTTCTGGCCTTTTCTCCATGTTGTGGAACAAGGGTTCTCCGCTAAGGGCTCAAAGGACTTGTTGGTTTGGTTTGTGGAGACGGTGGTAGGGCACCTCTCGGTTGTTTTTGCTGATGGCGCACTTTATGGAGGTGCGGTTGTGTTGTTTCTCACTCTTGACGGGTGTTGGATTCCTCTTGGGTTCATGCGGGTCAGGTTTTGGGTGGACATCTCTGTCCCTCTTCCGGGGGTTTTGTGGGTGTCGTCCCTTGTTCGGGATTTCCACTTGGGTTGGTTTTCAAGACCCCTTTCTTGTTCTGGGGTTTTTTCTTTCAGTGAGAGCTTTGCAGGGGCTTTGGTTTTGCGCCTTGTTGGAGGGTGGTTTGAGGTTGGTGGCCTTTTCTAGTTTCTTTCATTATTTTCTTTCTCATGGGTTGTCTACTAAGTGGTCTATTGAGACGACTGCAACTTCTATTGAGGTGGAGTTGGACTTAGTTGTTTTTCTCGTGAGTAGTTGCAAGGAAATTTTTTGGTTGGCTGCTTCCCTTTGGCATTCGCTTTCGTCTTATATTGTTATGGTTTTGGGAGCCATGCTAAAACCCAATGTTTCTAGTTCAGGGAGCCACTTAAATCCCTATGGGGTGGAATTTAGTAATTTTGGGAGGTATATTGTAGCCCATGTTTCTGATGGTATGATAAAAGAATAAGTATCCAGTAGAATACTGGGAGGGGGGGGTGTGTGAATCAGTATACTGAAAAACTGATACAAACTCCCAAACTCAAAAATAAACTTATCAACAAATAACTCAGTCAAGATAATATCACAAAGATTACCAACATCAACCAACATTAATCAGTTTGACTGTTATGACAACTTAACAGTAAACAACTTCAATCTTGTAAACATAAAAAATGCTTAATCATATGTCAACATATTCATCTCTTAATGCTTCCAATTATCATGCCTTATCAGAATAGTTAAGTAGTTAATCAAATCAACAAATTAGATCATAACCACAAAAGCATTCACCACTTGACACAAATATTTATACGTGGAAAAACCAAATAGGTAAAAACCACAGTGAGATGAAACTCACAAGGATACCAATCTGAACTCTTCTGAAGTTCGCCCTGGTAGGAGCCAAGCCTGTTAAAGCTTTTACAATAAGTCTTGTTAAGAACTGATTCTGTTAGGAATCACCCGGTTAAGAAATTTATAAATATGCCTTGATGAAAAGTACAATACCCTGTTAGGAGTAACCTCGCTGGAGGATTTGAGAATCCAAACTAATGGACCACCTTGTGAGAGGATTTAGAAAGTAACCAAGCTTGTTAGAGCTTACTCGGTTAGGGGATTTCAATTTCTGTTGTAATTGTTAGAAAACAATAGGTTTTCTTGATCTATCTAAATATCACTACATCTGCTTGATCAGATCCTTCTTAAGCTTCAATCTTCCTTTACTCAAACTGCAGATCCATCCATTGGTTAGGCAACCGCACACTCAATTGGTTTCTGCCAATCTTGTCAACTTTGCCAACACTTAACAAAACAATATCATCGACCTTAAATACAAATCAACTAGGTCGGTAACACAAAAAAAACCTAATTCTCATCATCAAGATTACAAACAAGTCGGTACAATCTTGACCATTATAAATCATAACAATCTCTTCACATTAATCAAGAAAATTCCAACCGCTCCATGATCACCGCTTCATCGGACTTTGTAATTCATCATGTGCTATGCATTAGATGCAATCCACTTTGCTCCTTTCCAAGACAATAAACAAATGCGCCAAATCAATCTGAACTTATCCTCATACAATGATCACACATGTCTCCATCATTACTACTCAACATTAGATCTTAAACCAACAAACTTGTTCGGTTAGGGTTTAACAAAAAACAACCGGTAGGGTTTACCGGTTACATAACATAGAAAGGTTTAACCCTTTACACCGGTTCATCTTACAAACTACCATATACCCGTTTACAACATCTTCCTTAAAGTTTATCATACTAGTTACAAGACAATAGCAATAACAACAATAACATCATCAATATCATGAATACCATTCACCGGTTCAATTGACATCAATGACAACATATCATTAATGCAATCTATATGCAAAATGCCAACAGTTTCTTTGGTTCAGATTAAGGTTAAGGGAGCCTATATAAAACTTTTTTTGTCTTTTATTTTGGGTTATGTTCCTCCTCGTGTACCTCATGCTTATCTTGGACCTGTTTTCTTAAGGGTTATTCTGACCTTCTTCGTGGCTCCATGGCTTGGTGCTTTATGATTTACTATTTGCATCTTGGGGCTTCTCCAACATTTCCTATTGAGGTGGGCCTGTCTTGTATGGAGGGGGAGATGGATGTGGCTAGAGGTGCTTTATCTTCTATCGAGGTGGAGTCAGATGTTGTTGGTGGTTATGCCTGGTGGAGTCACATGTTCAAGTATTTTGGTGCCGAAGGTTTTTGCTGCTTTTTTAAAGCCCTATTTGGTTGTGGGAGCCCTATAAAACCCACTCTAAAGGTTGAGGGAGCCTGGGAAAATCCTATCTATTTTTCTCTTTTTAGGGCCAGGCTGGATGCTGGTAATTTTCAACGGCCCAGTTTGGCCAGTCTCTATTTTTTGTTAGGTGAAGGTTTTGTTGATGTTCTCTGGATGTTTCTGCTACATGTTAAGGGTGCTTGGGGAAACCCTGCTAGTTGGCTGAGGGTGCCAGTCAAACCCTTGTTCTACATCTCTAAGATCTAGTTGTTTTTAGATCTGTTAATTTGGCCAACGTGGTTTGTAGTGTTTGATCCTTTTTTCTAGTTGGCATTTGGTTTAGTGTTGGCTACTAGGTATGCTTGTTCTTTATGTGTGCAACATCCCATTGTTGGTTCCGGATCCGTAAAAATCCGAGGGTTTCAGGTTCCTTTAAAATCTATTGTATAGGGTTTCTGGTCCCCTCAAAACCTATTTATCCTAATAGAAAACATAATTAATAATTTAATAATCTCTCAAATGTAAGAGTTTGATCTATGAGACAAGATTAGAGATTCCCCCTTGTAAGATAGCCCATAGTAATGTCCAAAGGTATAGATAATTATATTTATAGGGGATCCTTAATTCATCTAATTAAATTTCAAATTAAATTAGAGAAATATGTAATTTATAAAGTAATAATGTTGTCAATAGAGAAAGGCAACTTAGACAAAAAAATACACATATATATAGTGAGTAGGACTCCTTATTTATAATCCAAATGGTATGGTCAATAGAGTTTCTATTTTATATAATAATACTAACAAAAATAACTTTGACACCCAAGAATAACCATTAAATTTGAAGTTTCACTAGCTTAAATAGAAAATATATAGGTAAATTTTAGTTGATTATGAAAAAACTAAATTTGATTGATTGTAGCTTGCCATTAAAAATGTAGTGTAATTATTTAAATACGGAAACTTGTGTGAGGCTCCTTACCATGAATACAAGTCTAGTTGTCCACATCTATGTGGTATTTATTTTCATTGGATAAATTGAATCTTATGTTTCTATGCTTGTACTTAAATTTTTCCTTGATGAGAATGAGAATAGTAAAGTTGAAGGCACTACCTAGTTACACGTGAGATAATGAATAAATCATGGGCCATTACAAGAAGGAATGGCCTCTCAAGTGCACATTCCTTAGCATTTTCACCATCCACAATGGAACAAAATTTCTAGGCAAGAAGACTTTAATACCCTTGATCTAATTGACTTTATATATTTAATTTTAATGTAAAATTGTATCTTATTATTTTAACTTGTAAATATTTAATTAGATAATAGGCTACATTTAATTTATATAGGTGAACCATGCAATATGTTGGATAGGTTTTGTAGATACAATTCACTTTCAAATGTAATTTATGGGTTCAATTTACTTTACATAATTTCTTGTTTTCTTCTAAATGTATGGTTTACAATAGTATGGGTTAAGGGATTTGAAACTAGATCAATGCTAAAATTCTTTAATCTCATAACTCAATTATCCTATCAAATCTAGTTTACCTTAAACTACCCTTTCTTTGGGCTTGCTCTATTTTGATAAAATATTATTATTTTCAGGAATTGATAACCTAATAGAATATAGTTGTGAATTTTGCATCTTGATATGAGATTGAATGTGTAGTGTGGGTGTAAATTAGAGGAGTTACAAACTTTTCCTTTAGGAAAGTGACTATGGGTATCAATGATACAAATCCCTTATATACTACAAATACCTTGGTAGATCTATATGCAAAACGGAGAAGCATAGATAATACATGTGAACTGTTTGACAAGATGTCTCAAAGAGATGTGATTTTATGGGTAAGAGTGATTATAAACAATTTTATCAACTATGCACTCAAAATTTCCATGAAATGGTGATATAAATTCTCATTAGAATGCTACTTGTGTAATAGATGTCTAGCATGATCATAAGAAAATTGATCAATTCCTAGCTCCACACTATGTATTTGCAAGCCTTGCATGACCTTTATGTGACATTCACGAGTCACAATAATTCATCTCAACCAATTCTCTCATTGTTTTGGAGAACATTGAAAAATGTGAAACTATTGGTGTTGGATACCTATTTGTTTGTTTTTTATTAAGGTAAAGGTAGGTTTTAAGGGGACTCAAAACTCCATACAATAGATTTTGAAGGGATTTGATACCCTGAAATTTTGCATGGATCTATAACTCAATTACATAATACTGCAAATAGATACAACACAAACCACTAGCAGCCAACCCACAATCAAACAACAATTGCTAGTCATTAAAGAACCAGCTGTGAAACTAATGGCTGAAGGCAATAAACTAGATTACTTAAACAATCACAATTATAGTGTTTTTATAGGCTCCCTTAACCTTAAAAATGGGTTTTAATAAGGCTCCCATAACCTTAACTTTTAGCAACATAAATACGTTACAAAATAATCTTACTAAGAAAGTGGGTTTTGCAAAGGCTCCCATAACTTTCATGTGTTGTGGAAACACCAAAACCTCAAACTCCATCATTTTCTCCACCTACATAAGAGAAGAAAGACAAAAAAAAGGGATTGAAGGCATCAACAATACCAATGCAACCAACCATAAAAAAAGTAGCAAGAGCCCTCAAATTGCAGCTTCCAACCTTTCCCACAATGTCATTCTCCACCTCAGTAGGATCAACAAAAGAAGGAGAAATAAATACAAAGGACCAAGCCTTGGGCACTACTCGAAGAAGGTTCTCTAGCTCTAAAGGAGAAGACTCCACCTCAATAAGAATACAATGGAGAAAGGTAAAAACAAAAATAGCACCACAAGCCCGCATAAGAAATCTATTATCATGCAACCACAGGGCTCCATCCAAATGCACAAGGATGAAAATCTTCTCAAAACCAACAAGAACCCTTTAATCAAAAAAAAGAGCCCCACTAAAAATGGCTCCAAGAGGAATGGAGGCTAGCAACTAAAGAATGGCCCACCTAGAGTGAGAAAACAAGAGATGAAAAGATACACATAGATAAGAAAAAACCCCTCAAGACTAGCAGGAGGCTATCCCAAAAAGAGGCGAAGAAAGCCTCAGCCAAACCAAGCAAAGACAAAACCCAAGTAAATAACTTAGAACCAATTTCGACCAAAAAGAATAACCACCTACAACATGGTGAGAATAAACCATCAACGATCTGGAAAACGAGGGTGACACCACCAAAAACACCTTACATAGAGGGCTAACCACGAATGTCAACATAAGCCCCCTTAGCAAATCATGCAAAACCTAGAAGGGAGAGCAACCAGCTTCTGTAGGAAGCTATCCATGTCATAGAAAGGGGAAACAGAGAGAAAAGACCCCCATCATGGGATCTCAAACTACAAAAGACCACCACTAGACGAGACACCTCCAATACCATACAGGTTAGACTCACCAAAGATGGGTTATCAAGCAAAGGGTGGAGAAGACCCACAAAACCCAAACTGGTGTAAAACACACTGTCCCAACCATAGCCCAAAATCATATCAAATCAAGTGACCTGAGTAGGAAACAACTCTACAAACCCAAGAGCAAACATGAAAAGAAACCACAAAAACCCAACATAAGATGGGGATCCCTTCCCATGAAAAATATTCACTCCACCTCCATGTGCACCTAGTAGATTATCCTCGTCCTCTACATCTTCACCAATATCCACCTCTCCTACTAAAATCCTAGGACCACCATTTCCCCTGCGTTCACATTTTGTTTATCCCATTAATACCTATTTGTTTGTTAACCACAAGCACTTAAATATTTTCCTAGTGACCTAAATGTCACACTAAAATAAAGTGGTTGTTGAATAGGTAAAGATGATTTCAACTATTCTACATTCCTTATGCATCCTTGTCAACCATTGGTTTCAAGAAGTAGTTCACCCCCTCTCACAAATGGAATGCATTTAGCATCGTTATCAAGAATTATATAAACTGCAAGAGTGAAAAGTGAAAAACTTATCAAGTTTATTTATTAATTAAACTAAACTAAGATGCAATAATGTGATAAATTAATTCCTTTTCGTATGATTAAATGGAAACTTTATTAATTAATTAAATATGCAAGGATATTTAATAAATTAAATAAGATACACTCTTGATGACGTATACAGGATTCTTAGTATCCCTTTTGCTGGGGATAAGGTAGATTATGATGCAACACAACGTCCTGGGTTACTAGATGTGAGATAGGTATTTAGGGATGCAGACATTCTGACACGTTCTATCAGTTGGGATGTGATGATGAACAGGTACAATGAGGACTTTCCACTAGCTTGCATCTTGGCAAGTTTCATCGGCTACTTTCTTATGCTGGACAAGGGACATCAAGGGTTTTTATGTGGATGGGGCAGGATGTTGGAGAGACTTGTGGAGCACCCCTAGAGGTTAGGTTGGGGTTAATGTATATTGACACACATGTATCGCGAGATGCATGAGATTGTATATAGGGAGGGGAAGAGTATGGCTGCAGGAGTTTTGATTTTGCAGGTATGGGCCTGGGAGCATCTCCCAGTATGTAGATCGATTGTGGATGACGTCAGAGATCCACAACAGCCTATTGTTTATAGATATTGTGGATACATTACACAACACCATCTGGGCAAGACAAATTATTGGAGACGACAGTTCGATGACTTGATAGTCATGATATGGAGACCGCATAGGGGTCTGGAGCCTTGGGATGATTGGAGAGTTGTGCGCAGAGACCTATTCATGAGCCAACCTCTCATAGGCAGATCACATATAGTTATTGAGCACTTCATTGTATCTTAGGTGATGAGGCAGTATGGTAGACCTCAGGGGATCTCGCAGGAGTTTACTGCATATGCACGTTATGCAGATGAGGAGAGGCCGGGATGGGTGTTGAGGCTATCATATGCCCTAGGAATGTAGGAGTTGACTGGGTTATAGTGGTTGAGATGGGATTACATGGATGATATTGCAGATGTGGGGTATTGCCCCAGTACAGGGATTGGTTTCAGTAGCACCCTTTCCCAAGATTTACTGATCCAGCAGAGCAGACACCTTTGATAGAGGAGGTTGAGGATGATGCCCCCATGCAGGGATAGGGACAGAGGAAGGGACCGAGAGCTGAGGCTCCGAGGTAGACAGGTGGTGATCCTAACACTAGCAACAACAGGGTTCCAGCTGGTGGTAGGCAGCAGTAGAGAGAAAAGGGTGGATCCCTAGGGGTTGTTGGCGTTAGGTTGAGTGGAGCTAGGGTACCAGAGGGTGGAGGTGAGGAGGAGCAAGTAGTTCCGAGATAGGTGAGACAGAGGAGAGATGATCAGGGGGGAGTGAAAGGTGGAGATGGAGGTGATGATGGAGGTGGCGGGCCTGCGAGGGAGCAGGGAGCAACTGATGCAGCGGTTGATGAGAGCATGTTTGGCGGGTCTGCAGTCATAGTTGAAAGTGGCACAGACTCAATTGGTGGAGCGAGACCATCCGCTAGCAAAGATGAGGGTAGAGCGAGATGCTTTACGACAGGAGGTACTCCATCAGATGAGTTGGGCAGTCTACTATGTTGCAGCATATAGCGTAGCGCTTCCACCCTACTCATAGTATATGGCTTGATCTGAGGGAGATCAGGCACCTAGGCATGATCCTGGTCAACAGGCTCCACCTCCTCCACCACCTAGCGATGAGGGAGAGGCAGAGAGCTAGATCTTTTTGTGTAGCTCTTAGATTTTTTTGTAGACCCACCCATTTTTTGTAGCCCTTACGATTCTTGCTCCGATGGGAGTTTGCATATGTCGGTTGACTTCATTTTGTACCCCGAGATATTGATGATTATATATATGAGATCTTGATTTGACTTCATTGTACTTGTGTTGATCGATTTATGAGATGCTTTCTTCTATATGCTTTATTCTATGTGTATGCATATCTGTTCAGTATGGATGTATGTAATGCAAATGAATATGGGTGTTTATTTTTTTTGTTTCTTTTCATATGTAAATAAATGATGAAAATGAGTATCTAGGATTGCAAATTTGTTTATTTTTTCTGTGCAATAAGATGAATGCAATGAATGTATGAATCTATATAAGATGCTTATGTATGCAGCTAACATCTCAATACACAAGTACTCAATCAGAGAAGTGATGAAAAAGAGACCACTTAGCTAAGAAATGATGATGCTTCCAACTCTCATTCAGAAGATAAAGAGCTCATTGTTACCATACCAAAATCACTCTAAATTCACAAAATGCAGAATGAAATGCAAAATGAGATGCAACCTAAACCTAGTTACTAGATTTGAAATGCTTAAGTTTCATCACTGAGCGTTAACAAACATAGCTAGTAGATTAGAGTTTCTTTCTTTTCATGTGCAATATTAATTATCTTGTTCGCAATGACCCTTTTTTTTGTTCATATCCTTGGACAGATTTCGTAGGGACCCAGATTGCATGATAAAGAAATTCCCTCAAAACAGACAAAGAAATAATGTGAACATCCTTGTAGCATACAAATAAGCAGAGTCAAGGTATGTGTGGTGATTTCACCTTAATGTTAAGACACTTATCATAGACACCCAGCTGATTAGATGTTTCCAGATCATCAGAATCATTCCTACAAGCAAAAAACAAAGAAAATATTATGCCCCCAATCCTTGCTCCTCTTAGTCAAGATAGACTTCCTCGAGTTACTCAGAGGGAATAATAATCAAAAACCAATATAAAAGACAACACACAAAGAAAATTTCATGCATATCTCAAATTGTTTAGTGATTATTTTCAGTAATATTGTTTTGCTTGTGTACTCAGTGATAAAACTCTTTAGTAGTCAGGAGACAGGTGACTAACTCGGAATAGACGACCAAGTATCACTGACATAAAGTTGACTTGGTTGATACTGCTTAGGACATGTAATGTGCTCTGTCGATTAACCTAAGACTAGGACATTAATCAGTTTCAAGCCATGAGGGTTCCAATGACCTAGGATGTCATAAAAGTGAATAGAATATGTACAAGCAAAAGCAATTATACATGAAAGCGGGAAATGCCAACATTGCGTTGATAGATGGAGCGCTCGAGTACAAGAGGCGCTTGTTTGCCAGGTTTTCACCTGCTTGGCAAATATGTCTTTTTTTTTTTTTACCAAGGTGCCTATTTAACAGGTTTTCACCAAGGCATTTTCTCTCTTTTTCCTTTTTTTTTTTTTTTTTTAGAACTTTTTATGATTTTTAGATTTTTTTCAGTACATTTTTCAGCTGTATAGGTTGCTAGAGTAGAGAATGCTAAGTAAAGAATTTCTTCAAATGGATGGTGTTAATTGGTTCACGGAGTTGTTCTCCTTCTGATGTTGAGAGTTGATAGGCACGAGAGCCAAAGATTGTAGTAACGATGTAGGGACCTAACCACTTCGGTTCAAACTTCCCTTTGTTGTCTCCAAACTATTGATTTTTAGGATTTTCTCTCAGAACTATGTCACCAACCTTAAATTCTCCTTGTCAAACCTTCTTGTTATATCCTCTGGACATTCTCTTTTGTTACACTCTTAGATTATCAAACACCACTTGCTGACGTTCATCCATCAATTCAAGCTCTTGTAATCTAGCTATTCTGTAGTCTTCATCAGTAACAAGACCTTACAAAGAAACTCTTAGAGATGGTATTTCCACTTCAATAGGTAATACTGCTTCGGACCCATACACCAAAGAAAAAGGTATAGGCCCAATAAGTGTTCTGATACTTGTTCTATAAGCCCATAATCCAAGATTGAGTTGCAGATGCCAATCCTTCCCAAATTTGTTTACTATTCTGTATAAGATAGTCAACAGGTTTTTGTTAGATGCCTCAGCTTTTCCATTACCTTGAGGGTAATATACGGTTGACCAATGTTGTTTAATTTTGAATTTCTCACAGAGCTTGTCTATATTTTAATTCTTGAATTGTCCTCCATTATCAGTCATGATGGATGAAGGTATCCCATACCTATAGATGATATAGTTAAGGATGAACAAAGCTACTTGTTTACTGGTTGCTTTGATGAGCGGAACCGCTTCTACCCACTTAGTGAAATACTCAGTGGTCATTATGATAAACTTGTGTCCGTTGGATGATGCAGGATATATTTGACCAATGAGATCAAAGGCCCATTGCTGAAAAGGGCAATGTGTAATGAAGGGTATGAGATCCCTTACTGAAGCATCTATGAAATTTCTATATAGTTGACACTTCTCACAAGTTTTAGAAAACTTTATAGCGTCCTTCTCCATGTCTGGCTAGTAGTAGCCAACCGGTAGTAGTTTCTAAGCTAAAGTAAGACCATTCAAATGAGATCCACAAATATCTTTATGGACTTCTGATAATGCACATTCAGACTCTTTAGTTTCTAGACATCTAAGCAATCTACCATCCAAACCTCACCTAAACAAATCATTAGCAATGATGACATACCGTGAAGCGTTTCGGGTTAGGTTCCTTTTCTCATTACAGGTAAGATTTTATGGGATAATCTGGTCACGTAGATAAGAGTAAATGTGGCTGTAGCGGGATGAGTCATGTCTAATAATAGAACAAACTATTTGGGACTCAGGATAATCATAGGCAGCATAATGTAACTCTTCCACCAGGAATTCAAAGCAAAAATTAGACTCTTGTAACTCTGGTATGGATGCCAAGGTGGACATAGCATTTGCTGCTCTGTTTGTGGATCTTGGAATCTACTGGAATGATGCAAAAGTGAAATATTTCTTGAGATCATCCACCATTCTCTTATAAGGCATTATTTTCTCATCTCAATTTTGATATGTATCATTGATTTGATTGATGATTAGCTAAGAATCTCCATAGATGTGTAATTATAGAACCTTCCATTCGGTATCCAACTTGATCCCGTTTACCAAAGCTTCATACTCTGCAATGTTGTTTGTACAAGGGATGAGAATCTTATAAGCCTTCGAGATTGAATACTTTTGAGGAGTAATAAAAATTATTCCAGCACCGGAACCATTTTGAGTGAAAGACCCATCAAAGAACATCTTCCAAGATTTTTGAGTAAGGTGCATTATTGATTCATTTGGAAATTCTATATGTAGCGGCTGAGTATCTTCAAGTGGAGCTTCAACAAGTTGATCTACAATTACCTATCCCTTGATGGCTTTGCAATCCACATATTCAATATCAAACTCTGTAATAACCATGACCCATTTAAGCAATCTTCCTATAAGTGTTTCTTTGTTGAGAAGATATTTGAGCAGATCAATCTTAGCTAACAGCTTGATGGAATGTGCTAACATGTAGTGTCTCAATTTTTGTGATGCAAAGACCAATGCTAAGAATTCTTTTTCTATTATAGTGTAGTTCATTTCACAAGACACCAATGTTCTGCTGATGTAATATATAGCTCTCTCTTTTTTCTTTTCATCCTATTGTGCCAGAAGTGCCCCCAATGATGAATTAGTAGTTGATATGTATAAGATCAATGGTTTACTCTGAATTGGTGGATTAGATAGGTATTCTTTGATTTGTTGAAGGTGTTGTTCACATTCTCGATCCCAGTTGTATATTACTTCTTTCTTCAATACTTTTGTGAAAGGTTGAGCTTTGCCTTCCAGCTAAGAAATAAAGCATCTGATTGATTGGAGATGTCCCTGTAAACTTCTGATTTGACTGATGTTATTCAGAGGTGGAATTTCCATTATAGATTGGACCTTCTCAGGATCAACCTCTATTCCCTTCTTTGAAATGATGTAGCCAAGTAGTTTACCAGATGTCACTTTGAATGCAAACTTTTTTGGATTTAGCCAGAGTTTGAATTTTTCCATTCTATCTAGTATAGGGCCTAGCTCTTGAATATGTGTGGATCTCTTCATAGTATTCACTAAAGTGTCATCAACATAGTCTTCCATATTCTTATGCATCATATCATGAAAGATAGTAGTTGCCGCTCTTTGGTAAGTTGCTCCCGTGTTCTTTAGCCCAAATGGCATGACATTCTAGCAAAAGGTTCCCCATGCACAGGTGAAACTATCTTTTCTTGATCCCCAAGAGCTATTTTGATTTGATTATAGCCAGAGAATCCATCCATTAGTGAGTATATATCATACCCAACAGTCATATCGACTATCATATCAATGTTTGGCAATGGAAAGTCATCCTTCAAACAAGCTTTGTTGAGATCTTTGAAGTCTGTGCAAACCCTAATAGATTGCTCTTCCTTTGACATAGGTACTATGTTTGAAATCCATTTCACATAGTCTATTGCTCTGATAAATCCAGCTTTTAGCAGTTTTTCTAGCTCAGCCTTGACTAGTAGTGCTACGTGAGGGTGCATCTTACGGAGTTTTTGCTTGATAAGTTTAACTCTTGGTGTGATAGAAAGATGGTGCATGATAAGATCAGGATCCAGGCTTGGCATATTAGAGTACATCCATGCAAAATTGATCTTCTTTTTCTGAAAAGAGATGAGTGAAATCTTTCAATTCTTCTACTGATAGTGATTGAGCTAAGTGAATGATGTGTGGTGTCTCTTGACTCCCAATGTTCACTAGCTAAGTTGGCTCAATCAATATAAAAGACATTTCCTAAAAATGACTTGGCCATATATCAAGTATCTCACCTTCAGGAACCTCAGAGAGGTTTTCACCCTTAGGTATGTCCTTTATTTTCTCTTTTTTAGATTCTAACACCGTCACAATGTGGTTTTTGCCATTAGATCTTTTTTTTTTATTTTTTTTATTTTTGCGACTAAGATACTTGATATCTGTTTCAGTCATGTTTTCACTTCATTCGCTGGTGGAAGAGTACATGGGTTCAACTGTGTTGAGGTAATAGGCTAGTGTGAATTATTGGCAAAAGTAGGTACATTCATAGGTTGGTCTTGTAGACTATAGTCAATTAATTCAGGATGTACCAAGGATAGAGTTTGGATAGTTTCAACTGAGTTCACGGTATTGTCATCACAACTATGGACCAAAAAGTCAAGTTCTAGAAGACTACCTTGCATAAATGTCTCGAGACCAGGAAGAATCAGAATATAATTATTAAAGTGCGCATTAATATTTAGTTGACCTAATCCAATAGACCTACTTGTAGCATTGTTCTCTACGCCAGACTAGACTTCATATCGTGGTTTGACAGTAACAAGATCGATAGACAGATTCTCATCATTTACATTAGATGATTCAGAGTTTGATGTTGAGTAGATATTGTCATAAATAGGACTATTGTCAGAGTCATTAGAGTCATCGGATTAAGTTTCCGAGTCTTCTTCAAGTGATTGAGTGAATGTATGTATGGTATCAACACCAAGATCTTTAATGCTGCAAGTTTCTTCAAGATTTGGCTCATTTATCATTTGTATCTAACATACCTGTTGACATAACCTTGATGGTTCTATGAGTCCTTGTTGTCTACTCCATTCAGCTTCCTCTGGACTAATGACTGGTTCTGCTTCTATAGCTTCCAATTCTTCTTGTGTAGTCCCATACTTGATTTGTTCTGTTTTATTAGAGGAGTCTATAATAGATGAAAAATCTTCTGGTATTCTTCCTTCTTTCAGCCCTTGTTCATAGTATTGTTTTCTTTTTACTTTGATTTCCTCTATCTCCTTTTCTATCTTTAAGCGCATTAGCTATTGAGTGTCATCTGTGATATCACTGGACTCTTTTGGAGTTTATGTAATGGATGTATCAGAGAGGTGGTCTGGACCCCATTCATACTCATTTAAGTTAGTTTCTGAATCATCTACTTGTTGCCTACCAGTGTATGTGACTGGAACTTTCAGTGGTGTAACAATTCTCTGATTCTTTCTACTTCTTCTCTCATATCCTTTGGGATTTTTACTCCCTATAGTGTTGTAGTTGATACCATTAGAACTTTAGTACTAATTGTTTCTTCTCTCTTGATTGGTAGTTCCTCTTTTTCTTTTCCACACTCTGCTTGAGTATCTTGACCGTCAACTTCCAGTGATGTTAAAGGTGATATCCTTTTCTTCCACTTAGACTTAGAAGCATTTTTTTGGTCTAATGTCCTTTTTGGATTGTATCCCAGTCCAACTTTATCATTTGTAGATTTTGTTTGCAGCTGAATCAGTTCAATAATACCCTCTTGATCTATGCCCAGGGGACCAGTACCTAAATATCCCATGCGTTGGATCATTTTGTAGCTGGGACCATATTGGGTTGGGGAAATCTCACAATGTTGTACTTCCTCGTTTTGACTATCTTCCTTGAAAATCCACTTAAGAACAACATCCTCTTCTATTTCATTTGCCAGGGAAGTAGAAGACTGTACAAAAAGACCATCATATATGATATTCAGATTTAAAGTCTATGTTCTCATAGCCTTTGATGGTTTGCCCAACTATTTCGGTGATGGAGGGAGAGAGACTAATGAAAGTACTGGTTCTATCTTGTAGCCATCCATGCCAGTATTTGTAATTTTCAATTTCTTTTCTAAGTCCTTCATTAGAGCTTCTGGACTTTGATTTGTAGAGGCTGCCCTATTATGAGGCACACAAGTATCAACACCTTTTGTCAATGCATTACAGGGGAGATTTGTATTAGCAGGGATACTGACTTCAACTCCATTATAAGGAAATTTTAAGCATTGATGGTATGTAGATGGAACTTCCTTCATTTCATGAATCCACAACCTGCCCAGTAAGATATTGTATGACAGAGGAAGATCAGGTACCTAGAAAATGACATCTCTTTCTATAGGTCCCACCCTGATTGGTAATGATACTAGACCTTTAGAGGTCCTTTCTTCTTCATCATAGGCTTTAATTGTTATTTTCTTGGCCAGATCAATGACATTTTCAGAAATCCTAGTTGTGTAAACAGACTGTAAGTACAAATATTCAACCTCATGCCTCCATCTATCAAAACATGTTTAACTTTGTGTTTATGGATCATGGCTTCAATGTGCAATGGCTAGTTATGTGGATGATTTAGCGATTTGTCATATTCTTCAGAGAGGGTCAGATGGTGAGGTGAAGTCAGATGAACCACCATAGATTGAAACTGATCAATATCTAAATATTTTGGAACATTAGTGGTGAGAAACGCTTTGTCTAGGATCTCTTTGTGAGCATAAGAGATTTTAAGAAATTCAAAGATGGAAATTTGAGCATTTGTCCTCTTTAGTTGTTCAACAATGCTATATCTAGATGACGATGATGAGGTTAGCTATTTAAATTTATCAAATGTTGATTCTTTTTGTTTGTTTGATGGGGTTGGTAGGTTTGATGTTGTTTGAGCAGGATTTGAAGAACTAGCTCCTTAGAGAGTGACTTTCTTTTGAGAACGGGTCATAGCCTTTGCATGTCGTGATTCATGTTGTTTGTCTTTGATTATAATCACATTGCAATATTCAGGTTGGGAAGACTCAATCATGTTGATGACGTTGTCATTGTTGGTATAAGTGTAAATTACTTTGGCACCTCCTTTTGTTTTTGAGGAATCACCTTGTTCGTAAATAGGTAAAGGATCTTTAAATGCTTTTTGATCAACATTTGTTGGGTGATTCCTGACAACAATTTTACTAGTGTCTATGAGATCTTGAATCTCATGCTTGAGCTTCATGCACTTGTTTGTGTTATGGACTTTATTTTAATGGTAGTCATAGTATTCATTTTCTCTCCACTATTTTGGTTTGACTTCCAGATCATATGGCCTAGAATTATCTGGTAAAGTTATCAGATCATTTGCCAATAAAGTTTTGAAAGCGGATTCATATGATTCTTCCAGAGGAGTGAATTCACATCTAGGTTTTGAAAGCCAAGGTTTCTCTTTAAACCACTCTTTTACTTTCTCTAGAGGATTCTCTGCTACGGTTTCAGCTACTTTGAGTGGTTGCGTGCCACTAGCCAAGTTAAATATCATGGGCTTCAAGTTGGTTTTAACAGTGTCTACCACTCCGTCATTAACAAAGTTCTTGTTGTTGTCTTTCCCATATTTTCAATACTTGTTCTTCTTTTTAGAGCTAGATCCTGATTGTGTTTCTGTCCAAGGTGAGATATCTCCTTTCTTTATAAGCACATCTTCCATTCGGATAGCATTATCTAGCATTTTGTTGAATGATGGGTGCACTTGAATCTGGGTACTATATTTCAATTCAGGGATCAGATTATTGACGAATATATCCATTTTCTCAGAATCTAGAATAGGCCGTGAATATCTAGAGAACATCTTTCTCCAACGTTAGAGGAAAGTGAGAAAAGGCTCCCCTTTTTTCTGTTTGGTATTGCAAAGCTCGATCATAGTAACGAGGTGTCAAATGTTATAGGAGCATTATTGTAGAAACAGTTGGATTAATTCTTCAAAAGTTTTTATTCCCTTAGGTAGACTTGAGAACCATTCCATAGCTTGCCCTCCCAAACTTCTCAGGAAAAGTCGCATGAGATATGTTTTGTCGTGCATGAACTCCATACATAAAGCACAAAATTCTCTGATATGGTCTTGGGGATCTGACTTACCATCATATTTGTCAAATTTTGGGATCTCAACTCGTGAAGGAAATGGAGGAATGTATAGGTTTTTGTCAAATGGAAATGGGCATATTGTCTCTAGAGAATATTGTTTTGGGGATTTATCCTTGTTTTTTAGTTCTGTGATCTCAGTCTGTAAGGCTTGTAATTCTCTGTGTACCATTATTATAGGTAATTCTTCCTTTTTAGTGATGAGAGTCTGAACGTCATAACTAGTAGGAAGTTTAGCCCCTTGTTTTGCTAGTTCTAGAAAATAGTCTTCTTTTTCTCTAGCCATGATAACCTTCATCATTTTTTGGAAATCTTTATCTTTTTGACATCTATGAATATATTTTTCTAGAGGTTCAGAGTCTTGAGATTCACTTGATGAGGAATCATTGTCGGTATCATGAATACTGAGGTTGTCTTCGTTATTTTGTTATGTTCTAGGTATAGTGTGAGATAAAGGTTCATCATAAATTGGTATATTTGATGATGAAGGTTTATCAGTGAGCGGGTCCTTTATGTAAAATGAGTTATCTTGATATGAAAAGGATTCCCCTTTGCCTTTGGCATCTTTCTTATGAGAACTTCTAGTTTGAATAGGCATTTTTATTGACTAATGTGACCTAAAGTTGTTTGCGATGCAGAAGTCAAGATCAAATTCAAAGCTAGTTGTTCGGTTAACGTATTGATTGAAAGAAGCAACTAAGATTTAGTCTGGTTTTAGGAAAGATCTATCCTATGTAAGACATTTATCTAAGTTGATTTGAGAGAAGTGACTAAGACTCAATCTGGTTTCAGGAATGATCTATCCTATATAAGACATTATCTAAGTGACTTAAGTTTGATAAGTAGTTGATTGAACTAGTTGAAAGATGATCGACAAAGTCATGCAACACAAATGGAAGAGGTACATTGTTCTGATCTGTTTATGCTCAGGATGATGATAACCAGTTTTATGCTCGTTGTAGACTATTTTAGGCAAGTTTGACTATTTTGGACTGACAAAATCAAAGATTCATACAACAGGTTTTACAGGACCAGACGATAGTGTAATAGCTTCTAGATGATAACAATAGTATTTCGTACGAGTTGCTGCCTAAGATAGTACGATAGATGGGTATGTCCGAAATGACAAACTGATCAATGCAATGTTTTATCATACGACACAGAATGTAGGCTCAAATGACAGTTCCCTAAATAGGACGACAGATAACCAAGACTTGTATGACATAGAATGCAAGCTCAAATGACAAACTGTTAGGATTGATGGAATATCGTACAACATAGAATATGAAACAGTATGATAAATCAGAAGACTCGTACGACTGTTTACTGGACAGAGGCAAAATTCTGAGTTTTCAATGACTGAGTATGACCAGTTTTGAGATGAACTAATTTTTCGACTAGGATAGACTAGTTTTGACACAGACAGAGTTTCGACTAGGATAGACTAGTTTTGACACGGACAGAGTTTGGACTAGGATAGACTAGTTTTGACATGGACAGAGTTTCAACTAGGATAGACTAGTTTTGACATGGACAGAGTATTGATCACTAAGTTTGTTTCTTGTTTTCTCCAGTTTTGGTATTCTAGTTTTAGTTTGAGGGATGAAAACACAAAAAACATGTAATATGAATAATAACTCCAATCACAACATGCAAACCCTACAAAAATTGGTGAGAGAAGAAAACCTTTTCTTGTAGACTCAAGTACACACCCAATAGCTAATCAGAATACGACCACTGAGTCTCACGCAATGGATTCTCAACACTGTATTAGCCAACTCCAAATGCCAATGGGGGTACAAAATGACAAGTATCTTGGGAGAGTTACTATCTCTCTTGCACAAAGATTATCCCCCCTTTCGGAGGTGAATCGGGTAGCTTCTAATTTAATTGGAACTAGTAAGGGATCTGTTCGACGCGTTGAGGTATAAACTCAATTAAGAGGTCTCCCAGCCTTGAAAACCAAGGTTTAATATACCCAAAGGTATAGAGGAGAGCTATTCCTGAGCACTATTGTTGACTTGATTTTCATCAAATCATGTTTGTTTTATAGTGGGTTGGAGTACTTTGCATTTAGTCATTCCCACTTGGGTCATTCCCCTCTCACCGACCATAATGGCTATAGAGTTATTAGCTCCTCAGGAGGGCAGGCCCGCTAAAGATATACAAATCTCAAACTTAAAGGAAACGCCTCAAGGGTCTAAATTTTTGATTGTCTATACAGACAAGAGCATACTCTCCTACCTCTCAGAATTTTCTTAAAACATGAAATAAAGATTTGTTCTTTAACTAGATAGCAAGCTAGGTGCCTAAAAAAAATGAATTTAATGAATACACAATGTTTAATCAAATCTCCTCAAGCAACCTACAAAGACAATGAATCAGTAGTCATATTGTCTTTGTGCTACAAGCATAGTCTTCGACAAGAGTTCTGCAAAAAATTGATTAGGTTGTGAAAATTTCTCAGATAGATGAAGAACAATCTAGGGTTAGTGTCAGTATGATAAAAATTGAATGACAAAACTTGACAAAAGAAATCTTCTTTTTAACTGAGAAATATAGATCCATACGACAATTCTCATCGACTTGTATGATAATTTGTATAGGATCGTACGATAATTGCAGTTTGTCATCCAAAACTATGGGAAAACTTGTACGACAATTCACAGAAACTGTATGGATGAAAATCCGAAAAAAAAAAAAGTTAGTCTCCAAGGCCAAAAAAATGTAGTCTTCGGCCCCACGGTGGGTGCCAGAAATGTGTGTGGGAAAAAGTGAAATAAGTCTATAAGTTGCAAGACACAACACTTCAATTAAGTCATTACATGTATGGTTAGACAGATATAAGCATGAAATATAAAACCATAACAAATCGACTAATTGCCTTCTAAAAGTTGCGAGTGTAAGATTGCTCTCAGATTTGTATAAGCAATACCAATGACTAGACTACACCAAGACGAAGGATTTAATCTATATGAGCATGATATTAAGCTAAATGGATGCAAGATGGATGAAAGATTCAAGCAATATGGATTAAACTAAATATGCAAAAAAACTAAACTAAGATGCAATAATCTCAAAAAGCAAGCACAATATATTCAATGACTCCAAAGAGAAAAGTGTATAATAATAAATCTCTAGGGTGTTTTGATTGAGAGATGAAGGCTGAATTTATAGAGAATCACAAGAGAGATCAAGAAAAAGCACAATTTAGGATAATTGAAATAATTGAGAAATCAGATTCAGTTAACCTTGAGATAGATTCCAATTATAGTTTAATTGAAATGCATTTAGATAAGAAGTTTGAGTTTTCATTGGTGATAGGAATTAATTAATTCCATGCACTTGTGATAAAAATAGGCAATTCCATGCAATTATTTTATTTATTCAAGAAAAGAGTCTTTTCAATACAACTGAACTTCTTTTTCTCAAAAGCTTTGAGTTCCAATTTTAGAGTCTTTTCAATGCAATTGAACTTCTTTTTCTTAAAAGCTTTGAGTTCCAATTTTAGAGAATGATTAATAATCCAATAAATTTCTTTTTTGATTTCAAGTTCTTAATTTAGAAAAAGAAATAATATCTCAAGTTTGATTTCTCTTTCAATTCAATTCTTTTATTTTATTTTCAATTTAACTCTTGCTTTGTGATTAATTCCTCTTTTGTGATAAATTAATTCTTTTTTGCATGATTAAATGGCAAATTTATTAATTAATTAAATATGCAAGGATATTTAATAAATTAAATAGGATAATTGATCAAAATGATATTCTTGGAGTGATTCAATTAATTAAATAAATATTTAATTAATATAGAGTAATTGATTTTCCATGTGACAGTTGATGATTAAAGAATTAATAATGTGCTCGAGATTGATTTAATTGACTTTGGTTAGGACCTTGGTGATGTTGTCAAGATTAGGGGCCCATGGTTTAGATGACCAATTTTAGGGTATTACAACCCCCGCCTTCACGTTCTATTTATCCCATTAATACCTATTTGTTTCTTAACCACAAGCACTTAAATATTTTCCTAGTGACCTAAATGTCACACTAAAATAAAGTGGTTGTTGAATAGGTAAAGATTATTTCAACTATCCTTCATTCCTTATGCATCCTTGTCAACCATTGGTTTCAAGAAGTAGCTTGCCCCCTCTCACAAATGCAATGCATTTAGCATCATTATCAAGAATTATATAAACTAAATGTATTGCTAATATGAATTCTTTAACTTCAATTTAAAATAATTTTTTAAAGTAACATAAAAAAATTAATTATAAATTATATTTTAAGATATAAATTTTTCAATACATCTTATTTATAAAGACAAATATTTGATAAACAAAATTATAAAATAATTTTAAAAAATTAACCTCATAAAAGTATCTACAAAATATTTTGAAAATTAAAAAAATCAAGCATATCTTTTGTATCTTATAAAAACTTAATTACATATAGAATTGAACAGAATCTTTGGGTAATAAGTTATAAGTGAGCTATTTGATGTGAAAAAAAACAACAAATAATATATTGTTTATTAAATAAATATATTTATATTACCACATCAAGAAAATAATTATTTGATATTTAAGTAGAATATTTATCATTGTTCATTCTTGTATCTATTTAAACATTAGAGAACATTATTTGATTCAATAAATAAACAATCTATAACAAGTTAACATCTCCTCCACACAAAATTTTGATAAATATTTATCTTATTTTATCAACTATAGCATCCAAAATTGTACTCACTTACAATTTTGTCCTCACCTAGGCCTCACTTTGACGTCTCGTATTCTAATACCTGATTGCAGTGCTGATTCTTCTCACCCCTCATTCCAATCTTACATTTTCATCATTTGTCCCTTTTCCTTCCCATTTTGGAGTCCTGGTTTTCAAGACCAAGGCATGGCATGCCCTGGTCCTCCTAATCAAGCACTAAATTGGGGTCTCACAATAGTCATCTCAAATGAGAAAAAAATTCGATCCCATGTCAACCTATCCTAGAAATTCAATTTTTTTTTTAGGTAGACAAGTATTAAAGGAGGTCTACACCTCTAATTTGAAACCTAATATTTTAAAGGAGGCAAAATTGAGATCCTAAATTCAAGTTATCAAGCATTCATTCATGAAGCATTAGAGCAGCAGTGAAGTCAGGTTCAAGTATTGAAGATGGCATCTATGATGAATGTTTTATGAAGACATCCTACATGAAACCCTAAAATCGTTGTGTGAAGATCAAACAAAACTTCATGAAGGTATACATTATTGTTTGAAGCATTTTTAGTTTTTTCCTCAAAAGGAAAGTATTTTCTTATAGTCTTTCATTGCATTTATCAATTCAATTTCATTGTTAATTCCAAAACTTGAGTTTAACCTAAGGAAACCCCTATTCCCAATATCTTTCTTTATTTTTCTATGTGTACCAAATAGGTGCAAGAGTTGTACTCAAGAAATCAAATAGTGTTGACAATGATGAACAAGTTTAACTTTTGATGATGAGAAATTCAAAGGACTAAGGAAAATTTATGCTACCTAGTCCAAAAAAATTAGGCCAAACTTTCAGAAATAGGTTCCAATCACCTTCTTTTGCAGAGATCTCAGTTTATGGCTTTGTGGGATATCTGTAATAGTCTATTCGTGATGATTTACTTCAATTATTCATGGTTTTGACCTAATTTCACAACTACATTTCAAAGTCAACTAAGAAAGCTTGGATAAACACCCCCAACCAGTTGACTCCAATCAAAATTTGAGACCTTTTTGCATAAGAGATTGAGCCTAGATCTATTGGGTTCAACCCTCTTTCAATGTAATGGTGTTAATTGGGTTATTTAGTGGATTTACTTAGTGAAACCCTAATTCAGAATTTCCATATATTACATTTTGATGAACCCTACATCTTTCATGCTTAATTCTAATTTAATGTCCTATATTTGATTTTGTATGAATTTTAAAATTCAAATTTGCACTCATAGTTTTTAAATTTTCAATTGAATTTCATAAATTTAGAGGCTAAATTCACAAAAACCCTAATTTGTTATTCTAAAATTAACTTGTGGTTTGCATATTTTTTCAAATATATTTTTAGATCTGATCATTATGACATGTTATGTTGTGATCTAAAGGCATTTATTGTTCCAAATCACAAATTAATTTTCTTAATTAATTGGTTAATCAATCATTGTTACAAGATATTGCATTCTTTAATCATAGTTTTCAATTTCTGCATTCAAATTTCCCTCCTTTATGCATGAGTTTTGTTACCATTAGTCTTACATACAATATTCCTGTGAGAAAAAGTTGTAGACTTAAGGCTTCCCAAGGTTTAACTATCACTTGTTCCATGAGAATGTTGGCTCTTCCTCTAATCCAACAAATGACATCATTTATCCTCATTCTCCTCATAATTCCCATGATCTGGATGAATCACTAACTAGGTTTACTATTGACCAATTAGAGAAGATTGACAGTGAATGTGAAAATCTTCAACAATGGATGAGTCAACAATACCCGAAAAGTGAGGCAATCCCTTTGCTTTAAGGATTAAAAAGAATGGTGTAAAGTGACAAAAGTATTGTTGATTTGTTGCATGACCTTGCTCATATTGTTGACACCAATTTCATTCCAATCAAAAGTTGTGTTGATGCCCTTGGTTACTTCCAACACACTAGTCAAGTTAATCATTTTATTCCTATCCCTACATCCTTGCCTAGTGTCCCTATATTTAAATATTCTATCATGGCTACTTCCACACAAAATGTTAATCGTACACATTATAGTCATGGGGAAATCCTATTAATAAATATTCAAGTGCATACCTCCTTTTGTGACTCTTCCATTTGTATCCCATTCATCTCCCATGCCCAAATACCACAATCTTCCACCTCCTTATTCTCAACCTCCACCTACATATAACAATGTTGTACTCCATCCCAATCCAACATGTCCAATTTTAATCCATCCACCAAAGTAACCATCAGTAACTTATCTCAAATGGTTACACCCCTACAACATGAATTGGCTTCCATTACCCAATCCAAGTTCAATGTTCCCACATTAGATGTAGCGAGCCCACTATCTGATGACATTATCTACACAATTCTCTCTAACACATATGGAAGTGGACCAAAATTGGAGTTAGATGATGGAAAAGTTGACCCCTTGACTCGTCTGAAGACATTTAAAACTTTTTAAAGTGCTTTTGCCCATGACCAAAGACATATGGCTAAATTATTTAGTAGAACCTTTAGGGATAAATCTTTGCAATGGTATTGTTCTTTATCTCCTTATTCTATTACTTCATTTAAACAATTGGCTAATTATTTCATTCAAAAATTTCAAAATAATATTGGTCCTAAAATTAATTTAAGTGATCTAATTCATTGTAAGCAAGGAGTTAAAGAAAAAGTGATTGATTTTATTTGTAGATATAAACATTTGAATTCTCAAATTTCGTATCAAGTGCCTGATCATGATGTTCAAAAAGTTTTTATTACTAACTTACAAAAAACCATTAGAGATAAGCTTCTATTTTCTAATTTTACTTCCTTTACGTAATTATGTGAAGTACTTTATAATTATCAGCTTCAAGTGATTCAATTTGAATCATCCTGTTTAATGGCTCCATTTGATAAGAATGAGGGTGCCCAACAATCATTTGTGAATTTTAAACCCAACATCAGTTACATAAAGATAAATGACAACATCAACACTCAAGTGGCACCCACAACATCAAGTGTGTCCCCTTTATCTAAATACTTTAGAGAAGAATTAACACCTCTTTCTAAGTCTTTGCATAGTATAATGTCAAGATTGATAAATTATAATGTGTTAAAACTTCCTCCCATCAAGCCAATTTACACTTCTAAACCATTTCCACCTTACCATGATCCTAAATCCTTTTGCTAATATCATCATCAACTTGGCTGTGATATTGAGAAATGTTATACATTGAGGAGTAAAATTCAAGACTTGATTGATAATAATACTATATCTATAGCTGATGTGAATGACAAAAGAAACAAGTTTGTATCTCCTCCTAATCAAAATCTCCAAATATTCACGAAACATTTTCTTTCTCACTCTACTAACATTGTTGATCCTAAGTCTCTTGCCTTGTCTCTTGATGACCTTGGTAGAGAATCTAACAATATTGTGAGTCTTGTGGATAAACCTTCACCTCCCAAAGACCTATGCATTACTTTTTATCCTAGTGAGACTTGTTGGCATTTTGATGATTATGTTGTGATTGTCATTGATGGACACACACTTGCCTTGAGATCACTTTTTGTTTATATGAGTTAAAGCTCAACCAATATTTTCTCCAACCGGTATGATATATTATAGTCATTAACAATATATTGCCTATCTGGTGAAAATAGGTGGGTTTTTAATTTAGGCTATGAAAAAATACAATATTTGGTAAAAATGGGGGGGGGGGGGGGGGGGTTAATTTGGGTTGTGTATTGGGAGGGGGTGACAAAAAAGAAGTTTAGGGAAATATTTTTTGAAAATAGGGGGATTCTTTAGTATGCCATGAACGTATGCGCTATAACCCGGGTTCACTAAGTGAAGCCCCTGTGAGATGGACACACTAATGCAAGTCATTCTTTTGCATTCACTCTACACATGCTAAGGCTAGGAAGCATTGTATTTACAGGTGTTGAAGTTGTGTTTCTTTCCTAGCATTGCTAGAATGGCTAAATTTATAGTTCTTATTATAACTATTAATGAGAAATATTAATGCCCAATATTTAATTTCTAAGCTCCCTCATTTTCTTTCCTACATTCGAAGGTATCAATGCAGATGAAGAATATCTAAATATTCTGATATATATTCCTAGATATTTGCGTCGTATTTAATTTATAATTTTTTATTTCTTATTTCTAAATTCTAAGGAATCAATGTAGAAATAATATATGGTCACTCATCGAAATTTATTTCATGAAATTAATCAAGACTCATAACAAATCATTCTATTCTTACAAATTTTAATGTCTAATTGGAAGCCAAACTATTTTTCATATAATACAACTTAGAAATTGACTTGCAACTTATCCATAATTGCATTTTTTATTGTATTAAATTTATAAATTTATCCCAATCTTTCATCCTGTATACTTTATCTTGAAACATAAGTTCCCACTTCATGAAAGGAACAAAGATTCATATACTTCCTGAAGGAGGATTGTTAAAATTCTTTTTCACGATTGACAAGTTCTAGAGCCTAGTTGCAATCGGAGATTGAAACATGATAAACTAAACACCTAAAAATCTAAAAAGGATAAATGATATGTGCCTTTGTATAAGGATAAAATTAACATTATATAGTGTTTATGAAGTAGCAATTCAATTTAAGTGAATAAGATATATATATATATATATATATATATATATATATTTGAATAAAAGTGGCTATTCCACTAAACTTTTTTATTAATATATTTTTTATTTAACATAGGATTCAAAGAGCATACCGGAGGAAAGAACCCCTGGAAAGAAAACCTTTGGTCACGACCCATAGAATAAAACCCATAATACCCCACATATCAGTTTATACCAAATTCCCAAACCCAAAATCTGCCAACGAGGTGCGGTCATAACAAAATTCATCAGTTACATAGAGCCCATATGGCTGATTTCATAAAGACCTTATAACAACTTCACATATTTGAATGAAGACCCCATAACTGATACCAATCGAAGGAAACAAAAAGCATTCCAAGTACCAGATTCCATATACCATCCTCCTTCCTACAAAAAGATAATATCAAAAACCTATGGAGAAAAACACCATTATATCATTATACCAAATGCCAAGATATTGTTTAGCTATTTTAACTTGTTTTTGAAATTAATTTCATTCATATCTTAATAAAGATAATTTAATGCTTGAGTGAATTTTATAAAATAATTGAAGTGTAAAACTAACTTAACTCCAAGTCAAATCTCATTGCTCTATACTTCAAGATGTAATCTATTTTTAGTATTCCAATTGGTGAATCTGATTGCTATTGGATCTTTTGAGAAACATACTTATCTTATTAGCAACAAGGATTAACTATTTATTTTGATTTTATAACCGACTAACAAACAAAAGGAAAATGAATGCTTTCAATTTCTTACCTTAGACATCTCAATCCTTTGGATCCTTCAAAGGTTTGCTATCTTTTGACATATCCAAGGTTAACCTTTTAAACTTTATAATATTAAATTCTTATTAATTTTAAACATTTAATTATATAATTATTAATTATAACATATTACATTATATTTAAATTATTCGTCAATAATTAGTATTATTTACATATTGTTCCCTCTATCTCTCCCACTATCTCCCTCTCTACCTATTGTAAACTTAACATGAGACTATGAGTAATGCATCCTGATCATGATCATGTTCCTAATTCAAAGGTTTTACTTTAGTAATGGATCCTGATCATGATCATGTTCCTAATTCTCTATTAAGGTCTTTGTTATCACAAACATCAATTTTTAAACAGCCTACCAATTTACCTCATACACTATACAAATGTATAAAAAAAATCATTTTTTTTATACATTGAACTTCCAAACCTATTCAGCATACCTATGCACACCAAGGTGCAATTGTTGAACAGCCTTAAACCACACACACTAAGCAACATATTAAGTCTACATAATGCTAGTCAAATTTAAGTGTTTAACACTTTTAAGCCTTGAAGTGTATTCTTAATGTGACCACACACCTTACTTAACATATTAAGCCTGGAAAATGTCAGTCAACTCCTAGTGTGATTTAAGCCATTCCCAATTGCTGATAGATATTTTTGACTGTTTTCCAACGTAAGCATGGTTATTGAAAACTTGAAGTCGACGAAAATGGGTTTGTACTTTTCAACCAACATTTTATTTTGCGCGGCGATGAGTAAACCGTTTTGCTTGATATATTGATTGGGCATGTCTGAATCGAATCTGCCATCGAAATCTGTATATTGTGGGTGATTCATCCGGTAGTGGTGCTCGACAAGTGCCTTGTTAAATTGTTAATCTAACTACAAGCTTTCCTCCTGCGTCCGATCTATCACCATTCATGTCCTCCATGGTAGAATGAGAGCAATCTATCTATCGAATGATCTGTTCCACCCATTATCACATGCCCAACCTTGAATGATTTGTAGAGTAAAGTGGTCCACCGGCGGCTCAATCATGTTTACAACTGCCACACAAAAGAATCTTTGAAAAATTAACTTGCTCATATAATACCACTGTCACAAGGATTATGGGGAACTTCATCATTGGCGATTCGGGTAAAGAAGAGATGTCTGAATCGAATCTGCCATCGAAATCTGTATATTGTCGATGATCCATCCTGTAGTGGTGCTCGACAAGTGCCGACTTAAATTGTTAATCAACTACACGTTTTTCTCCTGCATCCCATCTATCACCATTTCCCGTGTCATGATAGAATGAGAGAAATCTATGTATCAAATGATCTGTGCCACCCACCACATGCGCAACCTTGAATGATTTGTAGAGAAAGATGGTCCACCAGTGGCTAAACCATATTTGCCACTGCCACGCAAAAGAATCTTTGAAAAATTAACTTGCTCATAGAATACCACCGTCACAAGGATAGTGGGGAAACTTCATCATTGGCGATGAGGAATTCAGTTTAGAATAGAATAAGATTCTTGTTTCTTTGTTTGGATGATGGAAAGAGGCAGCGGCCCCACCCAAAATAACCCTCCCATGTTAATGAACTCCTTTTCTAAAACAGGAGTTGTTGTGCAGTTTAGTTCTTGGTAGGGCAGTTTTGGAAAACAGTGGATTGGCTGTTAAAGAAGAGTGACAATGTAATGATTAGATTTATTATGGTGACTGTTCTACTGTGATTGTAGGTGTTTAGGACTGAACGACATGGAAGTGGAGACAAATCTCTTTGATAGAAGAATTACTCATTTGCAGATTCTGGACTTCAACTTTCTTCACATCTCAAAATAAAATTGTGATGTCAGACTATCAGGTATACTCAAAACTGAATTTAAAAATGGCCACATTAAGCAAGCGACTGCTTAGAACGTCAGATATTCAAAAAGAAAAAATGCAAATTATTCTATCTGAATCCATTTTGTCAATTCTTACGATGACACTATAAACTGTGTCCCTTATTTGTGATCATTCGAACAGAAGTAAATTTATTGAGAATCTTTAACTATGGTCTCTTTCTCAGTACAGATGGTAAAGGTTTCTCTGATGTAGTAAGAAGCGGTAGGTTCATTTCTTCACAGAGTTGTTCCCACAATACCCAATACTACTTATCTATTACAGAGGATGAATCATATCGTTATAAAGGTACCTTATTAGAATGAAGAAGGATTTGAATGTTTCGATTACCTATTCAACAAAATTGGATACTTATGTGGTTAATACACATCATGCTACCTATTTAGAACTTTTTAAATTTTTTTCTCACCAAGCAATCAAGAGTCGAGATTATTGAAACATCTTAAAGGGGTTCGATAAATTTGGGGCTCAATTATTACCTATTCAAGAATTCAGGCATTCCTAATATATGTTAATTTTTCTATTTGAAGGCCACACTTAAAAAATTCCTAATATATGTTAATTTTTCTATTTGAAGGCCACACTTAAATGTTTATAGACAACATTTATCCCTCTTTATAAATTAAGTAAAAATGTATAATAATAAATTTCAATAAATTTTCATGACATCAATCTTTATTTGAAGCGCTTTCAATATGCCAACAAGGTCTTTACATCTATTCTTTCTATGTGAGCCATAGCTTCTTTAATTCACTTGCAAAATAACACACACAAATGTATTTTGCTATGGAACTCATACAACTCTCATTCTTAAGACTTGATTACTACTCTAATATCACTTGATGCAAACCATAAATAGGCTTAATTGAATAATTGGCTAACAATTGAAAAGTTACATAATGAAAGAACAAGGAAGGAAAAAAACCAATCAAGAAGTGATCCATAATTTTCATGGAGAGGTTTGTATAGTTGTGTGGTTTCATGATAACCTCTTCACGCTCAATAGTTACATTCTACTAATAAAATTAAGTGTTTTATGTTGTTGATCATTTATTGTACTATCGTCATTCTAATGAAATTATTTCACTTGTAGATAATTATGAAATACTTTCTTTTCTAGAGTTTTTTGATCCCACAAAATCTTAATAAGATACTAATTCATAAAAGAGTTTCCCAGTTTTCGACAAAGTTTCTTTTTTCTTGTTCCTTTATTTTCTCTTTGAGTCTCACTCTCCAAGATTTCTTTTTGGGTCTCCCTTATCTTCTACTATAGCACCACATCCTCCACAAGTATTTCTTGGTTGTCAACAATCAAGCACCAAAACAAGGGTAGCACTTTCTCTTCTTCATCAACCAACATTGATGACAAATAAATATATTCATTGTTCATCCCAAAATGTAGTTATAAACACTAAAATCACATCACTCATCCACTCATTAAAATAATTTATCCAAATTGAATTAATCATTCACAAATAAATTAACTAAATCTTTACTATTTAATTGATTTTAAAATAAATCATTTTCTCTCAAAAATTAAATAAATTCAAACATCCATTATCCATAAATAAAATTTATGATTAGCATTCAATTTAGTTAACTAATTGATCAATTTAATTAACTCGTCAATTGATTTAATTAATTAATCAATCAATTTAATTGACATAACAATCAATTTATGCAACTAATTGATCAATTTAGATTTCTCGTCAATCAAACTAGTTACTTAATCTTGACTCGCAAATCAATTTAATTTATCATCAACCAATGCAATGATAATTGATTTATCATCAACCAGTGTAATGAACTCATCAGTCAACTAGCTAATGATTGCAACCATTCTACATCCACTTTAATGCTAATAGGAATTAACTTATGATCCAAGATCAAATCCACCATTTATACACAGTCATTAAATTTACAAAATCTTGTTATCAAAAGGAAGAAAACTCCATTAATATAAAATTATGTTCTTGATACTTTCCACATCATTCATAAACAAATATTGAGCACAACCACACATTCTTGTGTGCAAAACAAGGCTTCAAGGAGAGATTTTGTGTTTAAGCCTTGCATGCTTTGTTTTGTCAAGCATGCTCTAACTAAGGTAATAATTGAATATGGAATTTAATGTTTGAATTTATTGTTTAAGTCTTAATTGTGTTGTTTGTTATATTATTTTTCTAATATTTTAGCATGCTTGATGGGACCTTGTCCCTTGTCTAACTATTGTTTTGTAGACTGAAGATTCATTATTTGCTATTTTTAGTTCCTATCATGCCAACAGGATACTATAGCATTTGTTTGATGCATTTAATATTTTAAGCCATCCAATCACTATAATGTATTTTTGAAGAATTTTTTTTTTTGAAATATTTTGATTTTAAACAAATTTAATAATTAGTATAAAATTATTTATCCTAATTTCCATTGGACAATTCCGTTAATTTTATTTATAAAAAATATAACTTAATTCTAAGTAGAGACTTCGAGAAACTATGAAACTTCTGCAAACATCTTCTGGAAACATTTAGAATTCCTGCCATTTGCATATTTTGTCTTCGATATTGTTTGTTTGCTTCAAACTCAAGGAATCTGTTAGGGTTTGTATTTTCCCTTTTATCATTTCTGCTATCATCCCTTTTACCATTTCTGCTATCAGGTATGGTCTTCTAGTCTTTTCATTTTTTGATGAATAATTTGTGTCATTTTGTTCTCTCTCTGTAAAAAAAAATCAGCTTGAACTCCTCCTAAATACCCACATTACACATGCCATACATAAAAAAAATGCAGGTTCTCAAATTCAGCCTTCTACCATCTACATTGCTTTTCTAATATTGTTACAAACGACACCCTTATTGATGGAATCTGCAAAAGAGGTAGAGAATATAAAGCTCTCATTTTGTTTGCTAAGAGGATAAAATATACATTTCTCCTAATGTTATTTTGTATAGTATCATAATTGATGATGGCTCAACAATCCTACACCACAAATACTATCACATCAAGCTTAAATTCATTAAAAAAAGTGATGAAAACAAAAGATTTGAAAAAATGAAAAATAATTACAGCAAAAATCCCATAGGTAAATGGGCATTACCCTACCAGCTGCATCAAAGAAGACATTTTAGAAAAATCCAGGCGCTCAATCCCATATATCTATAATAGTGTAGATCCATTGTTTCCCTCTCTCACTTATCCCATGCATATAAGAAGGGACATCAAACAAAAAGGGTAAGTCATGAGCAAGGAGTTTCCCTTCACACTCAATAATAGATTGATTCTCCTTACTAGATGAACTGTATTTGATAAAATACCTGCAATATTCTCCATTAATTAGCTTTTGTGATTATTTATTACTACCCCCAATTGCAGACAAATCATATAGAAAATCTATGCAAAATGTGGAAGAATACAAAAGTCATGCCAACTGTTTGGCAGAATGTCTCAAATAAATATGGTTTCGTGGAATGTCATGATTGCAGGATGCATAGAAAATGGATCTTTTGGAAAGGCTTTAGAAACCTTAAATGAAATGCAATTGGAGGGTGTAGAGACAAATTCCACAACCTTTGCTATCATCCTTAATGCCTCTGCAAAAATAGGAGCTTTGGAACATGGTATAGACATCCATAAAAGCATAGAGGATAAAGGACTTTTGTCAAATGTTGTAGTTTCAACTGCCTTGGTAGACATGCATGAAAAATGCATTTTGTGAGAAGGCTTTAGAAAATTTCATGTAAATTCAACTAGCAGGTTTAAAGACATATTTCACAACCTTTGCTAGTGTCATCCATCCCTGTGCTGAAATGGGAGCTTTAAAACAGGGTATACACATCCATCAAAGCATGAAGTAGAGAGGAATTAAGTTAGATATCTTAGTTGCAAACACTCTGATAGATATGTATGCAAAATGTGGAAGCATAGAATTCATGTAGCTAGACACTTAATTTTAGCCACATGGGTGACATTTATCTTTATAGCTACTTGGGCTCATAGGTTTTAGGGCATGGCACGTACATTCTACAGGAATGGAAATTAACATTCTGTACTGAAGCCTAGGTTCCTTCTGCCATGCCATTGCTACTAATTATTCTTCGATTTTGTGCCCCTTTCATATCTTTGGATTTATCTTTTGGTTCTTGCTTATAGTAGTAGATAGCTTTATCGGAATGTCTGACCTTTCACGATATGTGATGGCTGATTTTGGTTATTGTTATATTACACTGTTTAAGTAGAATTATCAACAGGCTCATTCAATGCCGAACACAACTGAAACTTGCAAACCATTCACAAAATACAAATTTAAAGATCTAAACATCATGACCACAATCACGCTAATTGACCACTGGACATACAAAATTTGTTCTCCAATGTTTTAGTCCTCATATATTTGACCTTCTCCTAAAATGCATAAAACAAATATGAAATTCATTTCAATCATTTAAATTGATTTTGATATCATCCACATTTCTATCACTTGGTAGGAACATGATGCTTTACTTCTCTTGTTTATTTAGGGTCGAATTTTTACAAGTCTTTCAAAAAGATTTTTTTGAGTTTTTTGGAAAGAGCACATTAAGAGATTTTTAAAAAGTGCCCACATTAAATAATTGGATAAGTATCAAGAAAGAAAATGATTTCAAGTTTACCTAGCCATTATGTTTTGGAATTTTTTGACATGCGACTTTTAGAAAAAAAATCGCTCCTTTCAATATATAGGTAAGGAAATTGCATTATATTTTTTTTGCATGTGGATATAAATATTATTTTCTTTTCAAATCTATCATTAAAAATGAGATTTCTTGAGATGTTTTCTAAAGTATGGTATATCCTATCACATACAAATAAAAAAAAAAAAAAACTGGAATTGCCTAACATTTTGTGTGTAGGTGAATATTTTTATTTCTAAAATTTTATAGTTATAGGTCAAAGTTGAATAAAATAATAAAAAAAACATTTATTAACATTTTTTTGTTACAAGTGAAAATTAAAAAAACAAAAAAAATTGCCCAACATTTCTTCTAGGCAAGTTGCCACCTTGGGGGCAACTCCCTTTGAATTAAATCATATAAAAAAAGTACATGCCTCAAAGATTAGAGAAAAAATCCTCTTAAAAATTTTAAGTCCAAGAAATTGACGTTGAGTTTACTGCTCTTGTTTTTTAATGACTTGTTGGTTAGTGGGGGCTAATTTAGATGGCTCAACTGGTAGTATTGGGACCTTCTCTTGTTGTTATTGTTGATCATGATGAATGTTTGATGTTAAGTTTTAAGAAGAAATCCTCAAGCTCAATCTAGAATAGGTCTTCATCAATCTTCTCCTTGCTTCTTTTCAGATGAGAACTATTCTTACTTCACAATAGTCTTCATGATGATCTGAACAAATACTAATACTTTTCCCTTGGAATGTGGGCTTTTCTATGATATCATGTATAGGATAGTCAACAACCTCATGCATATCAATTTTCTCATCCTGGAGAAATGACTATCCTCGTGATCTTCTTCATGATCTCCCTCATGGTCTTCCTTAGGCCTACTCTTGAGCTCATATGGTTTACCAAGCTCTTCAACCTCCCACTAGTGCTCTAAGTCCACTACTGATGTAAGAACACATCTTTTCTCTTCTTCATAATAATGAACCAAGGAAGCTGATAAAATGAAAAGACCAATTTATCTCCTTCACCAACACTTCATATTTTCTTAGTGGCTTGTTGTTGCAACTAATTTTTAATATCCTATTGCAACAAGTCTATTTTTTTTAGTTTTTAGCACATAAGAGGACTCACAAATAGTAGGCTACACCTCCTTGTTTCTTTTTTTATTGTACCAATTAGATCTTTAGATAATAGTTCCACCCTTGAAGACTAATCAAGTGTATGGTATTACAAAGGAAGCTAAGAATCTATTTGGATCTCTTTAAGAAGGCAAGTCTTTTGAGGGCATTTCTCTTGTGGAATAGTTAGTTGAGAACATTTGAAACTTAGGGTATCAAACCTTCAAGGTTTACTTGGAGAATCAAAAGGTTTTCCTTTCTTGAAACTTTGGATTTTGAATCTTGAGACCTAAGAGGTTGCTTGTTCAATCTACATGAGTTACATCTCTCAAACTACCAATTTCCTAATCTATTCCTTTGTAGCAGCAATATAACTTGCAAGAAATTCCTCTTGTTATCTTGTTTGTGTCTCCATTAGTTGTTGTTGAAGATGATCATAATAAGAAAGATGGTCTTTCTACAATTTGCACTCTTAGGGTAAAAGTACAAAACTATGTCATGTTTAAAGCCAACTTATCAACACAAATAAATTTAAGTATTAGTAACTAAAAAATAATTTTAGTCAAACATATGGTCTATATATATTCATTATAGGTAACTTATATATGGGTCACAACTTTTCCAAGTGGAAGTGTCTACTAAATGTTTTTTCATATACCACATAGGGTCCAATTACCAAAAAAAATATTATTCTTTCAAAAGCTCGATGTTTCAACAACTCCTACTCTTATAAAAAATATTTTTAAAAATATATATAAAAAATACCCCTTTGTAGATCTATTAGTGAATTTTGAAAATATATATCATTTCATATTTTAATTAATTTTTATCTTATATTTTTAATTTTTATTGAAAGTAGGTCACCAACACTAAAATGTAAAGTTGATTATCTTGTCAAGGAAAAAAACTAAAGAAATTTAAAAAATGTGATGCAGTAGAGAAAAGAATCTATGTCATTGCGAGATAACTCTTTCCTATTTTGGATAAATAATTAAGACAAAAGGGGATGCCAAATGGAAAGAGTTATATTTTAGTACACAATTTTTTTTGAAATTTTAAAAATATATATTTATTAAAAAATAGTGAAAAATATGTCCATGCACTAAAGTTTCAAGTTATCAATACACAAAAAAAATTTGAAGATAAAAAGATAAAATTTACTATATAAAGTGTGATGCCTCGTGTAACTTAAATTTCAGAATTTTATCACCAGCTAAATTTTAGTGTCTAATTTTAAAAAATCTATACTCAAATAATTTTCTAATTTAAAAAAAAAAAAATACAAACATAAACTTTCATATAATCCTCAAGACTTATCCTATTGTCCCATGCAGTAGTACTGAGATGAGAGACCAAATCTATAAGCTCTTCTTTCCTCCAATTAAAAGTCATTGTTATATGGTAACACCATTGTGTTGAATCTTAACAAAACCAGTATTTACTTGCTCAAATCCCTAGCTCAGCCACCATTTTGTTGGTGTTTCCAACTGATGTCTCCAAGTGACCTATATGAGTAGCCATTTTAAATGTTCAAGGGTTTGGATCAGCGGCTCATTGACAGGATAATAACTAGGGATAAGGGGCTAGATACATCCTCTACACTTTAGGCTCTATTAAACCTAGGTGAGTGAACTTTTTAGAAGCACTTTTATAATCCTAATTCTTTCTCTTGAGCATTGCAATAGATATGTTCTTAATTTCCTCTAATAATCAAAGAAACATTTAACTTGATCGGATATGGATTTTATCCCTGATTTGTGTAGTTTGAATTACTATGAGAAGCAGTCTATATATCCTACTATTAAAACTTAAAATTCAAAACAAAAACTAATTAAAAATTGTAATAATCTTTCTTTTATTTATAGATGTTGAGGTTAGTAATATAAAAATTATGACCAGTGTTTGTCCATTGAGCTAGAATAACCATTATCACAATATGAAATATGTGAGAACTGCAACATATTATAGCCTTGTATGACTAGTAGGTGATATTAGTCATAGCATAAGAATAAATTAACAAGTTGCACCACAATTGGATATAATCTCTACAAAATTCTGGTAAATGACTTGAGCATTTTAATCTCCTACTTTAGAAGAAGTCAAAATCCATACACAATTAGGAACACAATGCATAGGTAAAATTGAAAATCCTTGATCATTGATTAAACAATACTTTGGAGCCTATATAATGGAAACAACTTGGAAATCATTGAACTATATTTCAAGATGTTTGTGGAATCGCATAGTAATTCACATAAACATTGAAAAAAGACTATAAATAGGACATGATACTATAAATAGTATTGTAGTACAAGTCCTCTGGACTTTCTATATGCAGGTTCACCCTTGGTGAAATGGCCTTTTTAAAAAAAATCTACAAGACTTCTAAAAATACTTTCAACTTGTTTCTATAGACTCAAAAAAAGGCCTTGAATATCCTTTTATAGAATAAGGATGCAACAAGCTCCGGGCCTTTTACAATATAAAAAGGGTAGTAGGTAATCTCTTGATAGAAAAAGAACAAATTTTTGGATTTTCTGATAGACATGGACATTCTCCTTCTACTCTTCATAGGTGGCAACTATTTTAGATAATATAGAACCCTCCTTTTCTTTCACAAGCTCTATTATCAAGATGGAGAATCCAGTAACCCTACAAATCTATTGAATGCACGTGGATAGAGAGCAGCTTGCCATATCTTTTAAAAGATTTAGATTAAACAAAGAGATCAAAAGTAAATATATCTTTGAGAATATCATAAACTTGTCAACTAATCAAAAGAAATGTCCATTTATATCTATACATACTGAGGAAACCAAAAAAAAATTTAAAAAAGGCGGGAAAAAATGGCTAGACGCTAAATTCAAAAATATAAAAAAATAGATAGAGAAGAAATAGGAAGCTCAAAATCCATTTCTCTTGAGTTGTTGAAGTCTCCCAATGCGCAATTGGTAGTCATCATCATCAATTCAAGTCCTTTCTACCATAATTCTTGTCATCCTGCTGTCAAATTTTAACAATGTATTTCCCCCATATTTGGCATACCTAAAATTTTAATTTCAAACTAGTCTCAATGTCGAGTAAAGATCCAATAGGTGTTTATGTGTAAGTAGTGAGCATGTGGTCCAAGGTTGTTGCCAGTCAAAATATGAAAAATGGATGAATTTTGGAAACTACAAAAATATGAGGAAAATAATTTGACAAACATATTCTTAGCATCATTTTGTGTCATGTGACCAATTTTCTCCTGAACCCAGTTCATAGTTTATCATATTTTGATTTCCCTTGCCTGAAAATGATTAAAATATCTCATCCTAGGTATTTTCATGAGGAATAAATGATGGTTTTGGCCCATTTCCCTCTCATCGATGCGTGTTTCAAATTTCAAGAGCTAACTCCCTACCGTTTGAAAGATATGGTCATTTTTCTCAAGCCTAAGCATTAAATTTAAAATATTTAAAATAATTTTTTAAATAAATAATTTAATATTTTTAATTATTTTAATATGTGAAGTCACTTAAGGAGGTATAAGTTGTCTAAAAATGTCCTTTCAAATTCTCTTCTATTTCACCTCCATGGTTGATGGTTTTTGAAGTTGAGGTCATTGTATTTTTAAGAAAAGGTTAGAGATGCTCTGTTTTCGAGCATTTCTAACCCATAATCATAACCTTTGCAAAAACGGTTAGAAATGCTCCATTTTGGAGAATTCTTAACCCATATTTCTAAACTCTCACAAAAAAGGTTAGGAATGCTCCAAAACGGAGCATCTCTAACCTTATTTTCAAACCTTGTGGGCCCGCCTTGTCAAGAAGGTTAGAAATGCTCCATTTTGGAGCATTCTTAACCTTTCCATAAGAGTTTTTGTGTGTACAAAGAAAATGCAAGCTTATGGCTTTTTGTAAGCGAAGAAAATATGGTTAATAATGCAAATCTGATCCTGCAAGTTCTTCTCGTTCTTCCCATCCATGCAAAGTCAAGAGCTTATGAACAAGTTATGAACATTCATCAATGCATTGAAGAAGAGAATGATTTCATTAGATGTTGTAGCCGCAATTGCTCTGGAAGAGGTTGATATGCATGTTGTGGATGTGGAAGGTATGATAAAGAGCATCGACACTGAACATGACACTTGTTTGACAGAATGCATAGGCAAATCGTGGAAGTATGGAGAAAGCAGATTGGTGAAGTATAGACCTTGCATGTGAACTGTTTGATGTAATGCATACATCATATTTGTTTGACAAAATGCACTAAGGAGAATACATCATGCAGGGAAGATCATACACATGAAAATTATAGGAACATCGTATTGATGAAGTATGATTATCAATCTGTTTTGAAACCACGATTGTCTAGTTGATCTTGTTGTGATCCTCTCGCCATTCATGCAGTGATTACTTGATTCATGCATTTTCCCCCTTTCTCTGAGTTCAATGCCTCTATGTCCCTAGCAATCAATTCATTGTCTCACCTCCCACTTTCTCGCTTAGCTTCCATTAGTGGATGTCAATTCAACCTTCGGACAAGGAGGGATGGACAACGATTACTCAACTTCTTCCTCTAATCAAAACATGTCACTCTCTAGTCAAACCTCTGTCAGCCTATTGTTTATGTAGTTCACTCACAATAAAGTTGGGTGGGACATTTGTTCCAATGAATGAGTTTCACCAGACAGATAAAATATTGGGAGATTTATAGTTGGCATCGACTCTACCTACATGTTCAAAGTGAAAGCTTAAGATTAGCGGGATGAACATTCATCAAAGCATAAAAGAATAGAGGAGGTTAATCAGATGTTGTAGTTGCAGCTTCTCTAGAGACATAAATGCAAATCATGGAGGCACATCTATGCCATTACAACTTCTCTAGTAGACATGACTACAAACCATGAATAGTTGTAGATTGTGGAAGCAAGAATATATCATTGCAGGTGTTTGAAAGAATCACTGTGGTTGTAAAATGCAAAATATGGAAACATTCACAATGCACGTGATGTGTTTGATAGAATGCTCAGGCAGGCAATGCATGTGAAGTTTTTGATAGAATGCCACGTGAAATGAAGATCATGGTAGAGGCATAGAAAATGCTGCAGATTGTGGAAGTATAGCCAGTACTGTATACCTTTTGATAGAATGTCATGTTTATAAAATGACAATCATTGAAGTATAGACATTTCATGTGAAATTTTTGCATATAATCCAAATTATAATGTTGATCTTTCCAACCCACTGAGATTATAGGTGTCACATGGATGTACGCCATTGTTCCACAAAGGTACCTATTTCTCTCAGCCTGTGACTCGTTTTGTATGATAATCGTGGAGAGATTTGAGGTGGGATTTTCCTTCTATGTACATACTTTAGTTAGAATGTTTATTATGTTTGTCATATTTTTTGTTTGTTTCTAGTTTCTCTAGCTATTCCCTATGTTGTTTCCTCTATGACTCTGTTGCCCAATGAATAATGCACTAGCCTACGAACCAGAGATTTTGGGTTCATCTTGGGTCCTTTGCAGTCCTTGTCCCTAGTCAGAGCCAGTTGTTGTCCCCATATTTGTCATACCTAAAATTTTAATTTCAAATTGGTCTCAGTGTCGAGTAAAGATCCAATAGGTGTTTATGCGTAAGCAGTGAGCACTTGGTCCAAGGTTGTTGCTTGTCAAAATATGAAAAATGGATGAATTTTGCAAACTACAAAGATATGAGGGAAATAATTTTATAGACATGTTCTTAGCATCATTTTGTGTCATGTGGCCAATTTTGGCCTGAATCTAGTTCATAGTTTATCATATATTAAACTTTCAAATTTTGATGTCCCTCGCCCAAAAATGATTAAAATATCTCATCCTAGGTATTGTCATGAGGAATAAATGATGTTGTTGGCTTGTTTCCCTATCATCAACATGTGTTTCAAAGTTCATGACCTAATTCCCTATCGTTTGAAAGATATGGTCATTTTTCTCAAGCCTAAGCATTAAATTTAAAATATTAAAATTATTTTTCAAATAAATAATTTAATATTTTAAATTATTTTAATATGTGAAGTCACTTAAGGAGGTATAATTTGTCTAAAAATTTTCTTTCAAATTATCTTCTATTTTGCCTCCATGGTTGATGGTTTTTGAAGTCGAGGTCATTGTATTTTTAAGAAAAGGTTAGAGATGCTCTATTTTCGAGCATTTATAACCCATAATCATAACCTTTGCAAAAATGGTTAGAAATGCTCTGTTTTGGAGAATTCTTAACCCATATTTCTAACCACTCACAAATTTTTTTAGGAATTCTCCAACATGGAGCATCTCTAACCTTATTTTCAAACCTTGTCAGCCCGCCTTGTCAAGAAGCTTAGAAATGCTCCATTTTGGAGCATTCTTAACCTTTCCATAAGAGTTTTTGTGTGTGCAAATGAAATGAAATCTTATGGATTTTTGTAAGCAAAGAAAATATGGTTAATAATGCAAATCTGATCCTACAAGTTCTTCTTATCCTTCCCATCCATGCAAAGTCAAGAGCTTATGAACAGGTTATGAACATTCATCAATGCATTGAAGAAGAGAGGGATTTCATTAGATGTTATAGCCACAATTGTTCTGGAAGAGGTTGATATGCATGTCATGGATGTGGAAGGTATGATATAGAGCATCAACACTGAACATAATACTTGTTTGATAGAATGCATAGGCAAATCATGGAAGTATGGAGAAAGAAGATTGGTGAAGTACAGACCTTACACGTGAACTATTTGATGTACTGCATACATCTTATTTGTTTGACAAAATTCACTAAGGAAAATACATCGTGCAAGCAAGATCATACACATGAAAATTGTAGGCACATCAAATTGATGAAGTATGATTATCAATCTATTTTGAAACCACGATAGTCAAGTTGATCTTGTTGTGATCCTCTCACCATTCATGCAGTGATTACTTGATTCATGCATTTTCCCCCTTTCTTTGAATTTAATGCCTCTACATCCCTAACAATCAATTCATTGTCTCACCTCCTGCTTTCTTTCTTAGCTTTCATTGGTGGATGATGATCAAACCTTTGGACAAGGAGGGATGGACAACGATTACTCAACTTCTTCCTCTGATCAAAACATGCCGCTCTCCAGTCAAACCTCTATTGGCCTATTGTTTATTTAGAGAAGAATAAGTTCACTCACAATAAATTTGGGTGGGATGTTTGTTCCAATGCATAAGTTTCAACAGACAGATAAAATCTTGGGAGATTTAGAGTTGGCATCGACTCTACCTACATGTTCAAAGTGAAAGCTTAATATTAGCGGGATGAACATTCATCAAATCATAAAAGAATAGAGGAGGTTAATCAGATGTTGTAGTTGCAGCTGCTCTAGAGACATAAATGCAAATCATGGAGGAACGTCTATGCCATTGCCATTTCTCTAGTAGACATGACTGCAAATCATGAATAGTTGTAGATCATGGAAGCTAGAATATGTCATTGTAGGTGTTTGAAAGAATCACTGTGGTTGTAAAATATAAAATGTGGAAATATTGACAACACATGTGATGTGTTTGATAGAATGCTCTGGCAGACAATGCACGTGGAGTTTTTGACAGAATGCCACGTGAAATGAAGATCGTGGTAAAGGCATAGAAAATGCTACAAAATGTGGAAGTATAGCTAGTATGATATACCCTTTGATAAAATGTCATGTTTATAAAATGCAAATCATGGAAGTATAGACATTGCACGTGAAATGTTTGTGTATAATCCAAATTATAATGTGGAATCTTAGATGCAAGGCAATTGAAAGGTTTGATGATTTTCCTCAGTAATGCAAGTCATGGCCAATACAGGATGAATGAGGCATTATGAACTGTTTGATACCAGTGTCTCAAAGAAATTATCTCAGAGAACCCAATGACTATTGGATCACACAATTAGATTGGAGAATGCTTCATCGACATTACCTCAAGGGACACAATGATCATCGCATAAGCATAAAGAATTTATTAAAAAAAATTCAAACAAATGCAATTTATAGCAATAAAGTAAAACCCCGCGACATTTGTCAATATCCTCTGAGCACATGCCAATATGGGAATTTTGAAACAAAATGATTTTTGTTAGGTATCATACTTGCAATGCTCTGGCCGACATGCATAAGCAATATGCAGGCCAAAATACAACATTCAATTTGTTTGACAAGATGCTGCAAAGAAATGAGAGTCTTTACGCATGTATGATTGCAAGGCTTGGGAGATGGATTCATTGAAGAGCTTGTGAATGGAAAATACAGTTAATAGGATTGCATGCAAATTGTAAGAGTACGTTAAACTATTGGACTAAATGCCTTGAAGAGACATTTTGTGGAATTAAATGAAATGATTACAGAATGAGAAAGGCCTATAACTCCAAGGAAGTGTGAGTGACATGGAGGATGTGATATGATGGCTGAATTTATCAAAGAGAATCCACAAATATGCAAGGTGACCATGAAGGATATCTAGCTAATGCAATTGGAATGTATGTCTTTGGAGGACAGATGACTAATTTATGTCAATGATAAATGCACTAACGTATGAACATGTTGTGATTTCAAATGGTGAGATGATGACAACTTCAAATGACGTGGACAAAGATGGAGAAGTGCTTCAACATAGCTTATGACTTGGTTCTTCATCAATATTACAAGTTTGAATTTTTATTTTTGTAAAGAATGACATGTGGGTTAGTTTATGACAGAAAAGATTTTTCATAGATAATTAACAAACATTGCAAGATGGTAGTAAAGGATTCTTGTTGATGTGATCACAATGGGTGTGTCCTCGAACAAAAGATATTGGTAGGTGAATACCTTGTTTCAATGATCAAGATACCAAAATATGGAATAGATGTTGAAGTTATTACGAGATCAAATGAAGCAAATGAAGATGGAGGCCACCTCAAAAAAAATCGACAAATTAATTATTTCTTCAATGTAATGGGTTTGATATTATTTTTGTAAAAAGTGACTTATGTCACTTATTGTAACCAAAGGTTAGAAAGTTCACTTCTTTTGTGCATAAAAGTGTAAGGTACTAACTCATTAAAATTTAAGCACAAAAGATCTAGTTATTAACCTAGGATTGAAGTTGGTTATAAGGTAGTTATCCTACAAGCCTATAAATACAAGGCTTTTTGTTATTTATGGGGGGACTTTTGATGGAGGGGAAAACTCTGTTGGAATTCTAGGAGAAACTTGTAATGAAATTTTGATTTGCATTATGTATAGAAAGGATTTTGGACTTGTATATTTCCAAAAGGATAATGAAGAATATGTCTTAGTTCGTGTGTTCTAAATGTTTCATGTGTTATCATTGCTGATTTCTCATATGTCAAATTAGTAGTCTTTTTATGCATATGTGATTTATAAAATTGATGTGATGATGCACGAGCAACCTTTGGTATCTCAGTTTGAATGTGTTGAAGTATCTTATCTCTCTGTATGTTTAGATTTGTCATTCTTCTTTTTCATTGTCTCATGGCTAAGCATGTTACCTTATAAACTCCCCTTGTAAATTGTTGCTAATGTTGAGAAATCTCAGTTGATGGTCGTATGTCTATTGTTGGGGTTTCTACCTTTATTTCTTTTTAGTTTTATGTTTTCTCCTTTATGTACTTTTAGGTTAAAAGTACACAAAAATTCTAAATACCCCTATCATACGAGGGAGCTTCCCCTCTCAAACGCAGAGGAAGATTGTAGTTTCACTTCAATCTCTCCAACTATTGGAACGTTTTTCACTTCTTATAAAGCAAATAGGGTCAGTTTCAGATAAACGACCACAGTGACAAATCTGTTTACCAACACAATGCATCAAGATAGGTCCCTAAATTTCTTATTATCTCCATGTCATCAACAAAGATATAGACTAATATTGGATCCAACATAGTCTTGATTTCTTCCTTCTATTATTATTTTTATCTAAAGACCCTTCTTCCCTCTGGATCCCTCCTCTCTCTTTCAAACAAGACTGGCATATGACAAGTTATCAGACACTCAAAACTTGATAGCTCTGACTTGATCATCTTAGTGTACATCTTGTGTGTCATGAAAACTTATTCCATCATACTTTGTCTTGATTTTTTAGATCCATAATAAAATCATGTAGATGAGGAGGAAGGGGCCTAACCAAAGCAATCTCTAGCACATTAATCCTTTTGTTCAAGAATGACAGAGAGCAAACAAGTAATCTCTGCCACCTTATATGCTCCTACTGAAATCTTAAAATCTCCATATGCTCATCTCATGCTACATTTTCATGGTCAAGGATAGCATCAAATTTAGACTCTAATAAGACCCCTGTCATTTTAATGACAACCTTCTTTTCCATCCTTGTAGCATCAAATCTTAGTTGGTCAATCTCATTCCTCATTCTTCAAATGTCCAATCTAGCTTGAGCTACATCATTTCTCAATCCCATACCTCCTTAGAAGGATATTCCTGCAAAGCTGGAGGTTTATATATAGGTCCTAAATACAATTGATGTTCAATATGCTTTACTCTATCTCTCAATATTTGAAGCTCTTCATTAGTCTTGAGTGCCACCTTATGGGAAAACTTAGCCATATTCATTGTCATATCAATAGCCTCTTTGATAGAAGTGTTTTCCACTCTCTTAACAATCAAACTACCAAAGATTCTATCCATTTCTTGATTCAATGCATGCCTTTGTGTAACTGGATGTAGACACCAAATAGCAAGTTGATCCAAATGATCATCAAATATTGTTTCAAAAAGAAAAATTTTCCTTTTCTCCCAATCCATGCTTTCTAGATCAATATCATGTCTTCTTTCTCAAACTATCAAATGTAGTGGCAGAGGAGATGTCCCACCCCTCTAGAAGAAGTATACCACTTTTTTTATCTACCTATCTCTCCATCTCAGGGGTTATCATGACCAGTTATCCTTTTTCACTCTTCAAAAGCTCCTCTTTTACTCTAATCCTCTCCCTTTCCTCCAAGCAATCAAGTTGAATGCCCTCCCTTTGTTAGCATTGGATTATTTATTGTCATTGATGTCAACCTTTAGGTCTAGATTAAGTCTAAATTTTGCATGGTGAGCAAGAGTAGGAATATTGTGCACATGAAGGTTTCCCAATTTCATTAGATGTGATTGATATATCAGAAGATATTTTTTTGTGTTATCTTTGGGTCCAACGTGATCTGAAGCTCAAGGCCTTTGACCAGATATTGAGAATGTATAGAGTGCAGGTGAATTTTAGGTTTAACCTTGGACATGTATGTAGCATGTTGATATGTTAGAGGAAGAACAATGCAATATGGTTCACTTTTCATTCCTTGTCACCACTAGAATGTTTAGTAGAGACCTATTTTAGACCCCTATCTCAATCGACATTAAGGATTATAATTTTCAGAGAGTATATATAGGAGTTTGATTTGATGATTTCATATATGGCTTTTTGTGTTCAAGATATGTGAGATTGAAGGAATCCAGTAATTATGTGAGACATTTACCGAAAGGAGTTCCAACGGTGTAGACTGTGTTTTTCTTGTGGTTGATTTTCTTTGTATTTCTTTCTCCTTCGACAGTGAGCCTTTCAGGGTAGTGATCCCCTCGCCAATGAGCCAAACCGATAGTGAGTTACCCTTTGTAAAAATTACCTTAACCAGGGTCACCTTAAATACTGTTTATGTATTGAGAATTAGCATTCTCCGTGGTTTTTCCCTTATTGGGTTTTCCACATAAATTCTAGTGTCTCTTGTGTCTAATCTAATTTTTGTATGTGTTTCCTAATTTTGTTATTTTTGCTCAATATTCCAGATCTATGCACACATTCTCTGTGGTTTTTCCCTTATTGGGTTTTCCACATAAATACTGGTGTCTCTGGTGTCTAATCTAATTTTGGTATGTGTTTCCTAATTTTGTTATTTCTGCTCAATATTCCAGATCTATGCACTAAAGTTAAAATAAAAAATTTTACTATCAACTGATTCACCTCTCCCCCCCCACTCTCAGTTGCTCAGATATTCATATTCACAAATTGGTATCAGAGCCTTGGTTTCTTGATATAGAGGTTAACAACTTGAGGTAAATCCTTATCCAAAGGCACACAAGTTATCCATTCCTATCTTTGAAGGATCTGATTACAGTTTCTAGAAAGTAAATATGAGAGGTTACTTGGTTTTTCTGGGTTACAATACTTGAAAGGCTATGGAAACTAAGTATGTTCCTCCAGGGAATGGACTCAATACTCCAAATGAGATTCAATCTTATCAAGAAAATGAAAAAGTAAGGTATGTTATTTTCAGTGCATTATCAAAAACTAGATTGACTAACGTTATCACTTTGAATACTGCTTATGAAGTCTAGCAAAAGTTAAAAGACATCTATGAAGGAAATAAGTGAGTCAAGCTAACAAAGAGATTCACTGTTAAAAGAAGATATGGAAACCTGAGGACGGATGAAGGAGATGACATTGTGATCCATTTTAAGAAAGTTGATACAATAATAAATGAGATTAGAGAGCTTGGAGGCACTTTAAGTGATGAAGATGTGATTAACAAAGTCCTAATGACATTACTAGTGAGCTGCAGTGACAAGATCTCTACAATTAAGAAACTTATGATCCAAAGAAGTTCACCAGAGAGAAATTGTTTGTACCCTAACTACATTTGAAGTAAGAAAAAATGGAATGGATAGAGACAAGTGGGAAACCACATTCAAGACATCTGAAGACAGTTCGAATGATGAAGAAATCATGGATTAGATAGAAGCAAACTGTAGACACATAAATCTATCCACTTAATTAAATGAATATTTAGTATTTATCTGGTTATTTAACCATCAATCAATAATTAATTCATCTTAACCCTCTTCTCCTATTAATTAAATAAATTATTCAATTTATTTGATTTAATTCACTTAACCAAATTCAGACCATTAATTAAATAAATAAGTCATATTTGTTTAATTAAATCTTCTCTCACATTTAAATAAATTAATATTTATTTAAATCCCCCAAAATCCCATCTCTCACATTTAAATAAATTAACATTTATTTAAATCACCTTTATCCTCCACCCAGTTGCATTTTCCTACAAATGCAAGTTGCACAACTATTTTAAATAAATAAATATTTATTTAAAATCCTATTTATCCTCACCCACTTGAAACCTTTAATGGTTTCCCTTAAAGTCTTCAAACTTAATGGCTTCCTTCTAGAGTCTTCTCAAGCCTTTAATGGTTTCCCTTAAAGTCTTCAAACTTAATGGCTTCCTTCTAGAGTCTTCTCAAGCCTTTAATGGTTTCCTTCAAAGTCTTCAAGCATTTAATGCTTTATCTTCATTTTTCTCATGTAAATAAATTAAGATTTATTTAAATAAAATCCAAAATTCACATTCACATTTAAATAAATTAATATTTATTTAAATATCTATCCAAATGTAAATTACACCATTTAATTGAAATAAATGATTTTATTTTAATTGAAAATCCCAAAATTCCTCCCACTTGCATTCTCCTACAAAATCCACTTGCATGCCTAAATCCCTTCTAGATTCTTCTAACTCCTTCTAATTAGCCCAATCTTATCCTAATCATTGTCACATTCCTAAATAAAAGGAAGTCACTTCTCAAAAACCTCCAAAGTCTTCAATAGCCATTAAAGGCTTTATGTCTTCAAATGGTTAACCTCTAAAGTCTTCCAAACCATTAAAGGCTCTTACATAACCATTTATGGTTAACTCACTTTTTACCTTTGGTTAGAGACTTTCCTCTAACTAAACCATCCTTTTGACTCATGGGTCTCTTCAAAGAATTTATTTCTTTGACTAAGGTAGCCATTTAACCCTTGCACATTCATTTATCCCTTGGATAAAAGGAATATCCATTAACCTAACCCTAACCCAACCCCCTAGGTTAACCATCATATCCCCTCAAGAATTTAATGCTCCTTATCTCTCCTCACAAGTCTCCTCATGGTGACACTTTTCAACATGGGATCGGGTTGAAATTCTCACATGGATTGAATATCTTTCAATCTTAACCCTTGTTAAGGTTGCTCAATTTTATCCTTTCATTTCCCCATTTCTTCTATAAATAGAACCCTTATCCTCAAGCAAAGGAAGGAAGCATTAGAGTATTGTTGCTATACTGGTATTAGCATAGAGATTTTTCATAGCATCACTATCTACACTTGCATAGCATTTGTTTATCACATCCAACCATCTTGAATCTCCATATGGCATCCATGGCTAGTGCTAAAAGCTGAGAGCTACACTGATTTGGGACTTGGAGAGGGGAAAAACAAGGGAGAAGCATCAAAAGGCATCATGGAAGCATCTTAGGGAGGCTCTTCTCCTTTCCTTCATTTTGTTAAACTTCTTTCATGCTTTTTGAAATCTCTTTTGATATGTTTGGAATGGTTTTTAGTTCTTTGTTTTGGTTTTATGGTTGAAACTAACTTATTAACATTGAACTTTGTTGTTGCCTTGTCTCCATTTCCATAACATCACAAACTATGTAAGGAAGTTGAAGAAAGGTACCGACAAATACAAAGGTAGGTTACTCTTTAAATGTTTTAGATGTGGTAAGATTGGTCATATTGCAACTAGATGTCCAGAAAAGGGAAATAAACAAAAATTTGAGGAAAACAAAGGAAAGTTCAATAAGGTGGTGTAGACGTATGAAAATGACTATATTCCTAAATGAATATTTTATGTTCATTTCTCTATTTAATTAAATCTAATTTAATTAAATTATCCACATTCTTCTATTTAATTAAGTAAATTACTCAATTTATTTAATTAAATTTAATTAACCCCTTTTAGGTCATTTAATTGAATAAATCATTTTATTTAATTAAATCTATTCTTCTAAACCTTTTAATTAAATTTACATTTAATAAAATAGGGAATCCGAATTAAATAAATCTAATTTATTTAAGAACCTCCACTTGCAACCAAATTAAAATAAAACAATTTATTTTAATTAAACCTATTATCCCTCACCCACTTGCATTTACCTACATCTCCCACTTGCATCCTAAACCCTCTTCTAGATTCTTCTAATCACTTCTAAATTAGCCTAACCCATCTCCTAAATATTGTCACATCCCTAAGCAAGAGGAAGTCACTTCTCAAATCCTCAAAGTCTTTGATAGCCATTAAAGGCTTCAAGTCTCCAACAACTTTCTCTTCCAAACCATTAATGGTTAACTCAACCCTCCAGCATGATTAAAGACTTTCTCTAAACTCAACCTCCATGTAACCCAAGGTTCTCATCAAGCATTTATTGCTTTGACCATGGTTATCCCTTAAACTTTGCACAAGAGTTTATCCTTTGGGTAAAACCTTTATCCATTGGATAACCCTAACCTAACCTTAACCTAACCTCAACCCTTACCTCTTAAGGTAACCATGAGGTCTTTTGAAGAATTTAATGCTTCCTACCTTTCTTCTCAACCCAACCTTATGTTGACAATAGTCACCATTTCATTGGTGCAAATTGCAAACATGGATTCCCAACTTTCAAACTTGACCCTTGATTAAATCTTTCAATCTTGGCCATCCATTGCCCTATTTTTCCTATAAATAGAGCTCTCATTCCTCCATTTTCAGATATCCAAGTCTTTAACATCATACTTATACTCAAATCCATCCAAGCTTTAATATCTCATTTATGCTCATCATTTAGCCTCTCTTTTAAATAGGAATTAATCTAGATATGCATGTTTAGAGTATTTTCCTTATCATTTAGCTTAATCATAGACTAGTATATCATGCTTGGATAGTCTTACTACTAATCTTGTCATCTTATAATCTAGTTTATTGCATTTGTAAGATCATGCATAGCTTAGGATGCATTTCATAATAAAATCAAATCAAAGCATCCCTCGTTCTTACATTTGTCATCCCTAAAACACTTTGCTCAGTGATCTGCAAGCAAAGACATTGGTTTGAGGGACCTTGTGAGATAGAGAACCATGGAACCAACCTTGGGAAGCTGAGTCATCCTTCGTGACTCCATAGCTTGCACCAAGAAGTCCTATGGGTGTGTGAGCAAGGCTCCTTAGGCTTCATTTTTCGCATTTTAAGTTCTATTGACCCGCTTTTCCCGCACATATTTCTAGTGCCCATCATGGTGCACAACCCCATATATCAAATTAGTTTTTTAATTTAACCACTTTTGCAGGTCCGCGGGAAACAAGAATCAGCGCATGGGAAACATTCCCTAGTGCATCTGGTTAGCAGTCTAGCACATCCCACTTACTGTTTAGCACGTTGGATCTATTTGATAGCGCGTATAGTCTTTACTATAATGCATTATCCCACCAACATTTTCCTGTAGGTCCTGGCGTGGGAGAAAAATAGAGTAGCGCATCCGAAAACCATCTTAGCGCATCTTAAAAATAGCCCAGCGCATCGCTGTCATCTTGTAGCGCATCACTGTTATATTGTAGCACATACAGTTTGTTCAGTAGTGCATCACAAACAGAGGCAAAAACTAAAATTTGTAACCGAGGGTAAAATTAGACTTGTTGAAGTCCACGAGTTATCTAACCTTTTTGTTTGTTATTTTGCAGGGTTCTAATGATTTTATTGCAGATAGGAGCTCAATTTTAGGACCATTAAGATAGTTAGAGTTTTTACTAACTTAGTTAAGTTAGTTTAAAATTTGAACTTCTTTTAATTTTCTTAAAATTGAACTCATATTTCATTTGGGTACCTAAAAGGAACCACAATCAAAAATCTTTTTTGCTTTCGTACGAGAAAAACTTTCCTTTTTGGGCTCTAAAAAGAACAAAAACAACCTTTCTTTTTTTGCAAAAATAGCTTTAAAAAGAACCTCACCATCCTTTGGTGTATAAAAGGATCCATTTTAATTTTTTGCAAGGAAAAAGAACCACACTTAAAAATTTTTGTTTACAATCAAAGAGGGAAGTTCTTCCTCTTTTTTTGATTTTTTTTTTGTTGACCCAATCAAAGTTTTGCTTTGTTTACCAGGTTCTTTTCTAGATTAGATAATCACTGCTTTGAAGAAGTAAAAAGAACACCATGTTTTTGTGGAGTGACATCTCCATATAGATTTTAGAAAATCACTGAATTGAAAGGATAAAAAGAACAACTTGATTGCCTTGTCTCGAAATTAGAAGGTATATGCTCTCCCCTTAATTGGGTGATCAAAAAGTTAGACTACTCTTACACTTTTAGTCATTTAAAACATTTACATCCTTTAGCAGGCCTGCCTTCCTGAGGGGTTGAAAACTCTTAAAGCCATTTGTGGTCGATGTGAAGGAAATGACCTAAGTGGGAAACGAATTTGATGCCAAGTGTCCCAACCCACTATAATCAAAAGTGGAAAGTGATGAAAGTCCTTTTCAATGGTTGCGCGCAGTGATTAGCCTTCCCTCTATATCCTTGAGATACGTAAAGTCTTTGTTCTCCTGAGGGAGTTTATCACTGATGGCGGAACAGGAAGCTTGATTATGAACCTTAGAAATAGAAACCTTGAGCTGACTCAGTGACCAAATATTTGTAATATCATAGTGCAAGGGTGGGAAAGAATCCACCCCCAAGATTACTCACCATATATCTCCCAAGATAACTACTCAATTGTGAAGCAATTCACTTTGAGTTAATTTCTGGCAAAAGGCAAAAAAACGGGCACCCTCCAGGGGGTGACACAGCTGTTTGAGCTGATGGAGTATCGAGACTAGTGGGCTATGATATTACTTATGACCATTGAATAAAGAGTCTTCTTGAAGTGTATTATTTGTATCCAAACTTGTTAAAACATTGGGGATTTGAACACATCCTCATAGAACATACACTTATTGTTAGATTAAGCAGAATGGTTGTCTCTTTGGTGTCGTGCTTTCATTTGTTACTTCGAAAAATCATCTGTCAACACTAAAAAATTCAAAACAAAGATCCAAAAATCAAAGAAAACAACCAAATCAATACATCAAGGCAGTCTAACGTGTAAGAACAACCTCTTAGCGCATGTGAACTATCTTCTAGCGCATTGAAACTGAAATGTAGCACATCAAGTCTTAATAGTAATGCTTTACCAAGAATCCAAAGCCCACAGTCATAACTTAGCGCATTTTAAGAGCAGTCTAGCACGTGGAAGCATCAGCTTAGCACGTAGGAGTCAGAAACTAGCACATAGAGTTCATCAGTTAGCACTTAGCAAGCCCATACTAGTGCATGAATTTTTGAGTAAAACAGAAAGCAAAAATAAACAGTCTAAACTAGTTAGCACGTAACCAAAGGCAACCTAGCGCGTGTGGTCTTTTCCTTAGTGCATTGAAAACTTTCTGTAGCGCATCCCATCTTTGCTTTAGCGCGTGATCAAGAAATTCTAAAGAAAAGGGTTCGGCTAGCATTTCCACATAAAAAGGTTCAGGTATAATTTCAGATCGACGTGCATGACGTTAACCATTTTTCATATTAGATTTGGTATTTTAGTACAGTGCCTGGCTTACTTGGAGAACATTCAATAAATGTACATAAATAGCCTTAACATTATGTATTGGATTAAGTCAAGCGATACTAAATGTTGTATGTGTTCAAGTTTAATATAAAAATGAATAAAAATGTGTGGATCAGATTAAATCCACTGTCTATTAAAATATGGAAAACAATAGTAAATCAAAATAGTTATTTATGAAGGCTTTGGGTCTCTTTTAGAAGTCCATTTTCATTCTCATTTCACGCCATGACTTTGATATAGGAAACCTCTTGATCTTTGCTTTTATTAGGTTTTTTTATTTTAAAATGGTAATAGTAGTTTCATTTCATGTTGATAGTTTTTCAACTTTGGACAATGGTTCGATTGAGCAAGTGTTCTTGAAAGTTTCACAATGCAAGTAATTTGATCTTTTTAGCATATAGCATATTATATTCTTGAGTTTGATAATGCTTGTAAATGGCTAGGGTATTTTATTCTTAAGAATATTTTGTTGGGAGAACTCTGCTAGAAAATATGCTTAGAGAATGGGTTAATAATTATTCGGCTCTACATAGGATTTGGGTTAATGTAGTCCAAAATCTTATTAAAGGTTTTTCCTTTTCTATTTTGTTAAGGTTAGTCATGTAGTGGCTATCTTTAAGTATGACTCAGGGTATGTTTTTGCGCCTCCCTTGGTTTTTCCACTTTGGACATCCAACTTTGTTTTATCCTAGATGAAAAGATGCTTTGTATACCTATTTGGCTTAAATTTCTAGGCCTACATTTACCTTGTTGAAATTCTAGCCATTATTGCTACCTCACTTTGCAAGGTCATTTTCATGGAGCTTAATAAATTTTATTTGACTCACACACAAAAGTGTGTGTGTAGAGGTTGATATTTCTAAGAATCTAAAAGAGTTTGTGAATATATAGATTGCCAATTTGCATCACACCTAGTGTGTTTTTAGCTTAGCTTGCTAAATATTTGCCTTGGGTGTTAGTCATTTAATCATAAGATTAAGGATTGTCCTATACAGAGTGGACAAGGATGTCTCCAAATCCTCTATAGCAGGAGAAAGATGTAGGTTCTTCTATTAGTAAGGTTTCTTAGCCCACTTTTTTTAGAATTTTATAGTTGAGATTTTTTTTATCTTCACATCTAGAGAATAATATTAATTTTCTCCTCATGTGCACCTACATTGTTCTTATAGTCCATTAGGGCTGGGGGGGAAATATTTTTGCAGGAAAAAGAAAGATGTTAATTCTCAACATCCAATTTAAGATTTTCTTGAGTATGTTAATTTATAGAATCACTATTCTTCCCTTAGAGAGTTTGATAGAGACGACATTCCTTTTGATTCTTATCAATGAATTTTATTTTCTATAATGTCAGAGGTTTTATTGACCTCTCTAGGAAGTATGCTATGAGAGATTCTCATAAACAAATAGACTTGGATATCCTCTATTCATTGAAGGTTGAAATTATTGATTTCTTATTTTTTGTAGCTTCTTGTGGTATTTAGCCAACTAATCTATTTTTCCTATTAATCATGATAGGCCAAAGACATGTTCTCATCTTTCTCTCTCCGGTGGCTTTAGCATGTGGTTGATCATGATAGTGTTCCCACCAATTAAGTGATTTGGAACCTCTTAAATATTCAAAAATCACACTTTTAGTATGCTTAATATGCATGCTTCCACTAATATTTTTAATAGATTTCTTTTGTGATGATAGATAATTGATATAAGGACTACCATAAAGTGGGTTATGCATAAGAGTTCTAATATGATTAAGAGGCATATGATAAAGATGGGACTTTGCTCTTTGCATGGGACAACTAATGAACAAGGGGTGTGGTATTACATGCAAAATAAATTGGCCCTTTATGGTACCAACATAGGTCATCACTATAATCATATGCATTGGTTTACATAGAATAATTTAGGATAGACCAGAAAAAGTATTTAAATGCCTTGATTGTGTTATGATCTTTGTTCATTTGTTGTGTTCTTTTGCAAACTATTTTTCTCTTCCAATCAAGCCCTTTTAAATTTAAATTTATTCTTTGTATTGACATATTGATTTGGTGATAATATAAAAAATAAATTAGATGAGATTTCATAAACTTGAAGAGACCAATGGGTACATGATGGTTAATAGACAAATAAAAAGTTTTAAAACATGATATTTATTTGATTATTTTGCTAATGGTGAGTATAATTTTACTAATCAACAAATACCATAGGTGACTTATCTTGAAAATAATCTTTTATTTATTTCTTGTTACTACTCAATACCAAAGTTAAAAATATAAATGTAAACCTCTTGGAGTATAATCAACAAATACTTCTTGAAGTTGAATAATGTGTAGACACCCAAAATTGTCATGTCTAATTAAATAAATATTTTATTTATTTAATTATCTAAGCCTAATTCTTCTATTAATTAAATAAATCTTTATTTATTTAATTAATTCATTTATCCTCTTCGAGCTTTATTTCTCATTTAAATAAATACATTTATTTATTTAAATTATCCTTTTCCTAAATTAAATAAATATTTTTATTTATTTAATTATCCTACTTCTTCTATTTATTAAATAAATCTTTATTTATTTAATTAATTCATTAGCCTTTTCTACACATGACACATGTCATTCATCTCTTAATTCATACACTACCTACCTATTTCATTATTTTACTATTTCCTTTACCTACCCTCTAATCCTAGCCAACCTCCTTTTTACACCTCTCAATCTTATCCCTCCATTTCATATTGTGTCTTCTATATAAGGAGATGCTTCCTTCATTATCAAACCCTAATGACTACCCTAACAACTTGATCAATTGGCTACACTACGATCCTACTTACAACCACATTCCGTTCTTTGTTGAGCTCTTGTGCACATGAAATCTGAGAGCAAATATATCAAGCAAGATCAATGGAGATAGGAAGAATGGAGATCAAAACCCTACTGGACATGTGATGGTATAATCTTTGTAATTTTGTTTTATTTGCATTGTCTTAGGTAATCTTCATATGTTATGGTGGATCTTTGTTGATTGTTAGGCTAGGGTTTTGTGGTTGGATTCATTTAGCCTTTCAATATTGTTATTATTGTTATCCATTTTCACCATATACATAATGCATAATCTTCCTCAAGTATTTTGAATAAAAATCATTCTAATGTAACCTATAAACTCAATAAAAATATATTGTATCTTTATAAATATGATTTGAAATAGCCTAAAGACATCTTGTAGCACAATTACAAGTCTAATGTTCATTTAATATGTTGAAAAATTTCTAAATCATCCATTGAGAAGAACTTGAGAAGCAAGATAGTAAGGATTAAGACCATAAAAATGTATCCAAATTAGTAACAAAACTAGGAAATGAATCCTTGTATTTTTGGTAATATAGGATTGCTTATGATCCTAGATGTTTTTGAATCAAACATACTAGATAATAAGTTTGTGAGCATAGATCAAAAAATGTAGTTGAGTGGCCAAACCACCCTTTAGAATGTAAGCAATATTTAGCATACTTGAAAGTAAACATTATTTAGCATACTCCAATATTGTTATAGGTATTGATGCTAAAATTTTTAGTTATTTTCCTACAAATTCTTTTTGAATGCCTTCATGTTGTGTAAGGAGACCTAAGCATAAATATGTATTTTGTATTTTGAGTAATTAAGGGCCAATCACCTCAATGACTATCAATGGTCTTTCTTCTTTTGGATTAGGCTTCAACACATTTACAAATTCATCATTTTATCCATCTATATGCTTGCCTTTGTTACCAGTCTCTAGCTACACAATAAGCCCTATCAAATATTGCATTATCCATTTTCAATCCATTGGGCAAACTAAGCTTTGATTAACTCATTTTAAAAGAGGTTGTAGACCAATGGTTATCATGAATAGGCCTTAGGATTAGATGGTCAACATTTTTAGATACTAAACTAATGAGTAATAAACTATCATGTCACCCCAAATTCAAAAATCATTTTTTCCCTTTGAAAAATCATCAAGGGAATTAACACTAGGCTTACCACTATTTCCAACTTGCAACCACATTGCATCATGCTTGTCAAAATAAACCTAACAACCCATCTAACTAAATACGCAATGGTCTCAAGAACAAATCAATGGCATAGTAGAGATATAAATAGAAAAAGGGAGGCTAGATGGTTCCACCACTACTACATAAAAAATACATGGTACCATAATATTCAACCCACAAATGCCTAACTCATTTGGTTCATCCATATCACTATGTTTTTATTGATAAGAAAACACCACATGCATGCCACATAAGTCAAGAACTCATTAAAATTAATATATGAGAAAATATTCATTGTGTAAGAATTGGCTATGAAGGTAGCAACCAAAAATCTAGAGACCTAATGGAAAGCACAAGAACAAGAGAGAAATAATATGAAAATAATATATATTGTATTCCTATCAATAATGCAAATAAAATCAATCAACTAGATTGAATTACAATGGATGAAAGTACATAAGAGACCCCTTGGTTAAATAGGCCAAGGTGAGACATAGGAGTGCATAAGATTATGACAAGTGTCATCATCTAATGACATGAGAACAAAAAAGGGTGAGATATCATCCCACCTAAAGTGGAAAACTGATAGTGTGATATGTTCACTAAAGGTGGATCACCCACCAAAGGTGAAAAAGTAATCACATGATAAAACCACTAAAGATGGATAGGTGATAAAATGATAAGACCACTAATGGTGGAGAGACCATATAAAGTGGAATGTGATAACATGATACACCACCTAAAGTGGAAATGCTCCAAAAAGCTCCTATGTGGTCCCTAAGTAAGCTTAAGTGACGTCTAATTAAGACCTAGGTGAAGACTAACCAAAATACAACACTTTAATCACACCAACACATTGAAGTTAAGTTCCACACACCTTGTAAAACATTCAACATTTAGTACCTTGCTAAACCCATGAAGCTCCTAACCTCTGTCACACTGGTTGGCACTGGCCAATCCATGATAGCTCTGATCTTTGATGGGTCAATTGAGATCCCATCATCGGATATAACATGCCCAAGGTACTTGACCTCAGATCTAAAGAAAGCACACTTCGACAAACTACCGAGCAACTGGTTGTTTCTCAAACAATGCGAAACCTGCCTCAAATGCTCTTCATACTCCTCCTCGTTCCGAGAATATATCAATATGTCATCGAGGAACACAATCACAAATCAGTCGAGGAAGGTACGGAATACTCCATTCATGAGACTCATAAATATAGCTAGAGCATTCATAAGACCAAATGGGACCACAATGAACTCATAGTGGCCATACTTGGTGCGAAATGCGGTCTTGTGGATATCACTTTCCAAAATCCTCAATTGATGATACCCTAACTTCAGATCTATTTTGGAGAACACTTTAGCACCCTGAAGCTGGTCAAACAAATCAGCGATCCTGGGCAAGGGATAACGGTTCTTGATGGTTACTTTGTTCAGTTGCCTATAATCCATGCATAACCGAAGGGACCCATCCTTCTTCTTCACGAAGATGACTGGTGCACCCCAAGGAGAGATGCTAGGATGAATGTGGCCCTTCTCTAAAAGTTCCTCTAGTTGCATCTCGAGCTCATTAAGCTCATGTGTGGTCATCCTATAAGGTGCTCTCGAAACTGGCTCAGCTCCCGGTACCAAATCTATATGGAAGTCAATCTCCCTGCTAGGTGGCATACCAAGTAGCTCGGCTGGAAACACATCTGCAAAAGCTTCAAGGATGGGATGATCATCTATGGAAGGCTCCTTCTCATTCTTCCTCTCTATCACTGATGGTGATAGAAAACAGCTAGCATCCCTTTCGCATGCTCCTCTTAAGCTGCATAGCAGAAATCATATGAAGAGACATGGGTCCCTGAATCCCGGTGATTACTATAGGAGCACCATGATCATCCTAACACTTGATCTTTTTCAAGCGACAATCTATCCTGGCTCTGTGTGTGTAAAGCCAATCCATGCCAAGTACGATGCCATAAGATCCAAGTGGCGTAACTCTAAGATCTACTAAGGTGGTGGTAGTGCTAATCTGGAGTGGACATCCCCTAACCTTTGAATCCATTGACACTCTAGCCCCTAATGCTAACTCCACTTCCCAGCTAATACCTTGCCTAATTGCTACTAGCCCGCAATGTTCCACAACCAATGTAGATATAAAGGAGTCAGTTGCTCTTGAGTCAAATAAAATAGAAATACTACTACCTCTGATCATACCTGCAGCCTCAATGACTGTAGCCTGATGCTCTACCTGGCGGTTGTCAACTGCTGCGAAGACCCTATGGGTCTTGCCCATATCTCTAATTGTAGGCTCTGATGCTGCCATCCTCTGATTACCTGCCCCCTGACTCTGCGAACACTCTCTCACCATGTGCCCCATGGCTCCACATGTGAAACAAGCACCGCGTGCCTGAAACGGTGCACCCTGAGGTCTAGAGTAAGGCTGCCCACTTGTCTTGCTCGATCTGTTATACCCACCTCTGGAGGACTGTTGAGTCTGTGCCGGAGGTGTGTATGTACCCTATGCTCTCTGGTCGCGTCTAGGACCTTGTGATTGCCACTACTTGGGCTTGGAGCCCTGCTGTCCCTGAGGGGGCCTATGTCTCTGACTCTGCTATGATTGCTATGGAGGAAGGGGTTTATAGGACCCTGATGCATTTCTGTGGTTGCCTTTCCAATGGGGTTTCTGAAACTCGAAAGACTGGGGTGCCGGGTTTCGGTTCTAGAACTGATCCCTCGTGTCCTGTGGCCTGACCTGAATCTCCTTGGCTATCAAGGCCTTCTCCACGGCAACCCAAAGGCTCCCTGGAGTGGCCATCCTCACTGGTCCTGCTATCCTGGCATTAAGCCCTCTAATAAATTGGTTGACGAGAAGCTTCTAGTCCTTTAGGTAGCCTACATAGGGTAGGAGCTCGATAAACTTGCTCTCGTACTGGGTCACTGAGAGACCCTTCTGCTGGAGGTCGTGGAACTCATCAATCCTACGCTGCCTAAAGTGCTCTGATAGGTACCTCTCCTTGAACCTCTTTGTGAAAATCTCCCATGTGAGGGTGTCTGTAGTTAGGCCACACTTGTATTCCTCCTATCTCCACCATGTGGAGGCTATTCCTCTCAAAAGGTGGACTGTGACTCGTGCCTTTAGATTGCTTTCATAAGAATGCAATGCGAAGCACCGATCTAGGCTCAAAAGCCATGCCTCAGCTTCTACCCCATCGGTAGATCCCCCAAAAGATGGTGGTTGAAGGTGCAAAACCTCTCTAATCAGATCTCCTGGTTCTCAACATGCTCTCTCAAAGTACACAGGTGCTACTACTGGAGGTGGTCCAAGTAGATGAACAGACTCAGGCTCATGCTCAGCCTAGCCCTCTATGGGGTTAGGAGGTGGACTCCTACTCCATTCCCTATCTGCTGATCTATGGCTCCCTGAGTTCTAATTATCCGCATGACGGTCAACTGCTGGAAGCCTATCCTGCACTATCCCAATCAGGTTCTAAAGTGCTAATAGGATGTCTCGATTTGGGTCAATCAGTGGTTCGAGAGGGGCCTCTGGGTTCCCTTCAGGAACCGGTTCCTCCCTATCAACCTCCTCGCATGCCATATGGGTACGCTTAGGACGCCTTCCGTGCTTGTGAGCTTGTCGCATAGTCGGGGGCATCCTGAAGAGAAAATAAAATGAAAATAAAATAAATAAATAATTTTTGGAAAAAGATTTAATTTAATTAAATAATTAAAGTGAAACGTAATGGAGAAAGGTTCCTAGTGTTGGAAACCTTGCTCTGATACCAAAGTGTCGTGCCCAAACTTTTGGGCAAAAATGGAACAATGAAATTTTTTTTGAACAACCTAAACTCATAACATAGTCTACATTAAAATGAAATTTGTAGAGTTTGTCTAAGCTAAGATGTAACTAGATTTGTTTCCTAAGGTTGGATTAATTAACTATGGCAAAAGAGCATCATTAATTAATGAAGATTAATTATCCCCAAGAGGGTTACCACATTTAATTAGTTAATTTGAATATCTTAAAATAAGTTGTTGTTAAATAAAGTCGTGGGATAGTTAAATACCTAAATTGCATTAAAATCAATCCCGACCAAACAACGACATTGCTATCTTAAATTTAAAATTAGTTGATAGAATGCACACGATTTTCCTTATTTAAAAACTAACCGTTAAAGGTTCAAATTTCACAACGTCATTGGTCAATAAATCCAATTTTATGCTATAGTTAATTTTAATATTTCCCTAACCCTTTAACTTTGACGATATAATTCATCTGGCCAACGTTGGTCTCAAGAGCTATAATTCATAAAAATAATTAACAATATTCAATTAAAAATTTATTTATTTATTGATTGATTTTATGTTCAAAATAAAAAAATAACTTAACGTTCATAATTAATCGAAGATATCAATTAACTAAAAGGTTTCCCTAGTTAAATAATTTAGATCAATTCAGTGTATAATGTATCCAATCCACATTAATCTCCAATTTTAAATTTTAAACACAGACTATATTAAAATTTAATTCTCTAAATAAAAGGACCAACTACGTCCATATAATAATTTGACTATTAAATAACCTTAACTAATAATTATAATTCAAAAATTAAATCCAAATCCCCCCCCCCCAAATTTACATGCAAACCCTAAAATAAAAATGAACATAATAACTTAGGAACTATAATTGCCTTTATTATTAAAATGCTGATCCTAATATGAAAAATAAACATATTAAATTAAAGACTAAAAAGCCCTTATAATTAAAATGCTAACCCTAACCCGAAATTGGGTTAGGGTTGCATTTTCCCCCTTTTTATTAAAACTCTATTTCAACTTTTTATTTACCTATACCCTAACCCGAAATGGGTTAGGGTTTACTATATTGTTCTCGCCCTTTTTTTTTTTGTTGGTTTGTTTTGTGTTATGAAGGGCATGGAGGCAGCCATGAATGGTAGAGGCCGAAGGTGGGAAGGAGGGGGTCACGGCAGAGAAGGTGGCGTGGGCACCCCCAGACACCATTGTGCCTGCACATAGTGGCGGTAGCGCCACTCACTATGTGCACACATAGTGGCGGATGGTGTCGCCACTGCCCTCTGTGTATACACATAGTGGCGGGGTGCCGCCCACTATGTGTTACACAGTGGTGGCCGCTGGCCGCTCACACAGTGTGGCGGGCGCCACTCACTGTGTGTTGCACAATGGCGGCCGCGTCCGTTTCACAGTGTAACACACAGTGCGGCACCCTCTCCACCGCTCCACTGTGTGTAAACCCAGTGGCTCGGTCATGAGCTGTCCACTGTGTTTGCACATAGTGGTTCGCCCTTGAGGGGAAAAGGGTATTATATTTTTTATTTTTTTAATAAAATATATCATTTCTTTATTTTTTGAAATAAAATCATTTTATTAAATGCGAAAATATATACATATATGTATATATACATATGTATATATATATGTATATATATATATACATATGTATATATATACATATATATATACATATGTATATATATATACATATATATATACATATGTATATATATATATATGTATATATATATGTATATATATATATACATATGTATATATATATATATTTTATATATATACATATGTATATATATATATATTTTATATATATACATATGTATATATATATGTATATACATATATACATATACATATATATGTATATATAGATATGTATATGTATATATGTATATACATATATATACATATATACATATACATATATATACATATACATATACATATACATATACATATATATATATGTATATGTATATATATATATATATATATATATATATATATATATATATATATATATATATATATATATATATATATATATATATATATATATATATATATATTTAAGCTTATATATATAAAGGTGTATTTTCCTGCACTCATATGACTCAAGTTAATGCATAGGCTGATAATATGATTAATAAATTATTAGGCGTATGTGTGTGTGCATATATATATATATATATATATATATATATATATCTGTGTTTGTGTGTGCTTCAAGGTCTATTTTCTCTACTAGGAGATGCAGGAGTCATATTAACATATGACTGTCTATAGGCAAATACATGACAACACTCACATAATTTTCCCTTATCTATTTGTTTAATGTGCATCAGAAAATAAATTTCACTATTGTTTACCAGATCAAAATGAAAGTATTTCTAGCTCATAGTATTTCAAGTAACTTTAGAGTTGGAATCTTTTTTTTTTTTAATTCATTTCTTTCAACATTTTTATGATTAAAATGATAGATTATAAATAATTTATAGCAGCATTTTAAAAGGTGTAGAAATAACTTAAAAATCATTTAAAAATGCAACTACTATTCTCAAACCCAATAACTAGGGCTAAATGTCACTTCTAGCTTGCAACACTTAGATTTTCTTTTAAGCAGATTTACGTATCTTTCAATATTTACTGCATTATTTAAGAGGGAAAAATAACAAAATTCAATACAATGACAACAACATTAACATAGTTTCATAAAGCCATTTTTTTTTTTCTAGTTACAAAGCTCAAGAGATAAAATGTGTTTCTTTCACTTTCCAGAATAAAGTAATAGATTTTACATCATGCTATAGAAGCTCAACCCTAAACATATGTATATTTTCTTTTGAAATAACAACTTTACAATGAATACTTTTCTTTTTCAAAATACAATAAATACAATAAGTAGCTTTTCATTTACATGCTACAACTAAAATATAATATCCCATTTCCTTAATCCCTTTTCTGCAACTCAAGTAAACCAGCAACTCCTAGCTTTTTCTCCCAAGTGACCTGCATTTAAAATCTAGGGCTATGACCATGGGGTGCTCACCTCCTAGCCTAGGCTTACTAGAAGCCACCCCCAAGCTTGGAGAACCAAGTCCTAGATTGGGTTACAATCAAACAAACACACAACAAGCATGGGGAAAACAAAACACCACAAAACACATGCCCTTCCCAAGCTAAAAACTTCATCACATAATGTGATGATTTACTAGGGTGGAAGTGGACCAAGTACCCTAGAGGAGATTCTGCTAGATAGAACTTACAACCAACTCATGGCATCCAAGAATCACAACTAAAACTCATTCTTAAACCCTACATCCTTATGACCCCTAAACTGGCAAACATGCCATTTTTGCTCCCCTTATGACCCCCAAGAGAAATAACACATAATGCAGAAAGGGTCACATGGACAAACCCTTGAGATCACTCTCATGAAGAGAGCTTCTCAATTCTAGAGCTGTCAAACTCCTTCCACCCCCAAGACCAATCTGCCCTCCCAAGGGAAAGATGGTCTAGGATACTCCCAAAACACAACAATGCATAAACAGAAATTAAACAAGAAATCACAAAAAGCTTTCACAAATACAACACACATAAAATACAACATTTTTCATTCAAGCATTTTACAACAGATTACAAATAATAAGGAAACACCAACCTGAATCTGCCAAGGTGTGCTAGGGGAAAACTTGATGAAGAGCAGCCCAATCCACAAGACCTTTCTGCAACACTTAGCCAAATTTCCCCTATTCTCAAACTAGTTTTCTTTTTCTCTAAAATTTGTCCAAAATCTCCAAAAAATGGAGAGTGGGTGATTAGCTCACTCAGATTCAATCCTTAGCCTAAGAAGGATTCTCTCACTCTTTCCAACCCCTTGGATAGAGTGAGGGACTCCCATTGGTTGGTCTTCCCTAGGCACCTAAGGAAGAGGAATGAAAATGGGGAAGAGGGATTACACCTATCAAGAAGGTTATCCTACCAAGGATGGCACTACTATAGATGGAATTCGTCCATCTTGGGAAAACCACTTTTTTGGGTGGTTAAACAAGCTCTAGGGGAAAGACACATGGCCAAATTCGGCCCTCACCCATAGGTACCCCATGAGGCCTAATAAAAATGCTCTAAAATTGACTCTGGGAGTTGATTTAACCCTTAGAAAGTCCACTTGAAGTTAACCTACGGGTCAACTCTGAGTTGACCCTCCTTGTGGCTCACTAACCTAGGTTTCTTGTTTCCTTCAAGGATAATTAAGTAATATAACAATTAACAAAAATAAAACTCCCCAAAAAGGTGACAAGACAAATTGCCAACACAACATACAACATAGGTGTCAAGTGACACTACAAAATAATTCCACATCACAATTACACACTTGGCAATTGCCCCTTGGCTGATTTAAACAATTTAATAATACATTTTACACACATGCAAACAATTACGTTTACGAATAAAATATGATACATATGGGGTGTTGTCTCTCCAAATAGACAACCCCTGGTTTTACGAATGTACTTAGGTCTTGGCTTGGTTCTCCATAATGTTTCCTTGGTCACATGGATAATTTCCTACGCACCTCAATTTAAACATTAGTACTTTCCAATAGCCTCATATAATATAAAACACATAATTAAGGATACAATACAATAATTATGCACCGAATTGACATTATACAATACACTTGCCATATATCAAAGAAATTCACATAAGCAATTGATCATAATGCTCATAATTTAATCCATTGATAAGATATGCAAACAAATTTCTAGCATTGTAGTAAAGTCCCGCAAATCAGATAATGGCATACATCGTTACAATGTTTTCACTATTCTAGGATCATATAAAATTTTGTATCCATGAAACATAGAAATGAAACATCCATATATCAATGTTATCAAATTCATGGGATCATATAAAGTTCTATATCCCTAATGTAACAAAATAAGGCATCCATAATAGTTCCAACATGAAAATAACTAAAAAGATAGGATGGGTCGAGGTAGGGCCTCACACATTAAGAATAGAAAAGAACCCTCCTTGAGTAAAACAGTTCAAAGACTGTGTTTTAAGATTTTGAAAGCTCTGGAATACATGCATGGACTTGGGTATTGCCACCGTGATCTCAAGCCTGAAAATATCTTGCTAAAGGGAAACAACATCAAAATTTCAGACTTTGGGATTGCTATTAACTTGAAGGAGAAAATGGAAAAGAATGAGCCCTTGGATCCAAATGTTGCAACCATAGCCTATAAACTGCTTGAACTTTTGCTCAAATCATCATGCTATGATTTTGCCATTGATATGTGGTCACTTGGAGTCATAATAGCTCAGTTCCATGGTCTTGAACCCATTTTTGGAAGTAGAAGTGACTGGAGAAATCAGATTTATAACATATGCTCTGTGATTGGATGCCCCAATGAAAAGACATGGCCTAAGGGATTGAAGTTAGCAGAGTCATTGGACTACCAGTTTCCAAAAGAGTTTGATGGGGAGAATTATAGGAAGAATTTGCATAGAGTGATGTTGACTGCAAGTGAGGAAGTGATTGATCTTGTAAAGCATTTGTGCTCGTGGGATCCCAAACGCAGACCCACTATAAAACAAGCACTCAGCCACTCTTTTTTCCAGTCATGTAATAATACTATGAATCCAAATTTTTTCGAGTATCAAACGAATAGTGTGCTATCGCGGAATGTGGTATTTTATGGCTCTGAAGTTTTTAATAGTGAGAAAGAAGAAAGAAGAATTCAAGGATGTGTGGGTAGAATTTCAAGAAATTCTAAAGAAAAGGGTTCGGCTAGGATTTCCATAGAAAAAGGTTTAGGTATAATTTCAGATCGACGTGCATGGCGTTAATTGTTTTTCAGATTAGATTTGGTATTTTAGTACAGTGCCTGGCTTACTTGGAGAACATTCAATAAATGTAAATAAATAGCTTTAACATTATGTATTGGATTAAGTCAACTGATACTAAATGTTGTATGTGTTCAAGTTTAATATAAAAATGAATAAAAATGCGTGGATCGGATTAAATCCACTGTCTATTAAAATAGGGAAAACAATAGTAAATCAAAATAGTTAATTATGAAGGCTTTGGGTCTCTTTTAGAAGTCCATTTTCGTTCTCATGTCACGACATGACTTTGATATAGAAAACCTCTTGATCTTTGCTTTTATTGCAAGGTTTTTTTAATTTTTAAATGGTAATATCATTCTAGTAGTTTCATTTCATGTTGATAGTTTTTCAACTTTGGACAATGGTTTGATTGAGCAACTGTTCTTGAAAGTTTCACAATGCAAGTAATTTGATCATTTTAGCATATAACGTATTATATATTCTTGAGTTTGATAATGCTTGTAAATGGCTAGGGTATTTTATTTTTAAGAATATTTTGTTGGGAGAACTCTCCTAGAAAATATGCTTAGAGAATGGGTTGATAAATATTGGGCTCTACATAGGATTTGGGTTAATGTAGTCAAAAATCTTGTAAAGGTTTTTTCTTTTCCATTTTGTTCAGGTTAGTCATGTAGTGGTTATCTTTACACATGACTCAGGGTATGTTATTGTGTCTTTCTTGATTTTTACACTTTGGACATCCAACTATTTTTTATTCTAGATGAAAAGATGCTTTGTATACCTATTTGGCTTAAATTTCTAGGGCTACATTTACCTTGTTGAAATTCGAGCCACTATTGCTACCTCACTTGGCAAAGTCATTTTTGTGGAGCTTAATAAATTTGATTTGACTCACACACAAAAGTGTGTGTGTAGAGGTTGATATTTCTAAGAATCTAAAAGAGTTTGCGAATATATAGATTGGCAATTTGTGTCACACCTACTGTGTTTTTACCTTGGCTTATTAAATATTTGCATTGGGTGTTAGTCATTTAATCATAAGATTAAGGATTGTCCTATAGAGAGTGGACAAGGATGTCTCCAAATCCTCTAGAGAAGGGGAAAGAGGTAGCTTCTTCTATTAGTGATGCTTCTTAGCCCACTTTTTTCAGATTTTTATAGTTGAGATTTGTTTTATCCTCACATCTAGAGAATACTATTAATTTTCTCCTCATGTGCACCTACATTGTTCTTGTAGTCCATTAGGGTGGGGGAAGAAATGTTTTTGTAGGAAAAAAAAAGATGTTAATTCTCAACATCCAATTTTAAATTTTCTTGAGTATGTTAAATTATAGGATCACTATTCTTCTCTTAGAGAGTTTGATAGAGACAACATTCCTTTTGATTCTTGTCAATGAATTTTATTTTCTATAATGTTTGAGGTTTTATTGACCTCTCTAGGAAGTATGCTATGAGAGATGCTCATAAAAAATTAGACTTGGATATCCTCTATTCGTTGAAGGTTGAAATTATTGATTTCTTATTTTATGTACCTTCTTGTGTTATTTAGCCAACTAATCTATTTTTCCTAGTAATCATGATAGGCCAAAGACATGTTCTCATCTTTCTCTCTCTGGTGGCTTTAGCAAGTGGTTGATCATGATAGTGATCCCACCAATTAAGTGATTTGGAACCTCTTAAATATTGAAAATCATACTTTTAGTATGCTTAATATGCATGCTTCCACTAATATTTTCAATAGATTTCTTTTGTGATGATAGATAATTGATTTAATGCCTACCATAAGGTGGGTTATGCATAAGAGTTCTAATATGATTAAGAGGCATATGATAAAGATGGGACTTTTCTCTTTGCATGGGATAACTAATGAAAAAGGGGTGTGATATTACATGCAAAATAAATTGGCCCTTTATGGTGCCAACATGGGTCATCACTATAATCATATAGGATTACATAGAATAATTTAGGATAGACCAGAAAAAGTATTTAAATGCCTTGATTGTGTTATGATCTTTGTTCATATGTTGTGTTCTTTTGCCAACTATTTTTCTTTTCCAATTGAGCCCTTTTAAATTTTCATTTATTCTTTGTATTGACATATTGATTTGGTGATAATATAAAAAATAAATTAGATCAGATTTCATAAACTTGAAGAGACCAATGGTTACATGATGGTTAATAGACAAATTAAAAGTTTTAAAACATGAGCTTTATTTGATTATTTTGCTAAATGTGAGTATAATTTTATTAATCAAACAAATACCATAGGTGACTTATCTTGAAAATAATCTTTTATTTATTTCTTGTTACTACTCAATACCAAAGTTAAAAATTTAAATGTAAACCTCTTGGAGTATAATTAACAAATACTTCTTGAAGTTGAATAATGCATAATCTTCCTCAGGTATTTTGAATAATAATCATTCTAATGTAACCTATAAGCTCAATAAACATATATTGTATCTTTATAAGTATGACTTGAAATAACCTAAAGACATCTTGTAGCGCAATTACAAGTCTAATGTTCATTTAATATGTTGAAAAATTTCTAAATCATCGATTGAGAAACACTTGAGAAGCAAGATAGTAAGGATTAAGAGCATAAAAATGTATCAAAATTAATAACAAAACTAGGAAATGAATCCTTGTATTTTTGGTAATATAGGATTGCTTCTGATCCTAGATTTTGTTGAATCAAACATACTAGATAATAAGTTTTTGAGTATAGATCAAAAAATGTAGTTGAGTGTATGAACCACCCTTTAGAATGTAAATAAAAAATGTAGTTGAGTGGTTGAACCACCCTTTATTAGAGATATAAATAGAAAAAGGGAGGCTAGATGGTTCCACCACTACTACATAAAATACATGGTACCATAATATTCAACCCACAAATGCCTAACTCATTTTGTTCATCCATATCACTATGTTTTTATTGATAAGAAAACACCACATGCATGCCACATAAGTCAAGAACTCATTAAAATTAATATACAAGCAAATATTAATATGCTCCAATAAAAAAACTACTCCTTTGTAGAACCCATGTGATAAGATGGCTCCTTTGAAGAACCTGTTGTAGCCACAAATGCTTGCCCTTTTCCCTTAGACTATGAGGAAGAGGAAGGAGATGAATCCTTCTTTGTGTGGGTGGATGGGAAGTTGATGTTGTTTTTCTTAAGAAGATTTGTCAACTCATCAACTTGCTTGGTGTGGCATCGATGCTCATCATGACCATACTTCTTACAATATGCAAAAGTTGGTTTATCCTTCTTAGGTGGAGTCCCCTTCTTGGAAGAGGATGAAAAATCGCCTTGTGATGGAGAGGATGATTTCCCTTTTTCCTGCTGTGGTGTTGACTTAGATTGCTTCTTCTTCTTGTTGGAATCTTTGCCTTGACTCCCTTGACTCCCTTGAGTAGCCACCAAAGCCTTGGACTTTGAAGACTTGAGAAGCCCCATGTTCAACAACTTAGATTGTTCCAATATAAATATTTCTGTGAAAGCATCAAATGAAGGCATAATGTAGGAAGTCCCCACTGTCAAATGATGAGTTTGGAAGCTAGACACAAATGCTACATATTCTGGTGCAAGCTTGTCCAACAAGTTGAATATCAACTGAGCATCCTTTTTGTCAATTCTACAATCCTTAAGCTTTGCTCTTAGCTCATTTTCTTTGGTGACATAATCTTGGATTGTATCAAAATTCTTGGGATCCAAGTTGGTGAGCTCATTGTCAATCTTGTAACCTCTGATTTCATCAACTTGACCATACAATTTTTGAAACATATCCCATGCCTCTTTGATTGTAGTACACTTCTCAATGTGAAAAATGAGGTCATCTGATACATACTTATGAAAAGTTCCAAGAGCCATGCAATTCTTAGTGAGCCATTCTAACTAAGCATTAGGTTCAACCTTAGGATCAGGTGGTGCTGCTATTGTTCCATCTATGTAATGTGTGAGACCTTTTTCCATTAATTTGCTCCATACTTTAATTTTCTATGATGCATAAATATGTGGAGTTAAAGGTCAAAATTTATGAGGACTCATTGCAACAAAAATGAAAGAGCACAAGGAAAGAGAGGCACAATCACACAAGACACCCCCCAAATTCACCCAATCAAAGACCCCCCTAAAAAATGATGATTTGACACTTTATACTTAGTGCGTGTACAATGGACCACTTGCAAAAATGGCAAAGTGGACTTCTAATTTCAACTTTACAACTACCTCAATAAGGCCAGAGGAGACTCAAACTAATAATGCAAGATATATAAACCAAGATCCAAACAAATTACAATTACCAATTAGGCCAAATAAGACCAATATCTGAAAGTATAATTTCCACTCAAAATATCAAAAAAGTGATCATAAATTACGAAAGTAGATGAAAAAACATGCACTTTAAAACAAAACGGCACCTGAAAAGGAGGTCTTATGAGCTCAAATGAAGCCTTTGAAGTTGCAAAATTGAGGATTAGACAGGTACAATTGAGAGAATCCGAAAATTCTGAAAAACTTGTGCACCAAAATCAGAAAATAACCACACCACTATGAAGAGCACGAAATATTAACCCAAATAAAAAACATTGCACCCAAAAAGGAGCAAAAATGAGTAAGTTATGAGCCTCCAAAGTTGACTCAAAAATCTAAACTGCTCAATGGAGAGGGGTCTAAAAATTTCCAAAAAATGCTGATTGGGCACTGACTGTGCAAAAAATGCCAGGTGGCACTGACTGGGTAGATCTGTTAATGTGGCAGGTGAGTAGACCTGCTGGTGACGTGGCAGGCAATTGTAGTGACTAGGCAAGTCCACATGGCAAGAGGCTGGGGCCCAATGTCGGAGGTTTAGCGGGATGTTTGCCAGGGGCAGGCCGGGCTAGTGGGGTTTGTTGGGACTGAGGGCCAGTGGGTGGTGTTGGAGGGCCGGTGGAAGGCATTGAGGTCGGGCTGGCGGTGGAGGGCGTGCACGGAGGCCAGCGGGAGTAGATGCAGGTATGACAACACATGCAGCGGTCGACCTGCAAAATTTGCAATACACGCAGGGTACAGAGATCACGGGGGGGGCATCTACGAACCCCAAAAGAATTTTTTTAATTTTTTTTTTCAGTATAGCCTTTTTTCAAAAAAATTTCCAAATTTTTTTTTTAGAAAATATATTTTTCAAATTTTTTTTTGAAATCCGTACGACTATAGCCAAAATAGGGAAAAAAAAATTTCTCACCAAATATAGTCAACTTTATAGTCAAAATACATGGAAACATCTTCTTAGACTCAACCATGATGTCCAAATCGCAGTACAATGCCCCCAAAAAATGAAGATCCCCAAATCCAAATTTTTAAGCCTCCAAAATGTCTCCAAAAGACTAATCAATGAAGCCCTATAGGCTCTGATACCATGTGATATTTTGCCAAGATCAAGGGCACAATGAAAAGTATAAAAGAGAGACAAAAGAATGACAAGAACAAACTGTATTCTCATCAATATGCAAATGATCAACTGGATTAACCAATACAATGAATATGGGCCTGCTTATATAGACAAGGCCATATGGATATATGAGCACACAATCATGACATGTGGCTCAATGAGAAACAAGGGTAGGTAAGAAATACTAGGGGTAGGTAGGAGAAATAATATAATATTCCACAAGAGGTGGATGATCCACCGAATGTGGAGTGTAACAACAAAATAAGACCACAAAAGGTGGAATTTCTCATATAAGCTATATCCCTATGTGCACACTTCTCTAAGTGTCTCAAATCCAAACTATGAAGAGATGCATTATCCTGAGTTAACTTAAGTAAAGTGTGATAATATCCATAATGAATATTTATTTACACCAACAAGAAGAGTGATGAATTTGGTAATAATGCTTCATCCAGTGTGGAGGAATGTGAAATAAGAGAAGAAAGTACTAGCAAGCCTATTGTGGATAATTGTAACACAAAATGTGATGACCTTAATGAGATCAAGAAAATAGAATTTTCTTTTTGGGACAAAAAGAGTAAAAATGGCCATGGTACAATTAAGTAGAGTATGACAACACTTTTGAGCATTTTAGACAAAAGATGAGAGAGAGGTCCCTCTCCTTTTTAATTTAAAAGGTAGTATAGGTTCAAGGGGAGTGTTGACTCTCTACTGCAAGTAGACATGAGGCCTTGTAGAGATGTACAGAATGTATCAATGCAATGGATTATTTCAGATCGAGAGAGAGAAAGTCCCAAAAAAAGTTTGCATACTTTCCTTTTCTATTGATGTCAAAGGTGTTGGAAACTTGAGTTATGTTGAAATGTGTTGTCATTGATGTTAAGCTATTTGGTGTAATAATTGATTTCACTATGTGTTGTAGATCGTCTAGAAGTGAGTTTTCTAATGTCGTTGTATGGTTTGGTGGTCATGTAAGTAAGTATGAGGTGTTTCTTGAAGGTTGGTGTAGTGGAAGTTTCAATATGTGTAGGAAATAGTATTTATATGCAAGAAAGATTATTTAATGTCCTAGTGGAAGAATGATTTGCATTCCCCAAATTTGTAAAGACTGTGATCTATAGTTTTGCATATAATGTTTATGGTATGTGTATATTGCACTATTAGGTTTCCAGGTCCTATATTCCTCAAATGGTAGATTGGTTGTTGTTGTTTCTAATAGTGAGGCTGTTTGTCAGAAATGATGTACATAATGCTTGGCGGTTCTCAGATATGTAGATTCAAGTGTTGCGGCTTGGAGGACATGTTCATTTGGTTTATCCAATGTTCCAATTGAATTTTCTAGTGCTAGTTTGATTGCAAAGTGAAGTTATGTTGTTATGGGGTTGGCATGCTCAGTTGTGTTGGCTTATGGCTAACCCAATTGGTTTATCTTATTTGGATCTTTCTCTTTTGCTCTGAATATGCATCGAAGGTTGATTTCAGATGTTGTTATGGGTCTCACCATGCTGTGCATAGATTTGCATTATGTATTTGCAATTGAAGATGTTTTTGGGCCAATTGGCTAACATGCTTTATTGTCTGTCAACTTTGGAGGATGTGTAAGTGTGTGCAGTTCACTAGAATCATTTTAGAAGGATGTGTTGTGATGTGTCTGGTTCCCCTTTATCTCATGGAGTGAACCACATAAAGTGTTATTGGTTTGGGTGGTCTATTTTATGTAATATTATATATTATGTTTGTGGCTGGCCTAGTTGAGGGTTCCAATGAATGATCTTGAATATATAGATGTGCGATGGTATGAGTCAGTGTATGGAGTATGTGTGAATTGATGTGAAGTTTCTATGAATGATATAAAAGCAGATTTGGTGAGAAAGTTAGTTTGTGAAGAGCTTTAATGATGATATCTTCAATGTGATAGTGTTTTGAGACAATAGTTGATGTCATATGTGTTTGCCATGATATTGGTCACTTCACACAGTGGTTCAACGATAATTTCATGATCAAGAGATCTTGTTCATTTCAATTCATCTATTCCCTATACCTACTAGAAGATAGTGTCTTCCTTTTGGAAGCTTGTGTAATCCCTTGTATCTTGTCCTAAGGATGTGCACCTTCATCTTGAAAGTCCACTCAGGTGAAGTGAGCTCCTTGGCCTTGAGCCCAAAACTTTGTAATCAATTATTCAATATTCTGAGTGTGATTTTCACCATGGTTTTTCTATGTTTAGGGTTTTCTACGTAAATCTAGTGTTCATGTGTTATTGTGTTTTGTGATTTCATGTTTCATAATTGTAATAATAAGTTGATTGTTCTATGGTGTGTTCAACAATTGGTATCAAAGTTAGATTTCTCTTAGAGAAGCTTAATTGCTTCAGGAAGATCTAGAATGGTGTAGGAAGTTATTTACAAAGCACCAAAGTTTGATAGCACAAATTACTCCTACTAGAAGGAAAGGATGGAATATCATTTGGAATCACTTTCGAGTGGAATATAAGATATTATCAAGACTAGGTATACTTCTTTTAACAAATGGTCCTGAGAGACCAGATGAGCTCAAGGCACATTAGAATAATGAAAAGGCTAGAGTTGCAATTATCAGTTGCTTAAATGATCTAGTATTTTCTAAAGTTACGGGGTTGAAGTCTGCTAAAGAAATATGGGAGAATCTAAGTAGTGTATATGAAGGTCATTCAAGATAAAGAAAGCTAACTTAAAAAATCTAAAGCATGAGTTTGAGAACCTGAGGATGTCTAATGATGAGAAAATTGAAATCTATTTGCACCGAGTAAATGAGATTGTGAGTGTAATTAGGGGTATTAGTGGAAAATTAGAATAAATTGAAGTTTTGAGAAAAGTGATGTTAACATTACCAAAATGCTACAAACCTAAGAAGTATGCCATTGAAGAAAGTTATGATATGGACAAATAGAGTTTGGATCAATTCTATGGCTCACTATCTACCTTTAAGATTGTTGAGTTAGATAATAATTTGTGAAAAGAAAATAAAGAAACAATATTCAAAGCTACCAAGAAGACTGAAAATGAACCTAAAGAAAGCAATGACATGAATGAGGTAGAAGCAAATTTTGTGAGAAAATTGAAGAAGGAAAATACATAGGTAAGTCACCTTTCAAATGTTTCAATCATGGAAGAATTGGTCATTATGCTTCTAGATGTACTTACAAGGAAGACTATGTGATAAGAGATTTGATGTTAATAACAAGGGAAATGACTTTATAGATGGAATAATATAAATAAGAGAATAGATGATAAAAACAGGCCTAAGAAGAGTTTTCGTTCAATGGAGACATATTTGTTTGAAGAAGAAGATGACAATGACTCGAATCAAGAATTGTTATTTTTAGCTCTAGAAGAGAAGAATAATGAAAGGTATGACAGTTTGTAAGTTATGAAAAATTGTAAGAAACTAGTGAGTGTGAAGACCACACTACATGCAAAAGTAGAGCCTTAAGTGTGATAAATTGATTTTTGATGTTAAAATCATATGACAAGTAAGGAAATTTCATTGATTTTGAAAATTATGATGGTGGATCTATAAAGTTTGCAAGTGAGGAAGCTATACCTATTTGTGATAAAGGTAAGTATTATTTTATGTCACAACCCGATTCAAACTACCTAGCTAGGGATTACTTTTAGATACCAGATACTTATATTGTTGACGTTTTATGCTAGTAAATGCACGTGATGACTTTGATTAGAGTATTAATAATGTTAGATCCAATATTATGCTGTTTAATGATATTAATCATGATTAATTATCTATGACAATGTTTAATATGTTAATGTCGTTTTAGTTATGATGTTTAATGATATTAATGCTTTTGTTAGATTTCAAATGTGATGATGAATATAATGCATTTTTTTATCGTGATCTGACGACTTGTTGTCAAGTTTGAGCTGGTTGTAGGTTGATCATTGAAGGCAGACATATGACCGAGGAGGAGTTTTAATAGCTTGTCGGTAGTGACCTAAGGAATGGGACCCTGTGCAAAACACAAATTAGATAGTAAATAATAAATTAAACTTAGGAATTTTTTAAATCATTAGATTGATCAGAAAATTAAAATATAATAATTAATTATTTGAGAGTTACATTATAAAATTATATAATATTAAACTATTTACGAGATCTAAATAAATAAATTATAATATTGTATTTAGAAATATTTAAAGCTATAAATTAAATTACTAAATTCAAGAGATATAAATTGTAGAAATAAATGAATAAAATATATTAATTTGAAAGTTAAGTTACTAGATATGGAAAAATGAGGATGGCGTGTGAGGCCAAAGCATGCAGAGGTCGAGCTAGGGCATTTGTGCCCTAGCTCATGATCGTTTTCATACAGGGGGTGGGTTCTGATCGATATTACAGGGAGGGGTGTGACTTCTTCTTTTCTGTTTGTTGCAGGAGGTAGCTCAAGGGTGATAGGTCCCCGTTTCTTTGTATGTTGTTGCAGTTTGTGGTATCGGCAGGGTTGGGAGGGCTCATGTTTGGGAGCCTTCCTTCATGGAGTTTGGGAGGTGAGATGGGTGGGTGTTTTCAGGGTGAGGGTTTTCTTTTCCCAGATCACAGAAACCAATACAAAAATATATATGATAATAAAATAATCCATATACTGAAACATGATCTGAATAAACCAATCTGCAACCACTGAGCAATAAATCACAAGAATATGTTGATATCAACATGACAACAACATATTCTATCAACAAAAATGCCCAACATGGCAGTTATGAATCCACCTATAGTGCCAAAAACTTGATCGAGGTTTTGACACTCTAGACAAAGAGAGAGCACATGGGCTTCACTTAGTGAACTTGGGTTATAGCACGTGCATTCACAACATACTAAATAATCCCCCTATTTTTAAAAAATATTGCCATAAAATCTTTTTTTGTCATCCCCTCCCAATACACAACCTAAATTAAAAGCCCCCTTATCTTTGCCAAATATTATATTTTTTCATAGCTTGAATTAAAATCCCCCTTATTTTCACCAATAAATATATTGTACCCTCATTGTGGGGATATTAAACTCCCCAATATGAATGCACACGATATAATATTGCCTAGCCAATGAAGCCCCCATGTGAGAGAGAGGGAGAGTTTTACAATGTCTATAGTGACCAAAACTCGATCAAGGTTTTGACACTATAGACAAAGAGGGAGGGAGAGTCTTGCAATGTCTATAGTGACCAAAACTTGATTGAGGTTTTGACACTATAAACAAAGAGAGAGGGAGAGTGTTGCAATATCTATAGTGATCAAAACTCGATTGGGGTTTTGACACTATAGAGAGAGAGAGATATGAACATATGCATGTATACACACACACACACACACACACATATATACATACATATATATGTGTACATATACATATATGTATATTTGTGCATACACACACATAGATATATATATATATATACATACATATTCTTAGCAATTCAGAGGAATTGATTATGTGTTGCATTGATGTTTGTCATTGATGTAACACTAGTTGTTTTGTTGTCTAGCGACTTCTGATAGAGTAGTTGGTCTTTGATGTTGATCTGGAGATTTGTTTTTGGTTTGATTTGACTGTTGGAATTGGTTATTCATGTGTTCCTGATGTATATCACATTCAGTTGGTTAAGGATTTGATAATATGTATGCTATCATATGTTTTAGTAAACCTTTTGGTTGCTGGTAAGGGTTTTACTAACATGGCTTTGATGAAGATCTTTTGATGAATCCGATAAGTGGTGCTGGTGCAGTGCTGCAGCCATAACTGGTAAAAACCTTCAAAAGAGTCAACTAACTTATGCAATGAGAGAGACACAACGAAAGAAGAAACCAAAAATAATAAATTCACATAAAAATATCATATTAAAGCTATAGAACTTTCGACAATCATTCGACAATCATTATATTATCATTAAAGAACATCCGGTAATTAACCAATTACATGCAGGATTCAAGCCAAATACTATCCAACTGGGACTCTAAGAATCAACTAGATCACAACATGCAAATCTCAATCCTTATTCTAAGTTCCACTTCCTCTACCCTTACAAATGATTGCCTAACATCATATTTATACCCACCGGAACATATCCGGGTCGGCCTCATAAGATTACATTCACCAATGTAGGAAAATGAAATGTGTAATTAGGTTAGCCCTAAAAATTAGATAAATCTTTGAACTAGAAAATAACAACCAAGTGATGTGATTCAACAGGAAGGTTGGCCACATGCCAAAGAACATCAGACAAGACCCAAAATGGATCCACGTGCTAAGAATCATATCGGTAATGAAGGAAAACCAACCGATAAGCACAATAATTGTCCTGGAACCCAGAAATAGTCAACCAAAAGTGACAACTGACCCAAAAATAATCCAAATGAATTGAAAAATATGGAATCAAGCACATGAAACCATCTGGAAACCGAAAATAAGATCTGCCATGAAGAACAAGCAACTACCGGTGCATACCTGTAAGAACACATTAAAGTGCACAAAGAACTAAACAAGAACACAAATTGAAGGGAAATATTTTTGGTTGATGCAAAATGGCTCATCGACTGGGGATTCTCCTGCATCAAATAACCTAGGTTGAAAAAGATGTTCCATGAGAGGCAACTCATGAACATCTAAAAGGATTCAGAATGAAGATCCCATACTCATTTCTGATCCAAACATCTCAACCTTATCTGCTAACCTCTGCTTTAGCTTCTCTGGTACCTCAACTGACTTCTCTAACCTTTGACTTCCTTTGTCACTCTTTCCTTTCTTCAGGTCTGCACATTGTTTCCATTTTTGCAACTCTAATTTGATTATGTCATAAGACTTCATCTAGTTTGTCACCATAAGCTCTCTGTTGATCGGTTCCATTTGTCCACTAGGCTCAATTGTCATATCCCTCTACAAGCCCATGTCATCATCCGATATAACCTCTACAATTGGTTCTATCTAATCTTCCTTCAAAACCTCTGGTATGACCTCCGCAACTAGTTCCATCAAACCTTCCAGTATAGCCCCTATCATTAGTTTCTCAATAGTGCAATTTCTCTCAACACTCAATTTCTTCACCTCCTCTTTCTCCTTCAAAGAAATCAATGTGAACTTCTGCCCATCCTTTTCAATAGTATCCAGGTTTATTATATAGTCATAAATAGCTCCTCTATCATACTGCCAAGATTTTCCCATCAAGACATGACAAACACTCATGGACACAACATCACACAAAACTTCATCTCTGAAAGGCCCAATATTGAAACTCACCAAACACTGCTCCTTTATCTCTATCTTCTGATCATCTTGTAACCAACTCACCTCATAAGGACAAGGATGCTTAAGCCTCTTCAACCCAAGTTTCACAACCATCTCCTTAGATACTAAATTATCAATACTTCCACTATCTACAATGACCTTCCAACACTTACCACCTGATTTGCATACAGTTTGAAAAAAACTCTTCCTTTGAGTAGATCTGGTATCTTTTCTATTTAAGATAAGGGATTCTCCCTGCTTTGGTGCATAGTCAAATCCGGTACCATCCGGTTCCTCACTTTCCACACAACTTCTTGAAATTCTTTGCTTACATTCATAGTTCATCTATGCCCGGTTTCTCCACACTTGAGGCATTTGCCAATAAATTCTCTACCGGTACTGCTGCTACCTTTCCTTGGTGTCTTCTGCTCTGGTTCTTTATTCCACTTAGGTTTTGACTCCTCTTCTTCAACCGGTTTCTTCATAAGTTATCAATCATCTTGAATTTCTCCTTTCCCTTATTCAGTTGTCTTCTTCTCACCATCTCCTCAACATTTAAACCATACTGGTAAGCTTCTTCAACTATGGAAACCTTCAACATACTACTCTCATCTTGAATGTTAAAAGCAAGTCCATTGACATACCTCTCCACTTTCTCTCTGTCCATCTCTCTATGTTTAGATCTGATTACCACCTTGTAGAATTCCTTAGTATATTTCTTCACAATCATGTTTCTTTATTTTAGGTTCTGCAACTTCTTGAAAAAATCCAATTCATAGTCTCCCAATATGAACTTGGCCTTTAATGTTGTAACCATCTGTCTCCACTAGGTGATCTTCAATTCACCATTCTCCACTCCATTTTTCTGCAACTCTTTTCACCATAAGGCAACATTCCCTTCCAACTTAGTTTGTGCCAACCACTCTTTGTGGGTCCTTGACATCCTCAAACTCAAAGTAGTCCTCCAACTCTTCGATCCAATCGATCAGATCTTTCAACTTTAGTGTTTCAAAAAAGTTAGAAACCTCAACTTTATGCACTTTACTCACTTGCACCACTACTCTTAGGAATCTTTTCTCTCTTTCATCTTCAGATCCTTCAGCTTCCTCAAGTTCTTCACTGACTTCCTCATATTCATCCTCATAATCAGGGTTTCTTCGCAAACCAGCCAAAGCATTTTGGATTTAATTCCTCACTTCATTCTTGAAGTCTTCCATCATCTGCTCTACCCTCTAAGGGTATGTTCTCCTTGGCAACATCTCTTCTTCTACTCTGGTGAACTGCCTCAACTCAGCAATCTGATTACCAATTTCAATTGCCTCCCCTCGACGATCTATTGAACACATGCGCAACTTGCCTCCAATTGGTGGTCTGTCCACCCCAAGGAGTGCCTCAATGTTCACAAATGATTCTTCCACCAACTGGTCCATAACAAGGTCTGATACCACTTGATGCAACCATAACCGGTCAAAACCCTCAAAAGTGTCAACCAACTTATGAAGCGAGAGAGAAACAATGAAAACAATAAGAAAACATAACAAATTCACATAAACAAATCATATTAAAGCCATAGAAATTTTGACAATCATCTACCAATCATTATATTATCATCAAAGAACATCCGATAATTAACCGGTTACATGCAAACTTTAAGCTAGATACTATCCAACCGGGACTCTAAGAATCAACCAGATCACAACATGCAAATCTCAATCCTTATTATAAGTTCTAATTCCTCTACCCTTGTGAATTTTTACCTAACATCATATTTATACCCACTGGAACACAAGCGGGTCGACCTCGTAAGATTACATTCACCAATATAGGAAAATGAAATGTGTAATTAGGTCACCCTTAAGAATTAGATAAATCTTTCCAGAAAATAACAACTAAGTGATTCGGTTCAGTAGGAAGGCTGGACACACACCAAAGAACATTGGTAAAGACCCAAAATGGATTCACACACCAAGAATCGTGCCAGTAATGAAGGAAAACTAACCGGTAAGAACAA